>NW_026555189.1:19055000-19554840 GCF_021234165.1 Pteronotus mesoamericanus
CTCTCGCTGGCCTTGTCTCAAATCAGCTACCTGGTGGATAATTTAACCAAGAAAAACTACCGAGCCAGCCAGCAGGAAATACAGCATGTAAGTAAACAAGTAGTACCATTAAAGGAATGAGTATTCAGTAGAAAGAAAGTGGAGAGTTTATGTGGGTGTTTTGCATGAGAAGTATCTAACTTTTGTCCCTTATTTCAGGTGATATCAGCTTAATCAATAATCTACTTGCAATTTTGTACAGAAGTCTCATCCCATTTGTTTTTTTCTATTTAAAAAAAATTCAGATATACCTCACTATGAAACTCACTTTTTTAAAATGGAAAATTTCATATTTTCCAGGGGAATCCTCATCTAACTCCATCCAACCATCAACATCTAACTCTGTTTTCATTACCCTGAAAAGAATGACCTCAGTCCATTAGCATTTGCCCTTTTTTACTCCTTCACTCCAGCCCCTGGCAGCCACTAATCTACTTTCTACTGTGGATTTGGACATTTTCTATAAATGGAATTATTCCATATGTGGACTCCTGTATTCTTTCACTTAGCTTGCTTTCAAGCATCATCATCTTGAGCATGTGTCAGTACTTACTTCTTTTAGTCCGTTGTGTGGGTATTCCATGTTATATTTATCCATTAGATGGGTGTTTAGGTTTGTTTCTACTTTTGGCTGTTGTAAATAAATAGCATGGCTGTCAACATTTGTTGACATGTTTTCCGGTGGATGTTTATTTTCGGTTTGGGGGGAATATACTAAAGAATGGAATTGTTGGCTCATATGGTAACTTTATGGAGAGTTACCAGATTGTTTTCCAGAGCGTTGTATCGCTTTTCATTCCTACTAGCCGTGTATGAGGGTTCCAGTTTTTCCTTATCACTAACACTCATGTCTTCTTGTTTTAGCCATTCTTTTGGGTATGAACTGGTATCTCCTTGTAGTTTTGACTTAGAGTTAATGATGTTGAGCATCTTTTCAGGTACTTAACTTGTATATATTTGGGGGAAAGGTCCATTCAGATCTTTGCCTCTCCCCGAACCTCTCAGCCTTTTTAAAATTGGTCTCAAGCATAGTTTTGACTACACTTACAGAGCATTTTATTCAACTTCTATGAAAGTTAAATAGAGTACTATACCTTAGTTTTAGTGATTGTGTACCCCCTTCCCATTTTTAAATCAAATGGAAAATATCATCATTAGAACTGTATATATTGTTAAATTATTATAACTTATTAGCTCTGGCTCTGAGTAACATCTTTGAACCTTATTTTCCTCATCTGCAAAATAAGAATAAAAATAATATTTGCCTGGCATCTTGTTAGAATTAAATGAAATTAGGTGGGACATCTAACACAGTTCCTGTCACAAGCATTAGAAAAATGCTCTTTCTCTTTACAGTATAAATTGTAGTTATAAAACTTAAGTACACAGGTACAAACTTGTAAGTGAAATGGGTGTCTGAGTTAAAACTAAGAATTGAAAGGGCTTGTAGGGAAACTTTTTCTTGTTTTTCTTTGGGTGGTGTGTGTTTAGGACTTGTCGTTGTGGTTTAATTTTACTTTTAAAATAGATAATATATTAACATGATTAACCCTAGCTATCCATTTTATCTACCCACAGGCCACCTGTGTTAGCTGTTTCTTAACTGGTCTTCCCAAGATACTTGCGTATAGAAAATAGGAAAATATTTTCCATCCTTTTTTATTTGGTAGCATACTATATATAGAGTTCTGCATCTTGGTTTTTAAAAAATATTTACTGGTGTATCTTGAAAATCATACCATATCCATACATGAAAAGTTTCTTTATACTTTTTAAGGCAGCATAATAGTAAATCATTGTATGGATGAGTCATAATTTATTATTGATGGACATTTAAGTTATGTAAGTTTTTCTCATCCTCTACAGACAGTGCTGTTATATGATCATTTTTTGCATGTATGTGTTAGTGTATTTGTAGGATATATTCCCAGAAATTCAAGCTTGGGTAACTTGTCTGCTGTTTTCTAATGGCAAACTCAGTTCTTAAATTATCTAGTCCCTATTTGATTTTTTTCTTTACATTTAGTACTGTTTCTCTTATGTTGAAATATCAGCAGGTGTATGTATGCCTGTGGAATTTATTGCATTTGATGCGGCTTTCATGAATTATAGTGGCTGAGTTCATTTTTTTATGTTAACTTAAAAATAAAAGGTCACAAGTACTTATTTGAGGTTTTTTGTTTGTTTGTGTTTTTAAACGAAAAGCTATTTGGGAAGCACTGATTCAGGCCGAAACTCAAATAATGTTCTGATTGGGAGACAAATGCAGAGGGTTTATTTATGAGAAAAAGAAGAGGCGCAGTTACATCATTAGAAGGAAGGCATTTCTGTTGTTGCAGATAGGCTAACCTTTCTTGCCTATATCTACTCCTAAACTTAATATCCTCTGCATTTTCCTTTAATTAGAGTTTGTTAAGCTCATGTTTATGTTGTAGTGTTGATTATTTTGTATCAGCCTTTCTTGTGCTATGGCATACCTTTCAATCTTCAGATTCAAATATTTATTTCAGGGATATTTTTGTTTTTATTTGATTTTTTCATTTCTACTCTTATAGAAATGAGGTATACGGAGGTATATTGATTAATAGGTGATTATCTTTTCTGTAAGATTTTGCCTTGTTTCTTTCCTAAGTACTGCAAGTTTGCTTTCATTTCCTTCTGTTATCTTGTCTTTGAACCAGTGTTACACCTTTTTGAGGACTTTCCCTTTAAAAAACAAAACAATTCTGTAATAACTGTGAGGGCATGGAATACTATTTGTCTGAACTCTTCTGTTTTTTATTTGGGTAAGTCCTTTGAAATCTGTGTTCTTTACCAGTCTTGTCTGTTTCTTTGTTCTGTTTTAGTTTCTTCAAATAGTTTCCATTCAGAGTGTTTGGATTTTTGCTTGTGTTTAAATTTACCCAATTATTTACTCACATAAAAACAGTCTTGAGGGTGGGGAAGTGTGTTAAGTTCGTCTACCATTTCTGTTTTCATTTTTGGTAATGGGTGCCTCCTCCTATTCTGTTCCTCCAGCATTTTCCTTTGGCTAGCTGATTTGCTCACAGACATTAAAAGTTGCATACTAAACCTGGTTGTTACCTCAGCTCTAGCTCCTTTGCAGTTTCTTTATATTGATCTGGGTCGCTAAATGGACAGTCTGTTTTTTATGGTTCATCTGTGCCCCAGATTCATATTTTGATCAAAGCATAATTTATATATTTTGGGACATTTATCAATCCTGAACATTCTTATTTCTGGATTTATCAGCCCCAAATGGAAATCTACAATTGGCTTGTCATTTGAGGTGGTAAGAATGAACTATCTATCTTATCTCATTGGGACTACTTCTTAAAATAGAATATTTGTTGAAAATGGAATTAAAAACATAGTGAAGAGGTTAGAATAGAAAAAATGTACTTAATTTTACCATCTTTTACTTAGGAATTTAAAAATTTTGTCCTTAAATCAATGCTTTATGTGTTAGAAGTAACCCTTTATATTTGCTGCAAAGATTTGTTTTCATGTTCTTTTTAATATAACTGTTTTTAAATGGAGGCAGTATTTTTTATAAAGCATCCCAAAGTATTCATCCATGTAATACAGTGAAAACCTGGAATGAATATTTAAAGAGTTCTAACATGTTTAACAAGCTTAAGAAATATGAAGATGCTGTATTATTTGTATGGATCACATTATTTTATTGGTCTTCCCCTGCCCAGTAGGTGGAATGGTACGAATTTTAAGTAAAAATGTCTAGGGCTTAATAAAATCTTGTGTTACCATCTTGGCAACCCAAGATCATGTTTTTATAATACCACTTTAGAAGAAAATAAAGTTGCTCTCTTAGTGCAGAAGAGCATGATATCACAGTAGATACCACTTAGTAGCCATAAAGCATATCTTGTGATCCTGTCACTCTCCAGCAAGGTATGTGTGGCATTTCTCTAGTCATTGTAACCTTGACTGCCCTTTTTTTTTTTTTTTTTTTTTAAGATTTTATTTCTTTATTTTTAGAGAGAGGGCAGGGAGGGAGAAAGAGAGCGAGCAAAGCATAGATTTGTAATAGAAATATCGACTGTTTTTCTCTCGCACGCCTGCATCCAGGGACCTGGCCCACAACCCAGGCATGTGCCCTGTCCGGGAATCAAACCAGCAACCTTTTGGTTCATTGACCAATGGTCAGTCCACTGAGCCACACCAGTCAGGGCACAACCTTGACTTAAAAAACAAAACAACTTACATATAGGAACCTTGTGTTGTCTGTATATTAAGGTTGTGAATATTGAGGGGCTGTCAAAGCAATTATAAAATTATATTATCAAAGTAAATGTAAGGATAAAGAGAGATTTGTGAAATTTTGCTGATTCTAGTTAAAACAACTTCAATATTTTTATATTTTTTGACTATTGCTAGACTAATGGAATGTCTCTTCTGTCCCCCCCCCCCCCAGGTTGGTATAATATAGTGCCAGATAAATCAGTATGTTTATTAACTATGATCGGTCCCCTACTTTCCTCTGGCATTCTTCTCAAATGTTATTCTTTTTTTTTTTTTTTTTTACTTCTTTTAAGCATTTTATATTCTTTTTTTAAAAAAGGTTTTAATTTTATTTTTTTAAATACTAAATTTTTTTCTATTGCCATTTAGTCTCCTTATATACCTCCTTATCCCCATCCCCAGCACTCAAGATTTTTTTTTATTTCTTGAGGGAGGGAAGGAGAGGGAGAGAAACATGGATTGGCTGCCTCTCAAACACCCCCCTACTGAGGACCAAACCTGCAACCCAGGCATGTGCCCCAACCAACAACCTCTCACCTTGGGGTACAGTGCCCAGCCAACTGAGCCACACCAGTCAGGGCTCACATGCTATTTTTTTCAGCTCTGTGTAGTTGTTACCTGAAGTCTCAGCTTACATGTTACATCTTTAGGGGAGGTCTCTTAGGAGGTACCACCCCTCTCCCACTAGTGTCATATATCCCTGTTTTATTTTCTTCATATGACAGTTAAAAATTGTCAGAAATTCTTTGCCTGTACTTCTCTCCCCCCATGCAAATGTATTTCATGAGAGCTATGGGACCAATTGGTCTCCTTGACTGCTGTATTTGCTTGTATCTTGAATGGTATAAAGCTTGTACTTGACAAATATTTGTTAAGCCAGATGTTTTTGCTCTTTTGAGGGTGAGGTCAATTTGTTGAAGCACAGATAACTCTGTTTTTAATTCATTTGATTTGGCTCTTTAAGGTGATGTCTTCAGCATTCCAGGGGATAGGGGGGAAAAAAATCTCTGCCTGTATAGAATTGAAGCAATGATAAGAACCTCAAAAAACAACACATTGTGACTAGGTTAACAATAATCTTTAAAGGTGCAGAGGTTCTTATTACCTGATTATGTGGATTTTAAGATGTCTGTAGGAAAATGTCTTCATTGGTTTTATTTTACTCTCATCACATTTTCTGGATGGGGAAAATTGAAACTGAAATAAGTTACCTCAGCAAGCCATCACATAATTACCATGGTACAGCGGAAAGAGCATAGACTTTGGAGTTGAACTGTGAATCCAGATTTCTCAATTCATAAATTTAATTTTCGGCTCATGGAGTGTGGTTTAAGTGTCTACTTCTTCATCTGTAAAACGGGAGTAATTTTCATCAGAGTTGTTGAAAATTAAACCAATGGAAGCTCAGTACCAATTTAACCCAAAGTAGGTAAATAGTTACTTATAGTATATTAATGTAACATTTAATAAATGAATGATTACTCTGCATGTACAGTGTGCTAAGCCCTTGTCTAGACTAGATGAGAAGGAAACACAATTGTACAAACTCCCTGTTCTCAGGCAACTTAAAAGTCTAGTGAGGGACATCGAAAATAAACATAATCAGGTGGTGGTAAGTGCAATGGAGAAAGGTAAAGCAGGATTAAGGGACCATGCTGCTTTTTTAGAGGGTGATTATGAAGGACTTCACTGACGAGGCGACTTTAGAGCAGAAACCTAAAGGAAATGTGAAAGAACAAGTCCTGTAGCTAACTGGAGCTTCCCACTTAGAGGGAATAGCAAGCACAAACACGGGTAAATGGAGGAATAGCGAGAAACTAAGAGAGTGCTGGAGCAGCATCTAAAGTATTGAAGATAGACCAGTCGCTTTAGGACCTTGTCTTATATACTGTTGGAAAGTGTCACTGCTGTATTACAGAGATTTCAGGTTACTTTTTTAGTAAAAATAATGCATAGAAAAAGTGATGCTCTTATAAGTCCAGTTTGTTTTAAAATTGTTGCCTCACAACTTGAAAACTATTCTTACTACACATCATTTATGCTACTTGTTTGCATTGTAGGTGTTGAGCAAAGCTGTTATAAGGACTACTTGAGCTTTTTCTTCTTCTGTGCTTCCTGTCAGTGACCACAGGAAACATTTTCGAAATACTTAGTTATAAAATAATTGGTACCTCCATCTCATTAATTCCTGTAACGCTCATTCCAGAATGAACCATTAATGTAACTTGGGGTTTTGCCCAAGAGCTTGATTTTTGTTTTTTTAATCTCCCTTAACGTTGAGTATAAACTCTTATTTTTCATCTTTTTAGATTGTGAATCGGCACGGTCCTGAGGCAGACAGGCATTTATTACGCTGCCTATTTTCGCATGTGGATTTCAGTGGCGATGGTAAAAGCAGTGGCAAAGATTTTCATCAGGTATTTGGGGATTTCCGAGTTTGTTGACTTAGAATGGAATGAATTACGTTTTGGGCATAGTGTATGTAGGAAACACAAAGAGCATCCAGAAATAATCGGAACTGGATGCCTAAAAGATACTGGAACCTCCTCTCTTGGTGGCCTTCCCTTCTCCTGCCTGGCTATTTAGTTCATGGTGAGAGAGCTGGTGATCAGACCTGCCTACGGGAAGCAGGAGTATGGATGAGTCCTGCTTGACAAGTGAGGCAGATGGGAAATCTCCTGTCCTAGGTGGAGTTTCTTTGGCTTGATTCTCAATCTGAAAGTTTATCATGTTATTCCTTACATTTTGTTAGTGGGCTCTATTCTTAAGAGGTTTGGTTTGGTTTAGTAGTTCTGCTAATACATTGGGTTGGCCAAAAAGTTCATATGCTTAAAAGTAAAAATTAAAGTCACTTTTTTTATTTTCATGAGTAACTTTGGTATTCACCCTTTCTTGTTTCACTGCCTTTTGCCATCTGTCAAGCAACTTCATAATTCCATTTTTGCAAAATTTTCTATCTTTTTGAGCAAAGAACTATTCCAGGTGCCTTTTGCAGTCTTTCAGGGAGTTGAAATTTTTTCCATTAAGAGAATTTTGTAGAGACTGAAGTAAATGAAAATCCAAAGGTACATGTCTGGTGAATATGAGGAATGAAACAGAACTTCCCAACCAAACTAACAGTTTTTCCTTCGTCATCGGAGAAACATGCAGTTTTGTGTTATCCTGATAGAAGATCATGTGTTTTTCTGTTGACTGAATCTGGACACATTTGGTTGAGGGCTGCTTTCAGTTGGTCTAATCGGGAGCAGTACTTGTTAGAATTAATCATTAGGTTTTTCTAGAAGGAGCTTGTAATAGAGGACTCCCTTCCAATCCCACCATACACACATCACCGTCTTCAGATGAAGAACAGCTTTTGGTGTGGTTAGTGGTGCTTCATTGTGCATGCCCCACAATCTTTCATTCTACATCATTGTAAAGTATGCACTTTTCATCACTGGTCACAATTTGTTTTAAAAAATGGAATGTTTTTATTTATTTACTTATTTTTTTAAAGAGGTAGGGAAGGAAGGGAGAAAGAAAGAGAGGGAAACATTCAAACATCCATCCATCCTCTCACACACCCCAACCAGGAATTTGGCCTGTAACCCGGGCACATGCCCTGACTGGGAATGGAAGGACAACCTTTTGGTTCACAGGTGAGCCCTCAGTCCACATCAGCCAGGGCTTGTTACATTCAGGTGGAGAATTGCTTGCTGAAATAGGGTCAAGAAGATTTTTTTTGCTTAACTTACATGGAACCTAAACATCAAAGCAATTAACATAACCACGCTGGTGCAAATGATTTTCAGTGCCTGATTTGGACACTTTGACTGTGTTGGCTATCTCCCACGTGGTGTAACCTTGATTGTTCCCAGTGAATGTCTCAGATTGATCGCTGTCACTTTCAGCTGGTCTACCTGACCATGGAGCATCATCCAGGGAGAAATCTCTAGCATGAAACTTTGCAAACCACTTTTGACATGTTTGATCAGTCATAGCACCTTCTCCATACACTGCACAAACTTTTTTTTTTCATTTCAGTTGTATTTTTTACATTCCTTGAAATAATAAAGCATAATAGGCCAAAAGTATCGCTTATTTTCTTCGATCTGCAATATTAAAATTGCACAAAAATTCACCAGTTTTGGTAATTTTAAAAAAATGCATGCTGATATGACAGCTATCACAATACAGTCTAACAAAATTGTTTCAACTGAGGTTAAAGACAACTAAGCACTCCTAGAGCCATCTTATAGAAAAAAACAAATGAACTTTTAGACCAACCCAATACTTTAAGTAGTTTAAAGGGATTTTTAAAGAACTGCTTTTGATAATGTAGAAACAGTATATAATATTGGATTATACTTTAACCTTTTGAGTACATCTCTTTCCGTTTTCAACATGTTGACTGTTGGTGCTAATTAAAATTTATTTTTTATTTTTAAAGACTCAGTTTCTGATTCAGGAGTGTGCGTCGCTGATTACAAAGCCAAATTTTATCTCCACGTTGTCCTATGCCATTGATAATCCATTGCACTATCAGAAGGTTGGTACTGTTTTTATTTGTAGTTGTCCAAAGAATATGATCTCTTACTAGGCTTTCTAAAAAGGCTATGAACCTTTTAATTTTAAATATAAGTAGTTACATTGAGGTTTTTGTAGCTTTCTAACAAAATCAAGGCAGTTAGTCTGATAATAAATAGAAAATCTTACAGACACTAGATCACGTGAAAGCTTAAGCTTATCAGCCCCCAGTTCTAGGACATGGTGTATTGTTTCTAGCAGTGCTGCAGAATTATGCCACTCCATGTAGTTCTATAATTGAGTGAACAGGCGCTTTCATAAATTTTTTGAAAATTTTAAATTCTTGTTTTACAATAAAGTTTGATTTGTTTCAGAGTTTAAAGCCTGCGCCCCACTTATTTGCCCAGCTGAGTAAAGTTCTCAAGTTAAGCAAAGTACAAGAGGTAAGTGATTTAAGGAAAAAGATGTAGGCAAAATTAAAATTAAAAACAGCTATTTAACTCTGATCAATATAACTTTTTTTGTTTCAGGTAATTTTTGGCCTTGCCCTCTTGAATTCTTCCAGCTCAGATCTCAGAGGTTTTGGTAAGTTCCCTTTTGCCTAAAGATCCTGTAGATTCTTTAAAGTCCATGGGTTTTTTTAATCTTGAGGCCTCATACTTGTAGATTTAGAGACAAAGAATAATCTAATGTATTTTGAGGGGGTCTCTTATGTATGAATGGCAAAAAGTCATAAAATTTAGCTTCATAATCACCTTTAAGTGTATAGTTCAGTATTGTTAACTATATTCACATTGTGGTGTAACATATGTTAGGAGTTTTTTTATCTTGCAAAACTGAAACATACCCCATGGAACAGCTCTTTATTTCCCCCTTTCCCCCAACCCCTGGCTATTAGTATCTTATTTGTAACTACCTACTAGATCTTTGAAAACATTAGAGAGTAAAGGTTGAGTTGGCGAAGAGAATGTCATATTTTGATGGTATGTGACTTTTTCCCTATTGTGGTGCAAAAATAACTTGTGATAATTCGGTTTACTTGACTTCTAGCTGCCCAGTTTATCAAGCAGAAGCTCCCAGATCTTCTGCGTTCTTACATTGACGCAGACGTCAGTGGAAATCAAGAAGGTGGCTTCCAAGATATAGCAATAGAGGTCTTACACCTCCTCCTCTCCCATCTCCTCTTTGGGCAGAAGGGAGCCTTTGGAGTCGGACAGGAGCAGATAGACGCTTTTCTTAAGACGCTGCGCAGAGGTAAAGAAGTGTCTGTAGCTTATAAAAGTTGATTTTTTTGGATGAAGTCAAACATGATGAGTTTCGAATATAAGTGAAGACGATAATTTACCTTTCTGTTCTTAAGTGCTGATCTTTTGAGGAAGCAAGTATTTTATAATTTAAAATATGAAAGTGATAAAAGCCTCAGGGAAAAAATATAAAGTGAACCTAACTTTAACAATAAACTTTTCATAAATGCAATCTTGAAGAAGTGGTATAATTCCATGTAATCTTTATTCTCTTTTGGGGAGACAGAAACTGTGTTACTGAGAGGTGCTCTTTTTAGTTTAAAAAATTAGTCACTTTTTAATTTTCTTTTCTTTCTTTCTTTTTTTTTTTTTTTTTTTTAAGAGAGAGGGGAAGGGAGGGAGAAAGAGGGAGAGAAGCATTGATGTGTGAGAGAGATATCCATGGGTTGCCTCTTGCACACCACCAGCTGGAGACCTGGCCTGCAACTCAGGCATGTGCCTTGACCAGGAATTGAACTGGTGACCTTTTGGTTCATAGGCTGGGATTCAGTGCACTGAGCAGCACCAGCCAGGGCTAAAAAATTAGTCAGTTTTGATATGCCCACTTTAATTCCTCGGCTACTGGTCTTGTTAGGGTAAGATAACTCCGGGTTGTGCTGTTGCCATCCTTTCTTCCTGTGATCCTTCTTTTAGGAGGGATGCATAGTCTTTTTAAGGCAAATCATTAACAGTGGACCAACCATTTATTTTTACTGTTATTTTTATTTATATAGTTTAATTTTGAAGTTTTCCACTTCATTTACATAGATTCTGATATTTGAATTATTTCTGATGCCCTCCTTGTATATTTGAATTGATAGCCATATTGTGAGAATTTTAAGTAATGCTTCAGGTGTGAATTGGTCAACAGATACTGGGATTCTAATACACAAAACTGAAAATATATTGAGCAATTACTATGCTATAAAAACATTCAAATTTTGGAATTGATGCTGAAGTCATAACTTGGGTTACTGGGAGTAGAAAAACTGAATGAACTTTGAATATGAACTTACAGAAGACTCAAATGTGAAGAAAGTTTGTTGTTAATCAGTATAGCACCTGTAATCTCTCTCTCTCCTTTTTTTATCCCCTTCTTCAGATTTTCCCCAGGAACGCTGTCCTGTGGTGCTTGCACCACTTTTATACCCTGAAAAACGGGACATTCTAATGGACAGGATCCTGCCTGATTCCGGAGGGGTAGCTAAAACCATGATGGAGAGCTCTTTGGCTGATTTCATGCAAGAAGTAGGCTATGGCTTTTGTGCAAGGTTGGTAGCAAGACATTAAACTGGTTCTTATGTCAAGCACAATGTAGTTCTTTAAAGGAAGGTCTAAAGTTTCCATCTTTACCTCTGAAGAATTTACTTTACGTGTAATCTTCTGCATAGTAGCTTTGATGGCAGCAATAGCTACCCTAGTGGCTAAATCTCTTATCTCTGCCGTGCCCACCCCCCACCCTCCCAACATAGTCATCAGGTCCCTGGCTTAGTTGCTGGGATAGATACTGTTAGCATTTGGAGGGAAGAGAGCAGTGAGGCAAAGTGTTTGTCTCCCTTGCCCCACGCGCAATATCCTCATTGCACCTTCATCTTCTACGTCTTTCCTTTTTTTTTTTTGCCTTTTTTATACCCTGACTTGTGCACATTTTTCTTACCTGCCAGGGCTATCAAAGGTAGTCAGTAGAACTTATGACTGTGATATAGTAGGTTGCTAATATTTTTGTGAGCAATTAGTAAGGGCATTAATGTGCTCTGCTTTGATTGTAAGTGTAATTTTTATATTTAAAAAAATTTAATAAACCACATTTCCACATGTATTTGAAAGTGTATTTGTTGTATGTGTATGTGCCTGGCATAAAACTTGCGTTTAATTAAACTTCAAGATGCAAAGTGAAAAGTTAGCATGCATTTTCAAGGCTTTGTACATATCAGAATAATCAAACTTACCTTGAATATCAGGATTTTAAAGAGTAACTTGATTCAAACTGAAGATTGAGAAGAACAAGTGTGTGTCTTGATGACAGATTATTCTTGCTCATATTTTCTTTGTTGACCTTTTAAAATTTTCCATTCAGTTAAGTAGGTGTGTTTTTTCTTTTTACGTAGGTGGTTTTTACATTCCTAGCTATGGAAAAGTAACAAGAAATGGAACTTCTTACTCTGCCTATATTAGTGAAACCAGGGATTTCACTCAAGGGCTCATTTTATGTGTGCATTTCTTAACCTTGGTATTGATGGTGGTAGTGTTTTTCTGAAGCTAAATTTCCATTTCAGTATTGAAGAATGCCGCAATATAATCGTGCAGTTTGGTGTTCGGGAGGTTACAGCTGCCCAGGTTGCAAGGGTTTTGGGAATGATGGCTCGAACTCACTCAGGATTAACAGATGGAATTCCACTACAGGTAAGTGTAGAAATGTGCTATTTTAAATCATTAGTGAAATGTGTCCTTCCCCTCACCCCTTACTTATGAAAGTGTAGTGTGATTGGTTGTTCTACCAATCAGGAGCTGACCACATTAAGTAGTTGGGTTTATTTAATTTATGCTTCTACAGAGTATCTCTGCTCCTGGAAGTGGGATCTGGAGTGATGGGAAAGATAAAAGTGATGGAGCACAGGCACACACATGGAATGTAGAAGTCTTGATTGATGTTCTCAAAGAACTGGTGAGTACATGTAATCATGTTTTTATATTCATGATGTTAGTGTGATGTAGCCCACGGAAAGTAAATTTTAATGAATAAAGTGCCCAACTAAATGAGAGCAGAAATATTTTTTTAATTCCTGCCTTCCTAATTATATACTGGAAATAGTACATAATCAAATTCCACCCTGGCTGGTGTGACTCGGTGGATTGAGCGCCGGCCTGTGAACCAAAAATTTGTGGGTTCAGTTCCCAGTCAGGGTACATGCCTGGGTTGCAGGCCAGGTCCCTGTTGGGGTGGGGGTGGCACATGAGAGGCAACCACACATTGATGTTTCCCTCTCTTTTTCCCTTCTCCTCTCTCTCAAAAATAAGTAAATAAAATCTCCAAAAAAAATTCCAGTTTTGTTCATTTGGGGTTGCTGATGTCCAGTTCTGAGTGGCACTGCTAAGGCGATTTGGTGGGTTGTAGGTGTGTGGGGTTTTTGGATGACCAGTGGCTGGGAAGAAATGATTATGTGAGGAATCACTGAGGAGAAAGGTAGTCTTCTGAATGTTTTCTGCAAGGTATAGCAAAAATCCCACCCACCTTGCTTATCATGGATAGGGATAATAAAAATCCATTCTTTTCTTACTACTGTCACTTATGGAATGTCCATAAACTAAGTTAATTGGCTTCCAGATAAACAAATAACTTTTCCTAAAATGTTGAAGTACTTAAATGAAACACAAAATAATGAAGCTTATTTTTAGCTTAATACCTTTGTAACATATAGGTAAAATTCAGTTACGGAAAATCATGCTGTTCTATATATTACCTTACTAACATCAGTGGGTTTTTTCTTTTTCCTTTTTTTAAGTGTATTTTATTGATTATGCTATTACAGTTTGTCCCTTCTTTTTCCCCCTTATGCCCCTCCTCCCAGTACCCCACGTCCCTTCAGCATCTTCCCCCTTTAGCTTATGTCCATGGGTTGTACATAGAAGTTCTTTGGGTTCTCCGTTTCCTATGTTGTTCTTAACCTCCCTGTCTATTTTGTACCTACCAATTATGTTTCTTAATTCCCTATACCTTTTCTCCCATATTTCTCCCCCACCATAATCTATCCTGTGATCACCATTTCTGTGATTCTGTTCCCGTTCTAATTGTTTGTTCAGTTCGTTTTTGTTTTTTAGGTTTAGTTGTTGATAGATGTGAGTTTGTTGTCATTTTGCTGTTCATAGTTGTGATCTTTTTCTTAGGTAAGTCCCTTTAACATTTCATATAGTAAGGGCTCGGTGATGATGAACTCCTTTAACTTGACCTTATCTGGGAAACGCTTTATTTGCCCTTCCATTCTAAATGATAGCTTTGCTGGATAGAATAATCTTGGATGTATAGATGACTTTGAGTACTTCTTTCTAGCGCCTTCAAGCCTGTAACGTTCCTTTTGAGAAAACAGCTGATATTCTTAATGGGAACTCCTTTGTAAGTAACTCTCCTTTTCTCTTGCTGCTTCTCAGATTCTCTCCTTTTCTTTAGTCTTGGGTAATTATGATGTGTCTCTGTGTATTCCTCCTTGGGTCCAACTTCTTTGGGACTCTTTGAGCTTCCTGGACTTAGATTGGGGACATTTTCCCTCATTTTTTCAAATAAGTTTTCAATTTCTTGCTCTTACTCTTCTCCTTTTGGCACCCTTATAATTTTGATGTTGGAATGTTTAAAGTTGTCTCAGGTTCCTCAGCCTCTCCTCATATTTTTGAATTCTTATTTCTTTTTTCTGGTTCAATGTTTATTTCTTCTTTCTGTTCCAAATCATTGAGTTGAGTCCCAGTTTCCTTCTCTTCACTGTTAGTTCCCTATGTATTTTTCTTTATTTCACTTTTTATAGACTTCACTTCTTCCTTTATTTTGCAGCCATACCCAACCATTTCTGTGAGCATCCTGGTTACCAGTAATTTGAACTCCGCATCTGATAGGTTGGCCATCTCCTCATCACTTGGTTCTTTCTCTGAAGCTTTGATCTGTTCTTCTATTTGGGCCATATATCTTTGTCTCAGCATACCTGTTAAGTTGTAAGCGGTGGAGCCTTAGGTATTCTCCAGGGCGGGACAACTCTACCCCTTGTATATGTAGGGGATGGGGTCAGAGAGGGAACAGTGCCACCTGCTCAACTCTTGCCCTGCTTTCAGTCACTTCTCCCACTACCCAGGAGAGAATTGGGCCCTTCTGGTGCTGATTCCTGGGTGGGTGGGGTTTGTGTGCGTTCTAGGACCCTGTGGGTCCCTCCAACGACCTCTCCTGTGAAGCTGGGAGTTTTTCCTGTCATTGCAACCCTCACAGGTTTTTTCAGCCAGACATTTTGAGGCTTTATTTCCTTGTGTTGGAACCCTGGGTTGTGTAGTCTGTCTCTCCCCAGTTGCTCCTCCCGGCTTATCTGCACACGAATGTGGGACCACCCAATCCACCAGCCCCGCACCTTGCCATGCACCCTCTCTGTCCCAGCTGCCCGTCTCTGTCCCTCCTACCAGTCTGGATGAAGTTTCTTCTTTTAACTCCTTGATTGTCGGACTTCTATACATTTTTATTTTTCTGGCAGTTCTGATTGTTTTTTGTTTTCTAATTGGTGGATGCCCCTCTTGCGGTTGTGCAAGGAAGCAAATTACCTACGCCTTTATCCTGGCCAGAAGTCAGGTTTTTTATTTTTCTTAATAATAGGTTAATTTAAGGTGTTCAAACCTATTCTTTAGTAATGGAATGGAAAGAAATAATACTTGATTATTGCAGAAAATCGGAAAGTGGAAAAAAAAGCAAAATAAAAACCTGTTACATCACTTATGGACAACTAATTGTTTTGTTTTTATTCTTTGGTTGTCTTGCAAAAGTGAAAACGTGCTCTCTTCTCCCAGTAGTGTTCATCTTTTTATTTTATTGCCTGAAAATGCTCTTTTTAAAAATTGCAGATGATGGTATTTACCACATATTACCTGAACCTATTTTGTTTAGATTTTGGAATGCAAAGGCTATAAATTGAGTACCTGGACTATAGGTTGAAAAATTGAATCAGTAACCTCTTTTCTTCCTTCTTTTTATTTTCGTATATTAAGAGTTTTCTGTATATTTTTGTAGGCAGGGAGCAGAAGACAATTTCAGATACACATTGGATCAGTAATTTGGTTTTTTTGATTGCCCACCAAGGACGGGAGGAGGAAACAAAAGCGGGGCAATGTGCCTGTGCATTTACCTAACTTGTCTCTACCTAAGATAATGCTATATTTAACAGTACATATATGCTTCTCTTCTGTCATGGTCAGTCCTTCAGACAAATTTTAGAAAAAATATTTTTCCCCCTGAATGTTATTGTTGCCTTAGAGCTAAGGAATTACCTCATATGCAGTGTTTTTCCTTTGTCCCATATACAAAGCAAGCATAAAAATTTTCATGGTTTAACAGGAGTCATTTTGAAGCGGAACTAAACTGACTGTGATGCTTGCTTTGGAGATTTTAAATACCAAGTGTGCACAGCCTTTTTTTTCTTTCAAGCATAAAATTATACTTACTTTGATTATTTTGTGCAGAATGGTAAATTATTTTCTATAAACTTGTTTGCTTTGTGTTTTTTTAAGGATTCTCATAGCCTTTTTGAATGCCATTTCATAGAATACTTTTTCAACACTATTTTCAGTCATTTTGATGTAAAGAATCCAGATTTTTCCTGATGCACATGTTATTTGTTGTAATTGATTTTTGCAACTTTGTTCCAAGCTAATAGAATCTGGTATAAAGGGGAGATTGCTGAGTGAAAAGTTACTTACTTGCCATATTGGGATGTGAGTGTTCACTGGACTAAGTAGGGGAAGAAAGAGTTCTCATGTATGTACTCACAGGGTCAGCAAAATGTATGTCATTAACTGAACTGCTAGTGTACCCTGCTAGTGGACCCAGTATAGTTTGAATATTAAAAATTTACATAAGTCTCTTTGGAAATGTCAAAAAGATTCAGGTGACTTTGAATTTATAGTTAGAACATCTTGATTGAACTTTAGATTTAATTTTGCTCTTTGGATAAAGCATCAGAATATGCACACTTTTGTTCATTCAACTTTAAATTTGTTTTCTTTTTTAGAACCCGAGTTTGAATTTTAAGGAAGTAACTTATGAACTGGACCATCCTGGATTTCAAATTCGTGACAGTAAAGGACTTCATAATGTGGTTTATGGCATTCAGAGGGGTCTGGGTATGGAAGTGTTCCCAGTAGACCTCATATATAGACCTTGGAAACATGCAGAAGGCCAGGTAAATGAATGGTGTTTAGCTATAGAAGGGAAACAAACTAATGACTTGTTTTTATATAGTGCCATCTATCCCTTGATTAAAATATTCTTTTAGAGTTTGTTTTACACAGCCTAGAAAAGTAGAGCTTCATAAATTTTGAAGGAACATTATTGAAATTTAGTATTAGTCAGACTCAGTTGAAGTGTAGCAATCAAACTATTTAGTGATGCTTGTCTCCAAGGCCATCTCATTCTGCACCTTTCATCTTCCTGAATTGTTGGTGAAAGAGCAAATAATGAAGATTTAAGGGAAGTTGTCTTTCTAATAACATTATGGTAGAGAGTAGCGTAATGAAAATGTTTCAGATTTTTGTAACATTCACTGTCATTTATGGTGGTAAGGACTTTTTCCTCTTGTTCCAGCTCTCCTTCATTCAGCATTCCCTTATAAATCCAGAGATCTTCTGTTTTGCTGACTATCCCTGTCATACTGTTGCCACTGATATTCTGAAAGCACCACCGGAGGATGACAATCGAGAAATTGCCACATGGTAAGCACTCAACTCGCTGTTCTTGAAAGGGTAACTTTTACTTTTTTGAAATAGAAAATTAGTAGTGAGCAACTACTTAGTTAAAAGGTTTAAATGAACAGTATTTTTAATGAACCTAGTTACCTCAAATTTTTATAGAGGGGGGATGGTGAATTCAAATCTATTTTTAGTATCACTAGATAGTTACATCTCTCCTCTTGTAAGTTGTGCCATTAGATGTTTTCTTGAAACTATTAAATGTTGAAGGGAGGTGTATTAGTCTCCCCAGGTGTTAGATCCCTTCTCTGTAGATTTTTAAGAGTAGCTCAAGATGGCCAGCCCATCAAATTCAATATTTTCAGCAACACTACCTAGTTCTCTGAGTTCCAGTTCCAAGTTTCTGAGGGAAATCTGACTCTGGCCTAGTAGGTTTCTACTGGAATTTAAATCATTTCTCTTTGGGGTAAGTGAGGTAAGGATGACAAACGTTCCTTCATTACTGTTGAGATACACATGTGGCTGAAGGTAGGGAGCATGGGCTGGATTGTTCCACAAAGGCATCTACTTCATAATGTTCTTTTTTTTTTTTTTTTTCCAAAACCATACTCTCCTGGCACAGTCTTCTGACATGTAATGGATTATTTTTACTTATTTTTTGGCTGTGGGTGGTAGTGTTGGGACAGTTTAAAGCCCTTTAGGTATTCCCAGATCTTCTAAAACAAAGGATGGTAAACATTGCCTCAAAGGGTTAATAAATATCTAGCTTTGCAGGCCAAATGGTCTTTGTAGCAACTACTTAATGGATTTTTTGCAGCACAATAAAAGAAGTTTCCATGATTACGTAAATGGCCAGTTGTGTCCCCTTTTCTTCATCACTTACTCTGTGTGACTGCCTTTGAAATTAGTCTGATAACACAGCATCATGTATTTTTGAGATGAACAGCGCTGATTTAAATATTTTTCAAATATTAAAAGATGACAGCAACTTGGTTTTGTCTTGATAGCTGGTGTCACTTAGGATGTGAATTTCGTATCCCTAGATTTTCATTGATGGATTATTTTACTTCCATTCTTGTTAGGAAGAGCTTGGATTTGATTGAATCTCTACTGAGGCTTGCAGAGGTGGGGCAATATGAGCAAGTCAAACAGCTCTTCAGCTTCCCTATCAAACACTGTCCGGACATGCTAGTATTGGCCTTATTACAGATCAACACCTCCTGGCACACCTTGCGCCATGAACTCATCTCCACTTTGATGCCAATTTTCCTTGGAAACCATCCTAACTCTGCTATTATTTTGCACTATGCATGGCACGGGCAGGTAAGACATGACCAGTCCTTTATTGGTGGATATTCAGTGAGCAGAGTTGTCAGTCTTGGAATTTTGACAGTTTGGAAAAGTCACATTTCCACAAAGCTTATTTTACCTGTTTGCATTGTGTGGGTATTGAAGTATAAAAATTAAAAAAAGCAAGGAGGTAAGACAGTTTACAGAATTTGGTAATGTATTATGGAAGCTCTATATTGCTAGGGCCGCAGTATCGTATTGATAGGAATGAGGAGCTTAATCATTTGTGACAGAACTAGATGGTACTCTTACTGTTTTTTGACACTAAGTCGGAGAAAAATCACAAATCCATTTACAGGACTTGTCTTGCTTTTTCCGCATTTAAATTTTGAAATGCCTTGAAGCCCTTGTGCTTTTCACCACCTAATTTTGTAAAATGTATTTGACAAGTAAATATTATTTTGTCCATTGATTTTTTTTTTTTCTTTTCCCTAATAGCTTACATTAAAAAAAAGTATTTATTTTTAGGGAGAGGTAGAGGGAGGAAGAAAGAGAGGGAAACATCAATGTGCAAGAGAAACATTAGTAGCCTCTCACACGCCCCCAGCCAGGGACTTGGTCTGCAGTGCAGGCACGTGCCCTGACCAGAATCTGAACCACGACCTTTTGGTTTGTGGGATGACGTCCATCCTACTGAAGCACACCAGTCAGGCCACTGATAGCCTATAGTTTTAATGACAAATGCAGATGGTTTAAGAAAAAGCAGTCAGCCCTGGCTAGGTGGCTCATTTGGTTGGAATATCGTCCCATACACCAAAAGGTTGTGGGCTCAATCCCTGGTCAGGGCACGCATGAGAAGCGACCAATCCGTGTTTCCCAAAAAGGTGTTCCTCTTTCCCTCTCCCTTCTTCTCTCTCTCTCGAATCAATAAACATATCCTTGGGTGAGGATTTAAAAAGAAAGTTATCTTTCCTTTATATCAAATGCCTTTTGGAGATACTTTTTTTCTTTACTCATTATTACAGTACTTTTTTATTATATACAAGTGCTTTTAAAAAAAATCTGATACTCTTTATTTCTAAATGAAAAGTTTTAGCCTGTGTTCCATGCCATTCAGTCAGCTCTCCTCCATTTGTAGAAATTCAAATTACATGGTAGGCTTAATAGTTTAGAGAATGTGTAACAGACATTTAACCAAGTTTGTAGCCCAGACATTCTTATGTCTGTCTCGCCACTACAGCTCTGGGGTAGAGTGGGAAGGATGAGAGGGGCGGCGTTGCTTCACTTCTCATTTTTACACTTTTACACTTGGGCTTTCTGTCACTCTAAGACAGTTAGAGCAATAGTAATTGCTTTGCCATTGCTTCTAAGAGAAATACTAAATTTCTACTATTTGTTTATATAATTTAACTGCGAGCCTTTAGATTGGTCCTCAAAGCCAGGTTGATTACTGGTTTTAAAAAAATTGAATAATTACAAAAAACAAACATTCTCATTGGTGAAAGTACCTAGATTTAGAATGTACAAACATCACTCCCAGAAATACGGATGCAACGCTATAGTGTGAAACATGAGAGATGATTACCTTAAATTGTTTTGTTTTTATTTATAGACTAGTATTTATAATTTAACTTCAAGGAATTATATAAACTTGATGTCCCCTTATGTTCACATCGTATTCTATTCTAATTTTGTGTTTGAAAATGTATAGGCAGCCCTGGCCATGTACTTCAGTTGGTTAAGAGTGTCATCCTGATAATGCCAAGGATGTAGATACCATCCCCAGTCAGGGCACATGCAAAAATCAACCAGTGAACGAATAAATAAGTGAAAAAACCAATCAATGTATCTCTCCTTTCCTCCCTCTCTGTAAAATCCATAAATTAAAATTTTTAAAAAGAGAGAGAATCCATAGGTATGCTTTTACAAGACAGATTTGTTGAGTGACTATATATGACCCACAGTTTAGGGGCAGGATTGATTTGTAAGATGTGGAAATAACTGTTTTCCCACAAAGAATGTCACAGTAATCATTGCTTGAGGCTTATACTTGATGCCTTCATTGATAGGCCTCAATTTTAAATAAAAATAAGTAAAAGTAGCTGGGCATTCGCAGTAGGGCCTTTCAAAATATTTTGCAGGATTGCTATTTAACTCTTCTTTTTGTAGGGACAGTCTCCCTCAATCCGCCAACTTATCATGCATGCAATGGCAGAATGGTACATGCGAGGGGAGCAGTATGACCAGGCCAAGCTGTCTCGAATACTTGATGTGGCCCAGGACTTGAAGGTGAGCTTGGAGGGACAAAATAACACTTTATTTATTAATAACAAAAAATAACATTTTAATGTAACATAGATACTACCTTAGGGGCAATTCACATGTAACTAGCTTTTAGTTAGAATGAGTTGACACACGAGTTTTGTCTTGTAAGTAGAAACAGATTGGAAGTACAGTGGTTTTTAGATAATGTAAAAATATCTAATTTAAGTGGCAAAATTTATTTACATTGGACTGAATTTTGTTTAGTATTTCAATGGTATTTGCATACGCTATTTTATTTTAAAGCAAGTCATAATTAACCTCTTCTCAGTTATAGTCCGGGAGATAGAACCTCTGAAGAAGCTGCCTGGGTTTCAGCCCCTTTGCAACTTTTATTAGCATTAACAGTATCTTCTGAGAAATAGTCTGACTCTTGATGTCTTTGATAACTAGGGATATAGTACTGCTAAGTACAGTAAGCCTGAGTTTAGGTTTTAAAAAATGGGTTAGGATTATTTCTCATGCTTTCTGTCTTGTTCTGCTTTAGGTTTAGTTATATGAAAAAACAAAGGGTAAAGTTTATTTTTAAGGTAAAACCAGGTTGAAATGTTAACCTTATTTTAAGTAGGTCCTAATGTTAACATTGAATTACTATGCTGTTTAAAAAATTATGGCCAAGAAAATACTAGCACTGTGTTTTATTTAGACTTGTTTGTGAAAATAAAAGCAGGAAACAGAAAATGGGACCGAGAGATAGAAACTACTTAATTGCTTGACTTACAGTTTCTAATATTCTTTTTCTTAAGGCCTTGTCAATGCTGCTAAATGGTACTCCATTTGCCTTTGTTATCGACCTTGCTGCACTTGCTTCACGTCGTGAATACCTCAAACTTGACAAGTGGCTCACAGATAAAATTCGAGAGCATGGAGTAAGCAGGATTTGTGCATTTATTACTAATTTTAAATATTGATGGCTAAAAGAGCTAAGGAAACCTTTTAAATGGCGATTATGATGTTATTCTGGGTTTTAGTCATAGTGCTTAGTCTTTAATCTGAAATCAATTTATCTTTAATCTAAAAGCAATTAAGGCCAATTTCAAAAACACTTAGAGACATTCTCTTTCTCAGGAGCCTTTTATCCAGGCATGCATGACTTTCTTGAAGAGACGGTGCCCTTCTATTTTGGGTGGACTTGCCCCAGAGAAAGATCAGCCCAAAAGTGCTCAACTTCCTCCAGAAACTCTGGCGACAATGTTGGCCTGTTTACAAGCTTGTGCGGGGTAAGAAGAGCATGCTTGAAAATGACCCTTTAATTTTGGGATGGGATGATATGGATAATTATTGATTTGGGGAAGAAGGGTTGAATGATTGGAAACAACAGTAGCTTAGATAATCCAATTTTTAAAACATTTAATTAATTATTTCTAGAGAGAGGGGAAGGGAGAGAGAAAGGGAGAGAAACATTGTTGCGCAGCAGATAAACATTGATTAGCTACCTCTCAGCATGTCCCCAACCAGGGATCTGGCCACAACCCAGGCATGTGCCCTGACCAGGAATCAAACTGGCATCCTTTCCATTCAGAGGCCAGGACTCAATCTACTGTTTCTTAAATTTAAAGTACTATACTACATAAAATATGTATTAGTTCCATTTGAGTTATTTTTTGTATATAACGTGTAATAGGGCTCCAGTTACATTGTTTTACATGTGGGTATGTATTTCTCCCAACATCATTTGTTGAAAAGGCTGGTCTTTCTCCTTTTAATTATTTCCTTAAAAAAAAAAAAAAAATCAGTTGCCTGTAATACTTTTGGGCTCTTAAGTTCAATTCCATTGATCTATATTGATTCTTACGCCAGTACGACACAAGTCTTGATTACTATAACTTTTTAGTAAATTTTGAATTTGGGATATATGAGTCTGCAGAATTTGTTCTTTTTCAAAATTGTTTTTGGCTCTTCTGGGTCCCTTGTTTTTTATATGGATTTTAGGATTAGCTAGTACTTGGTGAGCATTTTTATTTCTAGGTTCCTAAGGGATTTCTAGGTTCCTGTAGTTTTCTTGTGTTGTTTCTCTGGTTTTGATATTAGAGTAATACTGGCCTTATACACTTACTTGCTAAGTCTTCTCTCCTCTTGTAATTTCTGTGGGAAAGATCAGTGTTAATTCTTTAAATGTTCCATAGAAATCAGAAGTGAAGCCATCTGGTTTGGAGCTTTTACCTTGGGGTTAGGTATGTTGGGGGTTTTTTTGGTCTTTTTTTAGATTTTATTTATTTTTAGAGAGAGAGGAAGAGAGAGACATAAAGGAAGAGAAACATCTATGTGAAAGAGAAACATCAATCAGTTGCTTTTCGCATAAATGCCCGCAACCGGGGATCTTGCCTGTACACCAGGTGTTGTGCCCTGACTGGGAATTGAACAGGCAGTCTTTCAGTTTGCAAGATGGCACCCAACCCAGTGAGCCACACCTTTCAGGGCTATCTGGGGGTTAATTTTTTATTATTACCATATTTTGCCTTGTACAATGCGTACCTTTTTGCCCAAATTTTTGAGGGAAAAAATTTATGGGTACCACAAAAAAAATTTGTGGGTAGTGCTAATTCCATATCTATATAAGTGTTTTTAATTCTTTTATTTATGCTTAATGCATTAAAAATGGAACTCTAGAAAGCAGTAACGATATCTATATGCAAAATAATACCCTGGAATACAATGATGAGTTTTTCCTTTTTTCCCCTCCAAAATATCAATAAATTAAAAATTGAATTAAAAAATTAAAAACGAAAGATTTTTTTCCTGAAAGTTTGGGCCCAAAACATGGGTGTGTATTATTCACGGGAGTGCCTTATACACAGCAAAATACAGTAATTCAGTATATCTCCTTGGTATCGCTCTATCTGTTCAGATTTTCTGTTTCTTGTCAAAATTTGTCCATTTCATCTATGTTACCTGATTTATTGGCATATAATTGCTTCATATTATATCCTAACAGTCATTCTCATTTCTGTAAAGTTGATAGTGATGTCCTCTCAATTTTAGGAATTTTGAATGTCTTTCTCTTGGTTGGTGTAGCTAGATGTTTGTCAATTTTGTTGACTTTTTCAAAGAACCAATTCTTTTGTTTTTATCTTGTTTTACTGTTCTTCATTTATTTAAGCTCTAAATTTTGTTTTGGGTTTAGTTTGAACTGTAAAAAATTTGTTAAGATGGAAGGTTAGGTTTTTTTGATATTTTTCTTTTAACTAATTTTTATTTTTTGATTATGAGAAATTAGAAATTGGTTCTGTTTGTTATTTTTAATTGAATTTAGTGCAGTGAAATTGGTTAATAAAATGACAGGTTTCAGGTGTAGAATTCTATAATACATCATTTGTATATTGTATTATGTTCACCACTCAAAGTCAGGTCTTTTCCCATCACCATATATCTCCCTGTATGACTACAATATTCCCTTTCTTCTACCTCGCCCTAAATCCCAGAGATTTTTTTTCTTAATTGGGCACGTTTATGCCTTTGAATTTCCACCTATGAAACGCTTTAGGTTTGGTATTGTTTTCACAATTATCTGAAAGTATCTTGTAATTCCCTTTGGCCCATTGGTTATAAAAGTACATTGTTTAATTTCCTCATATTTGTGAATTTGCTAATTTTACTTTCTCTACTAATTTTTAGTTTCATTGTGGTAGAATACACTTTATGTGATTTCTGTCTCTTTTAATTCATTGAGACTTGTCTTATAATCCATCCCACAGAATTTTTCATGTGTGTTTGAGAAGGATGTGTAGTCTGCTGTTTGGTAGAAAGTGTTCTGTGTATGTCTGTTAGGTCGAGGTGATTTATCCTCTTCTATTATTTTCTATTCTGTCTTGTCTGAGTGACTACATTTACTTCTTAATGCCAGTAATAGGATTCTGAATTTAGGAGGAAAGATCTAAGACAATATCAAGTTTGTACAGAGTTTATGAGTACAAAGTTTTCCACAGTTTTATGAGGCAGTAACACCCTGAGATAGGAAGGTAGGTTTTTCCTGTTAAACATTTATCCTAGTACTTAAAATTTTAGAAACCAGTTTTCTATGTGCTTACCAAAAGTAGTTACTGATTATGTGTGTGTAAATTTTACCTAAACTTAAACAAATGTCTTTGACTATGAGAACTAGTATAAAAATTACGTATTTGTTTGTTTTGATATGCCCTGGTTTAGGCATAATTTTTTATAGTGATTAAGATTATGGATTATTTCTTAGAATATTTTAACATATGTTGGTTGTACAGTACACAAGATTTAGTTGCAGAAGTATAACTTAGACTTGTCAGAGAAAGCCAATGCTCAGAACATCCTACTGATTAATGACAAATGGAAAGACATAGGCTATGGTGGAAACTTAAGTATGTTTTCAGCAAATTTTCTTTTTTAGGGAATCATACTTGTTTTTTTCGGTGTTCTGGGGAATAACAAATGATGTTTTTCACTTTTATCTTTAGGAGTGTTTCTCAGGAGTTATCAGAAACCATCCTTACCATGGTAGCCAATTGCAGTAATGTTATGAATAAGGCCAGACAACCACCACCTGGAGTTATGCCAAAAGGACGCCCTCCTAGTGCTAGCAGCTTAGATGCCATTTCTCCTGTTCAGGTAATTGTACATCTGCATTTAGTACATCTCCATTTGTTTGTAGACTTGGACTAGAATAAACTTCTACATCATCTTTAACAGTCTACTCAAAGGAAAACTGTCTGAATTTATTACATTTTAGATAACTGCATGTCTAGCATACACTACTACATTTTAAAGGAGATCCATAAATAGGCATTGTAGTTGAGAATAGATTTTAAATATTAAATAGAACCTGACTCTGAGAGGAAAGATATAAAATAATTTATGTAGGTAAATGGTAAGGGCTTCTTTTTAAAATAAGAATAACTTAGACTTGAGAAATAAGCACTGCCTTTGAACCTGATGTGTCTTGTTTGTAGCTTCACGGGCCAAGCAACAGTGCTAGAGCATAAGGACTTGTTATAACTGGGGCTCTTCAGCTCTCAACTGAACTGCTCTTTTAAAAACAAGGTACATTTAAGTTACTCCCTGACACCAACCACCCCCTTCTCTTTGGGAGCAACATTATTTCGTGTCTATTTTGAGCTGCATTGAATGGCAGATTGGGGTTTAAGAAAAGAAGGAACATTTAGTGATTCCTCAGTGGCCACTTTATGGAAGGAATTTGGTGCATCATTTTCTATAGTCATGAAGATCTGAAATAATGCCACAAATTAACAAGCTTGAAAGTTCAGTTATTAGATATTTTTTAAAAATCTTGGTGAATAACATACATTGTTTTTGTTGTATCTTTTTTATTAAATTAGAGCTTATCCTCTCCAATCCCCAAGATTTTCAAATTTTGACTAGATTTGCTTGTTTTGACTGGACAATTTCAGAGTTATAATGCTTTTTGTGTTGAGAGTTAAATATGACCGAGAGATTCTTTTTGTTTTAAAGGGGATTATTGGAAATTGTAAGGACCTAATGTAATAACTGTCCCATGTCACTACTAAATGCTTAGTATTACAGCTTCAGGGCAGTTCATCTTACGTGTTGTTGAATATTGTAGCCCTCATATTATGGCTCTGGTACTTTGGCAGGGACTACTCTTTAAATCTATTCCATCGATGATAATAGTAAGAAAAAAGACTGGCACACTCGATGACTTGATTTTGGGATTTAAGTATCATCACAATTGTATGGGGTTTTGCAGTTTACTTATGCATACAAAGAACTGTTGCTAACGATTGCTTTACCTGTGTTGTCAGTCTTTGCTTGCAGTATGTTTAATACATATCTATAATGTTTTTCTTTAGATTGACCCTCTTGCTGGAATGGCATCTCTTAGTATAGGTGGTTCAGCTGCCCCTCACACCCAGAGTATGCAGGGTTTTCCTCCAAATTTGGGTTCTGCATTCAGTACCCCTCAGTCACCAGCAAAAGCGTTTCCACCCCTTTCTACCCCAAATCAGACAACTGCATTCAGTGGTATTGGAGGACTTTCATCACAGCTTCCAGGTAAGGGGGTGGGTGGGATGCAAGTTACTTGTAATATTCATTGTGCCTTAGTTTGTGGTGACTGATGAGAAAAACATCTTAAACTAAACTGTAAAAATTGGTGTCAACATCCATAGTTGGGAAGAGAAAAACATTATTATAATATTAACTCAGTTGAATTGAAGTTAGGATATTTTAGTTGTAAAGTTGAATTATTCAGTAAGGATTCTGTATTACCAAGTGACATTATAAACAGTAACAAGTGTGTTAAGCACACATTTTAAAGGATGTAGGCTTAGATCAGAACTCATGGCTTTATGAATTAACTGGAAGTTGATTTAATAAAGGTAGGAAATATTTCACACATTAGATCCAGGTGCATGTTTTGTTTCCTTGCACTTAATCTACCTTGAATATGGTAGTAAATTCCTAAAACTTTTTAAGTTTTTTAAACATTTTGGCTTTTAGCTTTATATTGAAGTAAATGTTACTTTTTTTTCTTCTCTTGGACCCACTTGTTTCTCATAAGCTATCTGCACCTTTTATCTTTCAGAATACAAGTTTAGAGTATTAAAACCTAAGGACTGAAATGTTGTAAATACCCTGTAATCTAGTTAACACTGTTTTTGTATAGTTCTATCCCTGATTGTTTCTTAGTAAGGCCTTAGTAAAGTCCTATTGATTAGAAGAATTCTGTTTGCAAAACTAACAGGTAATAATAAAGAAGACCTGGCTCATGCTAACTTAAAGAGGATAATAGCATGAAATTCTTCACTTGCAATCATTGAGGAAAGCAAGCCAGTTCTTATTTTGATTCCTTTCTATCTCATAGCACATATGAGAACATACAGTTAAAATTTTGCATGTTACTATCTTACCAAGAATATAAAGAAACTAATAATTCTAAATGTTAAAGAAATTTTGGCATTGTCCTTTTTTTTTGTCTACTAGTATTAGTTTAGATTCTTTAAAATTAAATAGACACTGTAAGAGAGTTAACAAAGGCACTACCGTTTTAAATAAGAATTTAACATCTTTGTGAATAAAGTCAAGAATGTGAGTAATGATAAAACTTCTGGCTGCTTCATTCTTTCTAGTAGGTGGTCTTGGCACAGGCAGCCTGACCGGTATAGGAACTGGGGCCCTTGGACTTCCTGCAGTGAATAACGATCCTTTTGTGCAGAGGAAACTGGGCACCTCTGGACTGAACCAGCCTACATTCCAGCAGAGTAAGATGAAACCTTGTAAGTGGTAGTGTTGTCTGTGATTGTGAAGCGTGACTGATGCACACGAAACTTTTTTTTTTTTTAATTTTATGTCCAATTTGTTTTCTTTACAGTAACATGGACAAAAACATTGACTTACTGTATTGTCAGTGGGACCATATGTTGATGTACCTCTTAGATCAGTGGGAGCAAATTCACAAATTTGAATTACTAAAATAGAAATTTGATACATCACTCTACCTTGATTTGGATTGCCAATATAAAGTGACCCTTAATATAAGCATCCTTATGGGTGTTATCCTTACAGTAAGGTGTATAGTAAAGAGGAAAGTAAGATCTTACACTTAGATTTTACTAAGTAAAAGAACAGTCTTTTATTAATCCTCAATTTTTTGATTAACAAATCAAGAGCAACCAGGGGGGTTTCAGATTTGTTTCAGCTTGGCAGTTTATAAAATAAATAACTTAATTTATTTTAAGGTTATAATTTATGATACATATAACCCTATTACATGCTAATAAATAACTGCCATATATTGGGTAATATATATGATGTTACTTAAAACAATTTTTAAAGTTTCACCTCCTTAGTTATCCCAAAGTCAGAAGTCTTCTTTGTAAATACATAGATGTATTCACATATAGTTGTTGGGACTAAATATTCATTACGCAAAATTCGATGGTGTACCAAATGACTTGAAAATGTTAGTGTGAAAGGCCTGTCTGAATGTCATGTTTTGTAGCATGCTTTGTGTTTCTATCAGTGTGTCATGCACATGCATTGATGATTCTTATATGGTAGATGTGGTTTTTATTATTTTTATGAAATAGCAAAGACTTGTTAACCATGAGTGAGGCTGTAAAAGGGTTCATTGCATTGTGAACTTCAACCTATGAACGTCCTTGTGAAGAAATATTAAAGTAGAATTATAGTTGTAAGGCAGTGTTGTTAAAATCCTTTATGTGTACCTAGAACAGCTGAGTATTAAAACTTCACTACTTAATACTGTCTTCAGTTCCTTTATTTTTCTTCACCTTAAAATAAAACTATATTGGTCTCTCTGGCTTTATGTGTGCATTATAGGGGAGTGAAGTAAGAGCCTAAATGCCCACTGGTTGCTTTTCTGTTTCTTACAGCGGACTTGTCTCAGGTGTGGCCAGAGGCAAATCAGCACTTTAGTAAAGAGATAGATGATGAAGCAAACAGCTATTTCCAGAGAATATATAATCACCCACCACATCCAACCATGTCTGTTGATGAGGTGAGTGTCTAGGATGATTGAAATCTTTATGGTCTAGGAAAATCTTAAATGCCCCTTTCAAAGTTTTTAGAAATCCAGCTCAAAGTTTGTTGATAATTCTATGTATCATTTGAAACCTTAACATTTATCTCAAGCTCAATTTATTATGAAATGTTCTGCTTAATAATTCTATTAATAGCACTTAAGGAAGGTGCTAATAGTTTCCTTTATGTGTGTATTGTTTTTGTCTTGCTTTTTCCAGGTATTAGAAATGCTACAGAGGTTTAAAGACTCTACCATAAAGAGGGAACGGGAAGTATTTAATTGTATGCTAAGGAACTTGTTTGAAGAATACCGGTTTTTCCCCCAGTACCCTGATAAAGAATTACATATAACAGCCTGCCTGTTTGGTGGGATAATTGAAAAAGGACTGGTCACTTACATGGCACTAGGCCTGGCCCTGCGATATGTTCTTGAAGCCTTACGCAAGCCTTTTGGATCCAAAATGTATTATTTCGGGATTGCTGCACTAGATAGGTTTAAAAATAGGTGAGTGGTTATGTTTCCTCTGAAACTTTTTCTCTTTTTTAATATAAGGAGGAAAAATAACTATCATTTATCAGCTGGTTTTTGCCCTGCCCCATCATTATACCTATGGTAACTAATTGTAACAACTGTATAAAGTCAAAGGAGAAGAAATGTAAACAATTTAAGTAACTACAGTTATCAGATAAGTGGTAAGAACAGTGTTAAATGAAATTGCAGGAGCAGTTTGTTTATTGAGGCATACTTTTTACACAGTGAAAGTCACCATTTTAGGTGTACAGTTCTTTGAATTTTGACAAATTTATAGTTATGTAACAACACAGATACAGTCAAGATACTGAATATATTCATTACCCCCAAGAAGTTCCCTTGTTTTCCCTTTCAAGTTCACTTTCCCCTACCTCTAACCACTGATCTGATTTGGCTCTAGTTTTCCCCAATTGTTATTTGATTTGAACCAAACATAATATGTATGAGTCTGATTTCTTGCACTTAGCATAGTGCGTTTGAGATTCATTTATGTTACTACATGTTTCAGTAGTTTCTTTTTATTGCTGACTAGTATCCCATTGTATGGATGAACTACAAATTGTTTCTCCTTTTACCTGTTGGTGAACATTTGGGGTTGTTTCCAGATAGCAGTTTTAGTGACTCATTGTGATTATTTTTAAGTTAAAATAAAACCTTTTTAAAAATACTGTTTTCTGATGTACAAGGAGGTGAGGTTTATAAATATTTCTCCCCTCTACTTCTATATTCTTCCCTTTGTCATTTTCTTCAAATAAGGTAGTTCATAGGTAGAATGGGAGAAATGCTCTAGACTAGCATTTGGAAGAAAATTTTTGTTAATTGTGCTCTCTCTGTTCTTACTTCAAATAATGAATGAATGTTTTTGTTGGCAGATTGAAGGACTATCCCCAGTATTGTCAGCACTTGGCTTCTATCAGTCACTTTATGCAGTTTCCACATCATTTGCAGGAGGTAAGTATCTTCCATACCTAAAACCTTCCTAGTAGTTGGAGGGTTTATCTGTTTAGCTTTGACTTTGGATGTTGGGAATGGCATTACGATTTCTTAATGATTGGCATGATATAGGTATGCATATTATTTGTTGCTTATTTTGCAGCTTATAATAGATTGTGGGAAAAAAATGCATTCTTTATCTTTTCTAAGCATTGGTTTTGCTTGATTTACTAAAAGGCTTTTACCAGTTTTTTAGCTTGATAATGCTATCAAAGGATAGACATCTTTTACTATTACCAAGAGAAACTTTCCCAGATTTCTAAAAAGATTTGGAATGGGAACCTTGAATATAAATAAGTAAAGTTGTTCCTTTGATTTAAATATGATTCAAAGCTGTTTCGTCTAAGACTTAGATCAGTGTTACTTAGAAAGATAGCCTTCTTACCCTGCTTTTTGATTCGTTTGAAGTATTGCTTGAAAAGGAGGCATTCCCCAAGGAAAAGGACCTAGAGAATATACATTTTAAGCCATTTTACGTGACTCTTCTTAAAATTTTTATGCCTGTCCTGGAATATCTATCCAGTATTGTTGCTTACCCTCTAGTTGGCTTGGCATTGTATTTTAGTTTTCGTTTTGTAGTAATAGCTTTACTGAGAGGTAATTCACATTGCAGTGTGTATTTTAGGCCTTAGGTTTCTCATCAGCATCCAATAAAAAGATCAGTTTACTATATGAATTTAAGTAGTTAAAATATATGTGTTAAGAAATTTAAAGAAATTTATATGCAGGTGTTTTTGGCTGCTCTTTGGGAGGTTATTTTGCTAGATTGCTTCTTTCATAATACTAATATTTCACCCCCAAAGAGGCTGTGGTGTATTCACTTATGTATTACGTATTTGGGAGTATGTGTCAGGATGGGGCAAGGAGTAAGGAATGTAGATGAACCAGAAGAGTACTCTGTAATGACTTTAGCCTCTCAGAAGTAGGGGGAGTATAATTCAAAAATTTCAGTTTCTGTAAGAACTTTGAATGTGTTTTCCTTTCCCTACCCCTATAGTATATCGAGTATGGACAGCAATCTAGAGATCCTCCTGTGAAAATGCAGGGCTCTATCACAACCCCTGGAAGTATTGCACTGGCTCAGGCCCAGGCTCAGGCCCAGGTTCCAGCAAAAGCGCCCCTTGCTGGACAGGTTAGCACTATGGTAACCACCTCAACAACCACCACTGTTGCTAAAACAGTTACTGTCACCAGGCCTACCGGAGTCAGCTTTAAGAAAGATGTGCCAGTAAGTGGGTCTACTTTTTTTCTCTTCCAAGGTTTGTTATGTTGTAATATATGCATTAGTGAGCATGTATTTTAATTTTATTGTAAACAGCACGTGCCTACTAAGAAAAAGATATAAAGACCAGCATTTCTCCCTTTCTGTCTCCCCCAGATTTCCCAGAGACAGCCACTATGAATAATTTAATATACTTAGCAACACTTAAGTGCACAAATCATACATACCATTTGTTTTTTTTATACAAAAGGAATTTGCATATATTTTCCCTGGGATTTGTCTACTAAGCATTTTAATTTGTTTATATACTTTATTTCCTTAGCCTTCTATTAATACTACAAATATAGATACACTGCTTGTGGCCACAGACCAAACTGAAAGAATTGTAGAGCCCCCGGAAAATATCCAAGAGAAAATTGCTTTTATCTTCAATAATCTCTCCCAGTCGAATATGACACAAAAGGTGAGCATGATGTAATAGTTTATATATCACTACAAATGCTCTCTATTGTTATCCCTAATGAGTTGGGGGGCTTTTATTTCACATTCTGCATCCTTTTTACTACTTCACTTTAAAGGTAGAGGTAATAGAGTCAAAACAAAGGGAATGTGGATGTAGCGCTGGTGGTTGTGGTTTTGTAGACGTTAAATAGCACTAGTTTTAAATGTGTTGCTTTGTAGTGAGTTGGCAAGCATTTTAAAATAAACTTCATGATCTCATGATGATGGAAGATACTTCTACTCACGGGTGTGCCGCATGTGGCCCAGGATGGCTATGAGTGTGGCCCAATACTAAACTGTAAATTTACTTAAAACATTACTTAGTTTTATTACTAAGATATATACCTTTTCTACATTAATGATCACAAACTCGGGCCCTGCTTGACGATTTTAAAAGATTATCAAAAGGGCTGCTGCATAAATTGGGCTATTATGTGAGGACTTTTTTGCTTATCTGTGGTGGCAGATACCACAAAATTATGCACTCAGACCGTATGTTTGTTTGTTTGTTTGTTTGTTTGTTTTGCTCATTAGTTTTCATTAGTGTTTGTGTGTTTAATGTGTGGTCCAAGACAACTCTTCTTCCAGTGTGGCCCGGAGATGCCAAAAGGTTGGACACCCCTGTTCTACTCACAACTCATGCGCCTCCCACAGACCATGCAGAGCATTTATTAGGAGCATAATAACTGAGATGGACCTTGTGAAAAGCATAAGAAATGATGTTCATCACAGGATTTTATGCTAAGACAAAACTTAGAAATGCCCATTTAGCCAGTAAGGTTAGACTATAAACAAGTGGGTTTGAGATATATGAGGTCTGTCTGGAAAAAATCCAGTCGTTGTTAATGTAACAAGAATGTTTGCTGACATCAGTGTAACCTGGCAGCCGAGGAGAGTGGACTGGAATGCACATGCATGAACAATGATGACTTCACTGTACTAGTCAGTGGGGGTGGGAGACACCATTGATGCCATTGATTGAGCATGTGTACTGTGTGGCTGTCACATTCAAAATGACTGAGTGAGTAGAGCAACAAATCTGCATCAAATTTTGTGTTAAGCTTGAACATTCCTCCGTGGAAACTTATGGCTGCTTCAGAAGTCTAACTGTGGGCCACTTGTGACGGGCAACTTCATCACAGCAGTGCGCCTGCTCGTGCGTCACATCTCCTGTGAGAGTTTTTAGGCGAAACATCAAATGACCCCAGTGGTTCAGCCCCCCTACAGCCAGATTTGGCCCCCTGTAACTTCTGGCTTTTCCCAAAACTCAAATCACCTTTGGAAGGAAGAGATTTCAAACCATCGATAAGATTCAGGAAAATATGACAGGGCTGTCGATGATGATTGAGAGAACTGTGTGAGGTCCCAAGGTGCTTGCTTGGAAAGGGACTGAGGCGTCATTGTCCTGTGTACAGTTTATTGTATCTTACATCTTGTTCAGTAACTGTCTGTATTTTTCATATTACATGGTGGACACCTTCTGGATGGACCTCGCATGCAGTACTGTCTTTTCAAATCCCACAATAAATGATTGGGGGGGTGGAATTAAAGCCTTTGATATCCTTTTTGGAAAAGAATCATTAGCTTTACAGGTGATTCCTGGTGAGGAAAGTACAGTTCAGGTGTTAGGTCTTTTAGTGGCAGGTTGTAGATGAGCCATGTATCTTCTTTTGGGGCCCTGGAGAACTGCATAAGATGGGGATGAGGCGGGGGGGTTACATGTTTTTTAATTTTAAATTTCAAAGCTACCATAGATGTTCCAGTCCTAATCACCCAGTGTATGGAATTAAAATTACTGTACTTCATAGCATCTGTCTGGTGTGGGTGAGAGATGTAGCATGGTGATTGGATTTAGCACCTAATTTTGTGAGGAGTCATGTGCTGTAGTAACTGTTCTCTGAAACAAAACACATAACGTATTTTCTTATCCTTTAACTGTATACTTCCTGTGCCATTTGTTGGCTAGGTTGAAGAACTAAAGGAAACTGTGAAGGAAGAATTCATGCCTTGGGTTTCACAGTACCTGGTTATGAAGAGAGTCAGTATTGAGCCAAACTTTCACAGCCTGTATTCAAACTTCCTTGACACGCTGAAGAATCCCGAATTTAATAAGATGGTTTTAAATGAGACCTACAGAAACATCAAAGTAAGTTCTTACACTTTTTCTGTTCTTTTCCTCTTTTGAGAGTGCTGCTGTTTTTTGTACATATTGTCTAAGAAACTTGCTCTCACACTTGTTTCAAATAGAGAACTAAATTGCATGAAGAATTTAGTCTTATAGACATAATCTCTGTACTGTTTACTTTGAAAGTAACTGCTATTCTGAATTTGCTATCATGCTATGCAAGGTTTTTCCTTAACATCTGCATGATTTTAACTTCTCTCTCCTCCACACATTATTTGCAGTATGCTCTTAGCTATAGTCCCTTTGGGTTTTGGGTTTTTTGGTTATCTTTTTGTTTTTATTTTTGGATAGTTTTAATAGAAATTGATTGTATGGATATATGTTGCTAATGGATATTTAGGTTGTTAACTTTCACTATTACAGAAAAGTGTTGCAGTGAATGTTTTCCTTTATGTCTTAAGTGCCAGATATCTCTCAACTCTAGACCTGTTTGTAGACTACCTGTGGTTTAGGATTCTTAGTTTATTTTAAGGTTAAACTCTTCCTACTGAGTGAATCCTTGTTCCATAAAATTCAAGTATTTATTAGGAGGAATAACTTTTAGAGTAGACAGTGTGAACCAACATACAGCTATGATCATTCTTTACTGAGTAACTTGGGGCATTGGCTGATGAGCCAGCACTATATTTAAACCTGTGGATGGGAATTTTCCCCATTCTAGGTTACGCTGTAGTGCAAAAGAACTCCTGGCTCTTTCTGGTGCACAGCTGACATTGTGCGATTCTGCTGTTGCTGGATGGAGTTAAGGAACATAACTATATTTAGCCTTTATTATCTGATAGTAAGGATGACTGGGATGTATGAAAATTTCCATACACTTGGGAACAGAATCTCAAGATCCTTTCAAACACCATTTTAAAGTATACATTTTAATTGATAGCCATAAATTAAGGGGTAGCATGTAGTAGATTGATGGATGTGATGGTTCTATCTCCCTTATAAAAGAAAGAACTAGAAATTAATGAAATGGCCTGGGTTGTGGGCCAGGTCCTCAGTTGGGGGCATGTGAGAGGCAACTGATCACTATTTCTCACATGGATGTTTCTCTCCCTTTCTTTCTCCCTCCCTTTCCCTCTCCCTCTCCCTAAAAATAAATAAACCCTCTTTTAAAGAAAAGGATTAATGAAAATGGATTGGGTTTTGTAGAAATTTGCAAAGAAGTGTGTATGCAATATTACACTGTATTTTAGAATGTTATCTTGTCTCCAGAGTTGTACAGTGAATAACCTGAGTAATGCTAAAGTTTGCAGTAATTACTGTGATCTTGGTTACATTCCTCTTTGTGCCTGCTGTCTTGATGGACTTAGAAACATGAGTAGAGTCTTCATTTGAATTGAAATTAGCTATTCAAGATAGATTTGCCGTTGGGTCTCTGCTTCAAACTACCTGACACTTTAGAGCTCTAAAAACTTTTCTGTGGGAGCACCCATAACACATTTAATCTTGTGTACTTCGTATTATGTGTGATGTAGTTATATTACCTATTTAAAAAAAATATGAAGGAAGACATGTAAAGGTTAAAAATGTCACTGAACACAAAAAAATACCGCTATGATAGTATGGAGTAGATCTACTTTGGGGACATGTTCTCATAATCAGTGGCTTGTTTTTAATATAGAATAATGGTATTTTCAAACAGTTCAGATGTTTTTTTCCTACCATAAACTCATTTTCATACCTTTCTTAATCCTGCTTTTTTATTTTTTATTTTTCTGTTTAGGTGCTACTGACCTCTGATAAAGCTGCAGCCAATTTCTCAGATCGTTCTTTGCTGAAGAACTTGGGACATTGGCTAGGAATGATCACACTAGCTAAAAATAAACCCATCTTACATACTGTGAGTTCCAGCTAAAGGTTTATGTAAAACTTGGGAATGTTCATACAGCATATCCTGTCTGAAAGCCTTGACTTTATTTGGGGCTACCTTAATGATTATTGGGTATTTGTAAGAGTTTGGCAAATGTTTTCAATCTGTAATTGCCTGCTCATGGCCTCACATCATTTAGCACATCAGTAAAAGCCAGTAAGTTATATTTGTCACCCCTTTGTTTTGTATGGCAAGAGTCCTAGTATGTTGATTCCTCTTGCCGACAAGTTTAGCAAATTGCCTTCTTTGTGTACTTTGTGAAGGGTTTTGAAGTACATCCTCAGCTTTTAAAAATGCTTTTTTCCCCCTAGGACTTGGATGTAAAATCTTTGCTGCTAGAGGCTTATGTTAAAGGACAGCAAGAATTGCTCTACGTGGTGCCCTTTGTTGCCAAAGTCTTAGAGTCTAGCATTCGTAGTGTGGTGAGTGAATTTTAATATTTTATTGATGGCTAAATTTTTAAGAGTTAATTTCAGCACAAGGTGAAGAAGTTACATGTCCTTAGTTCTTATGAATAGCACTAGTTCAGTGTTCCTCGGCCTAAGTTGCATTTCCAGTGTGAGAGGTTAAGTAGACCTAAAGGACTGATGGTGAACGGGTGACTGTGGGTTTTGGTGTTTTTCTGAAATATTATATGGACAGCAAGGCTAGGGATTTGTTTCGGCCACTTAAGTGTGAGTGCCTGACTGTTTTAAATAATACAAATTGAAGTGATTTGGGGGCCAGCTTAACATAATAGGTTTTCTTTAGGTTTTTAGGCCACCCAACCCCTGGACAATGGCAATTATGAATGTATTAGCTGAGCTACATCAGGAACATGACTTAAAGGTAAATTTTTTGCTTTATACTTCGGAACATCCTGTCTTCATATTACCAACATTTACGGGAAAGGTAGAGCGTGGGGGGGCATTGTAACAGTTGGGTGAGGATAGTGTATATTATGAATAAAGCTAAAATTTTATTTTAAAAATTCTAATCAAATACTGGAATTATGCAGTTAAACTTGAAGTTTGAGATTGAGGTCCTCTGCAAGAACCTTGCATTAGACATCAATGAGCTAAAACCCGGAAACCTCCTGAAGGATAAAGATCGCCTAAAGAACCTAGATGAGCAGCTCTCTGCTCCAAAGAAAGATGTCAAGCAGCCGGAAGAACTCCCTCCTATCACAACCACAAGTAAGTGTGGTAGTTAGCTAGCCCTTTACTTACCAGAATGCTCTCTTGAATGGTACATTTCCATGCATATAGCAAGTTACAGTTGTTCAACATTATGTGGTGCTGAAACTTTTGTGTACTTTTTGATGGCGCCTTCTGAATTACTAAGGAAATATTAGCAATGTCTAGGCATTCTTGCACCATATTAGATTCCATCTGAATAATTCATAATAGTATTCTTACGTAAGTCGGGTTATCATTTGTATTGTTTGAGGTCTCAGAAACAATTCAGTGGCATGACAGTCTGTTATTCCTCAAATCTGGGGATGGCCAAACCAGCTAGACCTGCCAGGGGAGTGGATTATTTTACCTGGGTCAAGATGATTGGAAGTATGGGGGTGGCAAAGATGTTGAACAAATGATAGGGAGCTGTGATTAGGATAAACCAGCTTTTCTTTCTCAGCCCTCAGTAGCTAAGAATCTCCAAGTGAAATCAGGGAACAGCCTAGGATGAAAATAGATGTTTATATAAGAGTTGGGCCTCCTAATGTGTCACTGACTCCTCATTCGATTTCTGTGGTATGGGCACAGCTGCTGACATAGTTTCACATGCTTTGTTTATATACTCGCTATTAAAATCATAGACTTTCCCTTATGATAAGTCAGGATGGGGAAGATGTGGCTCATGCCATCCTTTCACACCCCCACTCACTAATAAAAGCCATTGATAACCCTGTTAATTTAATAGTAAAGTCAAGAAATAAGCTCTTTTCATTAGCTCTTATCTATTTTATTTTTAGCAACTTCTACAACACCAGCTACCAGTACCACCTGTACAGCCACGGTTCCACCACAGCCCCAGTACAGCTATCATGACATCAATGTCTATTCCCTCGCAGGTCTTGGCCCACACATTACTCTAAACCCAACAGTAAGTAAACACCATCCTACCCCCCACCCCAGCTTCAACTTTGTGACACTGGTCACCTTCCCTTTTTCCTGGATTCTTAGGTTGTGGGTTTTTGTGCAGAGAGCAGGGATTGGGACTGCTGTGTAGTACACCTCGGATTTTTTTTTTCCTACTCTAAAATAGTCAGTTGTGACTAGGCGTCATTTATGTTGGTTCAGCATATCCAAACCCATGATTATCAAAGTGAAGACAGTTGGCCCCTATGCAAACCAGAGAGGCATACCCTTCCCTATTAGGATGGCAAAAATTTGGAACCATCCATGACCCTCAACCCAATGTATGAGCTTTTATTTTGACTAAGAGACTGATGGAGAAGTGGCCTTTGATATTTTTCTTGCATCTGACCTCTAGCCTCTCTGAATGGAAGTTGTGAATGTTTGCAGTGACTACTGCTTGTTTACTAAGTACCTCTGAAATTAAATATACTTAGATGTTGTTTTTTTTTTAAACGACAGCTGGCAATACAGAGTGGGGCAAAAGTAGGTTTATAGTTGTGAGTATGCAAAACAGTTTATTATTTATTATTTTCTATACAAACAACTGTAAATGTACTCTTGCCCCACCTTGCATAATCACAGTCTCCAAGAATTCCTTGCTCAGGTTAGAAGAACCTCAGTTTATACCATAGCTTTTTGCTCTTTATTTTCATTATCATATCACCTTACCCTTGTATTAAGCCATTTCTTTAGGCATGCAATTGAAACTGAGCTGACTCATGTGTGTATATAAAATTTCTAGATCAAGATGTGAAACGAAGTTCATAATTTGTTTCTGTGGCCTAGTTCTGGGAGGCAGTATGGTCTCACATCATAACATAATTTGTATTTCTCATCAATTATTTTTCCTATACTTAAAGGTTTTAATATAATGTCTATATTCAGAATAATAATTATCTTCTGTCTTTTATTATGCTTAACATTAGTTTAGAATCAGATGTTTGGAGTTTTCATGGCCTTTTAGAAATTGAAAATGCTTACAAGTATAGAAGTGACACTATTTATTAATCTATTGAATTTTTGTATTTAGAGAACTTGAAAACAGTTTAAAGAGATCATTTTAACCTGGTCTTTCTTTTTTCCTATGGATGTGTCACTTAGCTTTTGAAGGAAAAACTTAGATCTAGAAATTGTGATTCTCCTTTATGTTATTTCCAGTAATCAGTATACTTTTATATTTAAAATTTCTTACAAATTCAGTAAGTTAAAGATACCAGGTGAGTATTAGGGCATAGTTTCTACCAGAGAAAAGATTGGAAACAGTCTTTCAAGTGTGCAAGCAAAGGCTTTATATGAACTGCTTGCTATTCTGAGGAATTATTTGTATTGATAAAAGTTTTTGCAGAAGGCATTTTCTCTGTAAACTTGATTCTTTTTCCCATTTTCACAAACTACTAAAGAAGTTAACTTTTAAAAGAGTACTTGAGCCCTACCTGGTGTGGGTCAGTGGGCTGGGCATCGTCCCACAAACTAAAAGGTTGCCAGTTCATTTCCCCACCAGGGCACATGCCTGAGTTGTGGGCCGGATTCCTAGTTTGGCGGGGTGCGAAAGGCAACTGATCCCTCTCTTCCCCTCCCTCTCTTTCTCTTCCCCCCGACTCTAAAAATAAATAAAAGAATACTTGAGTCACACATTTTACCTAAGCAGGTAGTGTGTCTTTAAGCAGGCAGTGCGTCTTGAAATGAACAATAGAACTTTTTAAAAATCAAAGATGTGTTATCTTGTATCACAAGGTATACTACTACTACTTTGTAGACCAACTTCTCACTCCTGAGCTTTTTATTGGTTAAAGTCAGAATTGGTAGTTAGTGGTTAACCTTGGAATCATTCCAAAATCATGGGTATAATTGCTCATAGAAATTGGGTTGTCTTATCAAGCTGTTGACTTATCTTATTTTTCCCCACCTAGATTCCCTTGTTTCAGGCCCACCCGCAGTTGAAGCAGTGTGTGCGCCAAGCAATAGAGCGGGCTGTCCAGGAGTTGGTCCATCCTGTGGTGGATCGATCAATTAAGATCGCCATGACTACTTGCGAGCAAATAGTCAGGAAGGATTTTGCCCTGGATTCTGAGGAATCTCGAATGCGAATAGCAGCTCATCACATGATGCGTAACTTGACAGCTGGAATGGCTATGATTACTTGCAGGGAACCTTTGCTCATGAGCATATCCACAAACCTGAAAAACAGCTTTGCCTCAGCCCTTCGTGTAAGTCGATTATTTCTGTGCTGTAGTACAGAACTGATTGCTGTTTGAGTTTCTTTTCTTTGGATTTCTACTTTAATAGTCACCACATTTGATGTCTTCCTTCCTCTTAGATTGTAAATTCTGTGAGGTGAAGTGTCATGTCTTTTTGCTTATTATTGTATCTTCAACACAGTGTTTGGCAGATAGTAGATACCCAAATATTTGTTGCTTTAAAGAAATAAAGGATTTTTTAAAAGAATGAGTAAGTTAATAATTATGATTCAGTTTACCATGAAGAATTTAAATTAAAGCACTTGTTGTAGAACCGTACACAATATTTAAAGTGACTTTGTATGTACCTACATACAGCACATTCTCTCGTGAAGTAACGCAGTTTATTTCAGGTCTCAGATGTCATGGTTAATAGTGCCTTTGTTTTATTGCTTTTCTGTTTTCATTTTGTTCACCGTCTTCACAACAACCTGGTAAGATATTTTGGTTGAGTGGTGTTTTCTACTTACAGATGAAGAAGATTGTTAGACTATTTCATTGTCCTAGTTAATGAGTCATAAGTCAAGTGGGAACTTTTAAATGTATATGTCTAAGCACTGCATTTCTTATTATCCTATCTGTCCTATTTATAGAAAACTTGAAATATTTTTCTGTCTCTCTTCCCAATAGACTGCATCGCCACAACAAAGGGAAATGATGGACCAGGCAGCTGCTCAGTTAGCTCAGGACAATTGTGAATTAGCTTGCTGTTTTATTCAGAAGACTGCAGTAGAAAAAGCAGGCCCTGAGATGGATAAGAGATTAGCAACTGTAAGTGTTTAGCATTTGCCTTTTAAGTATTTTTCTTTTTTATGTTTAAGAAAGTGCCTCATAAGAAGAACCTCAGTTACTTTTTTTCTTTTTTTCCAGGAATTTGAGCTGAGAAAACATGCTAGGCAAGAAGGGCGCAGGTACTGTGATCCTGTTGTGTTAACCTACCAAGCTGAGCGGATGCCAGAGCAAATCAGGCTGAAAGTGAGAACTGGGGGCTCTGTCTCTCTATGCCCCATCTTTGTTTTCTTCTCTTGCTTAAATTCCTCACCAGGATTAGGACATTGGGGTTAAATGTTGTTTTAGAGAAACTATGTCCCCTCAGTAGCATTTCACTTAGAGGCAACCTATGGAGACGGTGTAGGTGAAGCTTCGATGTGCGCTTCCAGCCCCCGCTTGTTGCAGTGCTACTATAAAGAGTTCATGTGCCTGTTCGTTCTTCTGTGTCCCAACTTGGTCTTCCCTTTGGGTACTTGTGTTTTTATTGCTAATTGTTTTTTTGCTAATCATTTTTACTAGCCCTATTGGAGAATTGGCAGTCCTGTGGTCCTTTTTGAGGCATTTTCCAGCGGAAAATGCGTAATGGATTTATAAGTGAGGGTGACTCTGGCAGGACTCAGGGAAGCTGTGTGTGTGCACGCATGCACGTCCACACTCCATGCTATGATGTAACTGTAGTGACTCCTGTGCCCCTTCTCAGAACCCCTGTGCTTACTTCCGTGCAAACTTGCCACTTTGAAAAAAAAAAAAATTTCCTTTGATTTTGAAGAGGATCCTGTAAACATAGGTTTTCTTCTTCCAAGGTTGGTGGTGTGGACCCAAAGCAGCTGGCTGTTTATGAAGAATTTGCACGCAATGTGCCTGGCTTCTTGCCTACGAATGATTTAAGTCAGCCCACGGGATTTTTAGCTCAGCCCATGAAGGTAAATACTTGTCTTGGATTACATTTTAATATGAGTGTTATTGTCACTTGACCTGTACCTTGCTTCCTGGGAGCTTAAGTTAAAGGGGAGAAAAAATGACACAGTTTTTGTTCAGTATATGTATTCTCTATTCTCTGTATCAGATCAGCATGGCATACAGGGTTTTTGTTTTTGTTTTTTCCAGTATCCATAAGGTTGGTTTAAATTTCATGTTTGGCACAATTAGAGGAATTTATTGAATTCATGGCTTACCTGTTTGTTTTTGTAAAAAAAGTTCTTCGCAAAAAAAAATTTGAAACAATTATTTACAGAAAGGTAGAAATTTTAGAGGGAAGCATTTTCCCTCCTGAACCATTTGAGTATAAGGTGCCAGCCTTGATGTCCCAATCACTCTTATATGGACAGTTCTCCTCTATGACCATAGTGCAACCGTGAAACCAGGAAGACGGTGCTATTAGGTTAATACTGTCAAATTCTCAGACTTCATTCAGGGATTCCAAAGTGTCCCGATGCTGTCTTTTTATAGTCAGAGAGCCTATTTCAGAACCTCACATTTCATTTAGTTGTCATATGTTTTAAATTTCCCTCAGGTCAGTCTAGTACAGCTCTTTAGTTTTTACTCATTTTTCTTGACCGTGACACTTTGGCAGTTACTTTCCAGAATGGGCCAATTTGGATTTGTTCTATGTGTTCTCATGAATAGATTCAGATAGTGTATCTTTGATAAGAATATCACAGAAATGATGCCGTGTTTTTATTCTTTCCTATCAGGCTTTCTTTTCTTTTTCTTTCTTCATTTTATTAAAAATTAAATTTATTGGGGTGACATTAGTTAATAACGTTATATAAGTTTCAGGTGTAGTTAATTTTATAGTACATCATCTGTATATTGTCTTGTGTACTCAACAACCAAAGTCTAGGCTCCTGTCACCATATATCCTATCAGGCTTTGACAGTTGGATTGAGTACTCTTATTTTCCATGGTTTGGATTACTTAACTTTCATAGACTGTAGAAAGATTATTAGGTGCCACAAGTGATTGTACTCTGCCTGTTCCATTATTCATTATGCTCTTTGATCACTTGATTGTGTCAGTGTCTGCCAGCCTTTCCACTGTCAAGTGAAATACCTCCTCCCCCATGCCTGCCTTGCACTGCCCCACCTAAAGGTGTTAAGACTGAATAGTTCAGAATGGGGAATGGAAGAGCCCCTCCATGTTTTGATGGGGAGAAAAAGACTTCGGTTGCTACATGTGCCAGTGAAAAATCTTTATAATTTTTGTTTATGTTTTTTTTGTTTTGTTTTCCTCTTTCAAACAGCAAGCTTGGGCAACAGATGATGTAGCTCAAATTTATGATAAGTGCATTACAGAACTAGAGCAGCACCTGCATGCCATCCCACCAACGTTGGCCATGAACCCTCAAGCTCAGGCTCTTAGAAGTCTTTTGGAGGTTGTAGTATTATCTCGAAACTCTCGGGATGCCATAGCTGCTCTTGGATTGCTCCAGAAGGTTAGTTCTTAAACTATTACTTTCCGAAGAAACTAGGTTTGTAAACATCCAGTGATGTGTACTGTTCATTATCTACTTAAGTTACATTTAAGACTTTAAAAGTTTTGTTCTTTTTAAGATTTTATTTTACTTTTAGAGAGGGAGAGAAACAACAGTGTGTGAGAGAAACATCGATTGGTTGCCTCTCGCATGCCTCCAAGCTGAGGACCTGGCCCACAACCTAGGCATGTACCTTGACTGGGAATTGAACCGGCAACTGTTCAGTTCACAGACTGGCGTTCAACCCACTGGGCCACACTAGCCAGGGCACAGGTTTTCTTCTGTAATGACCATTGATTTTCTCCGGAACAGATTATAGTCATGGCAGTTAAAATGATAAAGTGATGGGAAAATTAGGACAACTATAATAGAATAATGATTTTTTAAAAAAATGGTAAAGTGAGAAAAAAATTGTTTCAGGTAAGATAGTCTGGAAATAAGATTATTCATAAAACTTTAACAGATTTTGAGAGACACATTGACCCAAGTATTTGGATAATGAGCTACAGGGTAGATAGGGAGAGCATTGGATTTTGACTGAGAAGAGCCAGTGATGCACAAACCAGATAAAGTGCGTGTGTGTTTGGTTAAGTGAAAAGGACTTTGGTGAGTGGAGAGATTGTTAACTCCAGCCCTAGCAGGTTTCTCGTAGTTTGCATTAAGGTTTGGCTTTTGCCTTTGTTAGGTTAAGTACTATATTTGCCATGGTTCTGAACACTTTTTTTCTTCCATAGGCTGTGGAGGGCTTACTAGATGCCACAAGTGGTGCTGATGCTGACCTACTGCTGCGCTACAGGGAATGCCACCTCTTGGTCTTGAAAGCCCTTCAAGATGGCCGGGCATATGGGTCTCCATGGTGTAACAAACAGATCACAAGGTCAGTAGTCATCTTAGAAAAGGAGTATTTATTGGACTGCCTTCTGATGTACATGACCCTGTTTGCGTGCAGAAGTTTCCTGTTACCCTGGAAGGTAATGGGACTTTTGGAATTTCTAATTCTAAGTAGTGGTTATTGTCGAATGGTTGTTCTTTTTCCATCTGGTGCCCATGACAGATACCGAAAACCAGTATCTTGCTTTGGGGAATAAATTGTAGATCATTAATTTCAAAAGGTTTCGTTGATTTTTTTTTTTTTTTTTTTTAAGTAGCATTGGTGTTCATATATAAATATTTTAATGTCCTAAACAGAATGCTTTGTTTTCTAGGCTTTGAGAGCAGAGCTTGAGTTTTAACACTGGGCTGTCTGTTCTTCATTACTGGCTATTTTGAATCTTGATATTGATTTGTAGTTGCTTCTCAAAACATCCTTAATTTAGAAAAAATTACCATTGAATAAAATGGACTCTTTATTTTATCTGCTACTGTATGGTTAAGCCTTTATGAATAAAGAAATACTGACTTTTTCTAGGTGCCTAATTGAATGTCGGGATGAATATAAATATAATGTGGAGGCAGTGGAGTTGCTAATTCGCAATCATTTGGTTAATATGCAGCAGTATGATCTTCACCTAGCTCAGGTATGGAAGGAGTTTACTTATACAGAAGAAGGGACTCTGATAGTTGGGAAGTGTGTTTGCTGTAACTGTTGCCTTTCTTATATTGTGCTTTCTGTGTTGCCAGTCAATGGAGAATGGTTTAAACTACATGGCTGTTGCATTTGCTATGCAATTGGTAAAAATCCTGCTGGTGGATGAAAGGAGTGTTGCCCATATTACTGAGGCAGATCTGTTCCACACCATTGAAACCCTCATGAGAATTAATGCTCACTCAAGAGGCAATGCTCCAGAAGGGTGAGGATGAAATGCTTGGTATTTGTGTGTATTCAGCAGTCTAAAAAAGAGCTTTAGAAATGACTGTGCAGACTTACTAACATAACCTGTTATAACTGCTTTACCTACAACATATGGGAAGCTTTAGAGAGGCCTAATATTGTCCCTTGAAGTATGAAAGCTTAACTAACTGCCAAGCCTTCTTGCTGTAGAGCAGTACATATATGTTAGTATTAGATTTGTCAGAGTCCTCTGTTTAAGCTCTGCCACTTAAAATCTGACTGGTTGTAGGTAAGTTGATTCCTAAGCCTGTTTCTTGTGTAAAATGGAAATAATATTTCAACGAGCTGTTCAAAATTAAGATAAATAACAAATCATGTCATATAGTAGGTATGCAGTGAATACTTGTTGATAATGAACATCAGCTCCATTTCAATGGGCACCATTTTTTGGTTAAGAAGTGACTTGACTAAGGTCAGTCATTTGCATATTGTGTCCTCATGAGAAAACAGAAACAGAGAGACCAAGGATAGTTTTGTTTAAATAACGGAAATGGTAAAGTGATCATCACCCTTGTGGTTTCTGCTAAATAACTAAATTGTCCAACTGTATGTCTGTGAAATCACAACCACGAGTAGACTGATTTTCACTCTGGATTTATTGTACTAGATTGCCCCAGCTGATGGAAGTAGTGCGATCCAACTATGAAGCAATGATTGATCGTGCTCATGGAGGCCCTAACTTTATGATGCATTCTGGGATCTCTCAAGCCTCAGAGTACGATGATCCTCCAGGCCTGAGGGAGAAGGCAGAGTATCTTCTGAGGGAATGGGTGAATCTCTACCATTCAGCAGCAGCTGGCCGTGACAGTACCAAAGCTTTCTCTGCGTTTGTTGGACAGGTAGAGCTTTTGGAAAGAAAGGTGCTTTTTATTCAACATAAGTAGGGTGTGATGCCTCCAATATTAAAGCTCAGTATTATGTATCTGTGGTCAGACAGTTACCTCCATACTCATGTAAACCAAAAATGTTATCATCATTTATTAATCTTGTTAAATTGATACTGCTTATTTCATCATTGGTCACGAAGCAGTCAAGTCAACACTCCTGGTTGTCCCCTTTAGTTCGGTTTATCTCATTTCAGTGGTTACAGCTACAAAGTACAGTGGGTGAGATAATGAATAATGAAATTAGCAGGTGTATATTTAGTAATTTTACTAGCTTGGTAATCGGGAATGATGGGGTTATGGGTTAAAAGTTTGTATAATAGCCCATGTATAAAAAATAAGGAAATACAACAAAACAAAAAACTTAAGTATTTAAATGGTAGAGCTTCATATTGTATTTCCTAAAATAAGTGGTTTATCTAACTAAAACTGTTAGATGGATTAACATGTTCTTTTGGGGCAATAGTTTCTAGTATTTACTTTCATTCAATTTGACCTAAATTGAATTTTGACCTAAGTGTTAAAGGACAAGTCCATAGCTAAGAACTAGGTTTGGAAGGAATATTTGTGAACAGGGAAAAAAATGTAAGAAGAGAGCCATAATATCATTTAGCATTCTGTTTTTGGTCCTCACTGACTGTTTTCAGCCACTGTGAGGCATTCAGACCCAGTAGTTAATGTGTCTTAATCATGGTACTTGTCTGGCAAGAGCAGTACTTTTCCTGAACTGGCCTTAGAATTCCTTTAATAGAGCTCTTGTAATGTTTGTTCAGGGAAACTACTTATTTGTGCAGATTTACCATTATAGTTCTTTAAACTGAGACCAAAGCTTAGGTGTGCATCAAAGAAAGATTATAGATTAGATCTATTATCAAATAAATAATTGGATGTGGAAGAGCTGATTTGAATTTTAGGAGCTAGAAATTGGGTTTAGTTTTTCAAAGTAAGTGTTACTTAGTAAATCATACTAAGTAAATTTTTCCCTTTTAAAAAATAGAGGGAATTATAAAACATACCTATTGAAAAGCTGTTACTGCATGTTTACAGTTTGATTTCTGATTTGGATGGAAGAATTTTGAATCAATTGGTTTTTGTGATCATTGGTATTTCATGGGTATGGATGTGGCACCTGTCCCAGCTCTTCCTGCTGGCTTATTTATTAGCTGTCATTTCTTCTCTCCATTTGAAAAAAAATGTTATACTTTTCTATTCTCTTTTGCATCTTTTTGAGAATTCTTTCTTCCTTGTGCTCCATCTTGATTATAGCAGTCTGTCCTCATTTCCTCTCACTGTAATTTTTATATTTCAGTGTACAAAAGTCCCTTTGCTGGCCTCCTGTCTTGACTAGGGTACATGATTGTCAGTTCAGCTGTTGTACTGCTTATCAAGAGACAGTTGAAGTTTCCCAGATAACAGTAGAGTGTTCATTCTGGGCTTGGTTTCTCTGTTTAGTAAGCATTGACGTTCTCCTGCTGCCTTAATGCTTATCACTGCCTTTCCTTCTTTCGTACTAGCAAAATAACTTCTCTGCTGCTTCACTTCCAGTTCGTATGTCATAAAGTTTGTTCTTTATCCATTTTTGAAAAAATAAACTTGTCCTCTCCACTTTATTTTAACTTAGTTTAGATTAAAGTAATTGGGTATGATCTGTGCGTATTTTTATTGGGTACCTACTTATACAAATTACTACTTGATTTTCCTGGTGAAGCTAGTTGGAATCTCAAAAACTCTGGCTGTCAATTAGAAGAAATTATCATATTCTGTGAGAAAATAAAATATGTATAATTTCATATCCTTGGGAAAAATACAACTTGGACAGAATGTCTTAATGAGACTTTTAGTTGAGTCACTACAAGTTGGTGTAATTTGCATAGTTAATTTTCCAAATACTTGGCTACGGACTGCTGTTCAAAATTGCCATGTTATTATCTCTTTCTCAATTTCCATCTTGTCCATTCTCCGTTAAACTTAAAACTGGAGCAGTTTTGTCATGGGTCCTTAATGACCAAGGCATTTTCATGATGGCTTTTTTACAAAGTAAAAATTAGGAATGTGACAATAGGAATGAATGAGAGAATATTAAACATGAAAATTAAGTTTATTTGTATTATCTCATAGTGTGTCTATATTTTTGTTCCCTTAGATGCACCAGCAAGGAATCCTGAAGACTGATGACCTCATAACAAGGTTCTTTCGTCTGTGTACTGAAATGTGTGTTGAAATCAGCTACCGTGCTCAGGCAGAGCAGCAGCACAATCCTGCTGCTAATCCCACCATGATCCGAGCCAAGTGCTATCACAACCTGGATGCCTTTGTCCGACTCATTGCACTGCTAGTGAAGCACTCAGGGGAGGCCTCCAACACTGTCACAAAGATTAATCTGCTGAACAAGGTCTGAAATCCTTTCTTCCTGTACTAGTGGTACACTTGAAGCCTGCATCAGTGGTTCTAAAACTTAAGGGCCCAGCTCTTTCCCAGAACATTTTGTAGCATCCCCTTCTCTGTACTGAAATTAAATCCCTAGATGATAATGTAAATCACCAATATTTTTTTAAAAGTTGTTATTTTTGTATTTTTAGAGAGCGGGGAAGGAGGGCAGGAGAAGGAGAGAAACGTCAGTGTGTGGTTGCCTCTTGCGTACACCCTACTGGGGACCTGGCCCACAACCCAGTCATGTGACAAGAGAATCTATAACCCTTGTCAACTTCATGTCAGACCAAAAAAATTCGGTTGTTAGATTGTAATAACGTGATGAAGTATGCTAATTTCTAGAACTTTAGAAAGACCACTGGGCATGTTTAGAGAGTATTCATGTCAGGTCAAAGGGTATTAAAATTCAGAGAAAACACATAAAACTCTGCAGGCCAAATCAGATCAATGTGTAGTCCCTTTGGCTGTTGGCATATAATTTTATATTCAAATGATGTATGTCCTTTCTTCTAATGTGGGGGTGAAGAATAAACAAGGGGGGGGAAGCCTGACTGTGGAGAGTGGTAGGTGAATTACCTTCATGATTTAAAGCTCTAATCTGTGTGTTCTGTAGGTCCTTGGTATAGTAGTGGGAGTTCTCCTGCAGGATCATGATGTTCGGCAAAGTGAATTTCAGCAGCTTCCCTACCATCGAATTTTTATCATGCTGCTCTTGGAACTCAATGCACCTGAGCATGTATTGGAAACCATTAATTTCCAGACACTTACAGCTTTCTGGTGAGTAGTGTTCAATTTAATAGAGATTTCCTAGTAAAGATTGCTGTTTTAGTATAGTAAAATTTGAGAAGTAGAAGCAGCGTTCTGTTTAGGGGTTTTAGACATGTTTATTCATAACACAGCCTGTCTACTTATATTCGTGTGTTCACTATATTTAAGTTAGACTGTGCTTCTGACAAAGGTTTTCTTCTTTCAGCAATACGTTCCACATCTTGAGGCCTACCAAAGCTCCTGGCTTTGTGTATGCCTGGCTCGAATTGATCTCCCATCGGATATTTATTGCAAGAATGCTGGCACATACGCCACAGCAGAAGGTGTGGCTGCAGTTTATCTTCTACAGATGAAGACTGTAACTACCTGAGGCTTACTAGCACTATTAGTCATTTAGTAGTAGTAATTACACTTCTTCCAGGCTTAGTTGGGAATTCTTCTATTTAATGTGGAGTCAAGTGATGGAAAGAGGCTTAGCAAGTAATTGACTGCCTTTGCCTGAGTCACTCCTCAGTGATTATGGTATTGTGTCTCCAAGTCTGTTGTGAACTACTTATGTCAACATCTTAAAGGCTTTATAAAGTTGAAAGTTTGGACCACCTCTGTAGCCATTTATATCTGGGAGATGGAGCTATGGAACCTGCCAGTTTTATAGGTTCACACTCTAAATGCTCAAGGCCTTCACACTCATGGTTGAGGACCACTGGTCACTATACTTGAAGAAATTAGGATCAAGTTCTAGCAAAGAGGTTTTAACGTAGTTACAAATAAACACAGTTAACATGAAAAGTTTCTCTCCCATCTTGGAGTAAATGACAGATTACTACTGTAGATAATACCTTGATTGGCTTTTCAGATCAGATGAAGGTGTGACTGTTTATGTGTTTGGCAAAAAAAGAGATTAAAATTATCCTTAAATTCAGTTAGTTTTGTTTGGTGGAGAAGTGCTTTCCAGGAGGAGGAACACAATATATTGAAGAAAGTTACCCCAGAATAAACATGATTGGTAGAATTGGGAAGTGAGTGCTGAGCAGGCCAAGTGTGACTAAAAGTAGAGGATTCATGTAGACTAGCTGAGGCTATTTGCCAGAAATTAAGGAGCTGGCTTTGGGAAGAGAAATGGTCAAGATTCAGGAATTAATTAAAAGAAAGAATTAAGAAAACAGACCTAGCTGTCAGTTTCTCAGTTGGCTAAGTGTTCTGTATCTGTCTGAAATTTCCTCATGTTCCTCTCCCGTTCTTTAAATTTTGCTGCAGGCACAAGGACCTACATGTCCTGGGATTTCTGAAGTCAGTTTGTTTCCAAAATTATGCCTATTCCTTTTTAATGTCAATCAGTCCTTAAGAGAGGTACTTAACTTCAGTATTCTGTGGTTATATTAGTATGAAGACGGCACAGTGTAGCTGATTCAGCAACATTTTGATGGCAGCATAGCAGCTAAGCAAGACTCATGTACATTTCTTTCTTTCAGGGGTGGCCTATGTATGCACAGCTACTGATTGATTTATTCAAATATTTAGCACCTTTCCTTAGAAACGTGGAACTCACCAAACCTATGCAAATCCTCTATAAGGTAATTAATTTGGAATTACAGATTAAAAATAATTAAAATGTAACACTTAAAAAGCCACTTACAACTGGGAATATGGGGCCTAATATTTGTTTTACTATTAAGCTTTCAAAGTATGACATATATTCAGAAAACTACAAAATTCCAACATGATTTGCATAACCAGCACCTGAGATCATAAGGTATTCATTCATATGTTCATACTACCAGTTTTATAAAGTGTGTATAGCAGTTAACTCTTTCAGCAGCACATTAGAATTACCATTTCTTTGCATTCTTTTCATACCTAGTATTGTCTGGGTTTTTATTTTAGCCATTTTGGCAGTTGTGCAATAGGATCTCTGTGGATTTAATATGCATTTCCTTGGATTTTTATTGAGGTTTGTATGGGTAAATTGGCCATTTAGATATCCTTTTGTGATGTTCCTTTTCCAGTCTTGTGCTCATATTTCTATTGGATTATCTGCATTTTCCTTATTTTTTATAAGAATTCTTCATATATTTTAGATGTAAACCCTTCGTTGATACATATTAAACATCTCATATTCTTGTAGCTTGTCTTTTCACTCCTTTAAGGTGTCTTCAGGAATGAATGTTTTAAATTTAATGTGGTTAAAGCTAGAAATTTTTTACTTTCATTAAATGTTGCATTTTGTGTCTTGTGTAAGATATACTTGCCAATCCTTAATTGCATTCTGTTCTGTGTGCGTGTGCCCAAGTTTTTAGGTCCGTGATCTAATTTATTTGGGGGTATGGTGAGATTAATTTCCTCCTCCCACATCAATAAATACCCAAGGCTTTTCAGCACCATTTTTAAAGTCCTTTATTTTCTGTTGAATTGATTTGGCACTTACATCAAAATAGTTGACTACATATTTATTGATACCTCTAGCTGATCTGTTATCTATTCTTAGGCCAGTACAAGTCCCCTTCAGCTTCCTTCTAACATTGTTTTGGTTGTTTTATATGATCTTTCCATTTTCTAAAATCTTTGCAATTAGCTTCACTTACTTTTAAAAACTTGTTGGAGTTTAGACTGAGATTGCACTAAGCCTATAGATCAATTTGGAGAGAAAACACTCCTTAATAATAGCCTTTGAATCCATGAACATGTATATGTCTAGTTAGGTCTTTAATTTTACTCTGCAGTGCTTTGTAGTTTTCAGCAGAGATGTTTTGAATGTCTTTTCTTAGGCTTATTCCTACATATTTGATTTTTTTTTGAAATTGTACAAGATATCTTTTAAAAAATCTCATTTCTTTGTTAGTGGCATATAGAAATAAAATTGATTTTATATATTGTCTCATATTCTAGCCACCTTGCTAAATTTCCTTTTTCTGAGAGTTTTATCTGTATGGGATGAGGGGTATATTCTGTGTATATAATCCCATCATCTGCCTGTAACAACAGGCTCAATTTACTTTTCTTTTTCTTGCTCTGTTGCAATGGTCAGTAACTCCAGGACATTGTTGATAGAAGATAACGATAATGGCATGATATTTCATTAATGATCTTGGGGAAAGCTTTTGGTAATTCACCATTAAGCATAATGTTTTTGTAAATCTATAGTTTTATTTGTTTTATAGATGCCATAATCTGATTAAGGAAGTGCCCTTCTATTTATAATTTGCTGAGAATTTCTAAATCATTAAATGGGTATTAATTTTATTGAATGCTTTTTTGCATTCCAGATCCTGTAAATTTTAAAAAAACTTCTATTGATTTTTAGAGACAGACACCATCAGTTTGTTCCACTCATTTATGCATTCACTGGTTGATACTTGTATGTGCCCTGACCCAGGATCAAATCTGGAACCTTGGCATTTTAGAACGATGTTCTAACCAACTGAACTACCTGGTCAGGGCAATTTTTTCCTGTTAATGTTTTAATTCCATTAATTTTCAAATGCTTAAATCATCATTGCATTCTTGGACCATTTGGTCATGATGTGTCACTGATTTCTATTCTAACATTTAGGGTTCTTGTATAATTTTCATGTCATTTTCTGCTGGTCTTAATTGAGGGTAGGAAATGTTCTCTATTTTGTAAGGTTGTGAAAATGACATTAATATTTCTCTTAAATATTTGTAAAAGTTTGCCAGTAAAGTCTTATAGGCCTGGAGTTTTTTCTTACTTAGTGTGAAATCAGTACTTTCTCTTTTTTAAAAAAATACAGGGCACTTTAAGAGTGCTGCTGGTTCTTCTGCATGATTTCCCTGAGTTCCTTTGTGATTACCATTATGGATTCTGTGATGTGATCCCACCTAATTGTATCCAGCTAAGAAATCTGATCCTGAGTGCCTTCCCAAGAAACATGAGGCTCCCAGACCCATTCACTCCTAATCTGAAGGTAAAGTTTCAAATAGTTCAAGGAAAAGAAAATTATGTCTTTAATATTTTAGTTCTTTTCTCTGGTAAGTAGATGGCAGGCTAATCATTTGGGTGGCCCCATGGCACAGAATTGCAGAACAAACAGACCTTTTTAAAAAAAAATTTTGTTATTTAATGATTTAAGGCAGACAGGATAAAGAGGAAGGAAGAGTGAGAGAGAAACATCTGTTTATTGTTCCACTTATTTATGAATTAATTGGTTGATTCTTGTATGTGCCCTGACCGAGGATTGAACCTGCCACTTTGACATACTGGGACGACGCTCTAACCAACTGAGCTACCAGCCAAGGCTGCAACAGACAGACCTTTGTAATGTCAACATTTCACAGATGTTTTGTTTAAATTACTGAAGTAAGGGAGAAAAGGGACCATTTAAAATCACACCGCCCTGGCATGGGTACTGTCATTTATTTATATTTTCTACTTTTTTTTTTAACCTTCTACATGAACATTTTAAAAAATTAACAAGTATGATGTTTATTCTTCTGCGATGTTTTTTTCCAAGACTAGGGCTGCAGTGAGTGAGTAATACACTCATTCTGCAGGGGTCCAGCACAAATAACATCCTTTTTATTACAGAATTATAAGCATGTAATTCTGTAACATAACATTACACTCAATCACACCATATGACATTTTAGGTGTAATCTTCAAATTAATACTATAAATTAGTACACCCCGTATTATTACCCTACCAACCACACTCAAACAGGTACTACTTCTGCCCAACCCTGTATACTCTCATTTTGAAATCCAAGTCCAGGGTGGAAAAAATGAGTGATGCAAGTTAGACCTCTCCACAAAAGGAACCTAACTTGCTTTATTTTAAAAATATAATTCCCTATATAAATTCTTCTAAACATTGATTAAAAAAATAGCAGCTCTGCTCTTTAAGACATTTGTGATGTGGATAGTTTTAGAAAAACAATACTCTGGTTGTAATTCTTGTATTTCTCTGTGGCAGGTGGATATGTTGAGTGAAATAAACATTGCACCCCGGATTCTCACCAATTTTACTGGAGTGATGCCACCTCAATTCAAAAAGGATTTGGATTCCTATCTTAAAACTCGGTCACCGGTCACTTTTCTATCTGATCTGCGCAGCAACCTACAGGTTCATTGGTTTGGCTTAATTCTCAACTATGTCTTACATAGAAAGCATTTCCTATGCATAATCCTTATGTGTGGCATATTTGGGAGTCAGTATTTTTAATGTGATTAAAAGATTTTAATACATAGTGTCATTTATTTTAAAAAATTTATTGAGTTTATTAGGGTGACATTGGTTAATAAATTACATAGGTTTCAGATGTAGAATTTTAAAATACATCATCTATCGTATTGTGTGTTCAGCACTCCAGTCTTTTCTGTGGTTGGGTGGGATTAACTAGATTATACATCATTTTACTAGTGACAGAAAAGCATAACATTGGAAGAGGTAAACAAGGAATGGACTGAGTTTTTGTAAGAGAATAGACTGCTAGTAACTATTCCCAGCCAGTACTTCAAGATTTTTCCAAAGAAATGGGTTTAATTTGCTCTACAGAAAAATGACTTGAAGTTACATTATTTTTCCAGTGGTTCCACAGGGAAACACAACTTTTTTCCCTCTCCAAATCTTTTTATATAATTGAGATAATAGTGGTTTTTTGTTTTTTGCCTTTATAAACTTTACCTTTATGCTGATATCTGGGAAATGGTGTCTCTTGTTGACACAACCACCACTCTTAGGCAGCTGTGTATTTGTTAAATAACCTCAACAAACTCAAGGCTATTTATTTAAAATTTAAATGACAAAGAATGTTGAGCAGTTCAGCTTTTCTGTGAAGGCCTAGAAAGTGTTTAGAGACATTAGTGCCCAAATTATCCCTCTGTGAGAATAAGTCAGGAGATCTGTTTGTTTGTTTAGGTATCCAATGAGCCTGGCAATCGTTACAACCTGCAGCTCATCAATGCACTGGTGCTCTATGTCGGGACTCAGGCCATTGCGCACATTCACAACAAGGGCAGCACACCTTCAATGAGCACCATCACCCACTCAGCTCACATGGACATATTCCAGAACCTGGCTGTGGACTTGGACACTGAAGGTGAGTCAAGCCAGCCTCTACTCAGAGTCAAGTTCTCTGCACTTTATGCCACAGTCCAGTCATAAAAAAATACCTTAAGCCACAATCAAGAAAACATGTTCTGTCATTGTTTATGTGTCTGCTGCCTATTTTTAATTGGACAGTATCTACTCAGTGCAGGAAAGCATAAAGGAAAGAATCATCTAGAGTGCTTACCACATCAGTGAATATTTCAGTGTCTAGCACTTCAGTACTTTTTTAGTGTGCAAAATAAACATGTTCCTTTTATTAGCCTCTCTTTAAAAATAGCCTTATGTTACATTGTTTTGTTAGCCTGCCTTTTCCCCAGCACTAACTGGTGCTTATTTGGCAGGCAGCACTCATGAATGGGACTTCCCCTACTTGCTCTGCAAAAAGCTCACAATATAATTTTTACTGTAGGTTGTCTGTGAACTACCATTACTCTTGGTGTTCTATATTCTTATGTAAGAGACCGCACTAGGTGGTATCTTACTTTATAGTCCTGCTCATTATAGCACACACACACTTTATAAGGATGCCTGCCTGCTATGAATTCTTGAGAATCTAATTTTGAGTATGTGTGTACTGTTGGCCTATTTGTAGAAGGGATTTGAGTCAGCTTAAAATCAAGATTTTAAAAAATTGAATATCATTATGTCCAGAGCCCAGCAAAAAGAGAGAGTAGTCTTTATGGACGTTAAAGCTCACTGCACTAGCCTTATAAACGTGAGTAATATAGTGGTTCTGAAAGTGTGAACTGAGAACCGTTTTTAGGGAGTTCAGGACCCTTTTAGAAGGGCTGTGAGGTCAAAACTATTTTCATAATAATTTGGCTTTTCTTGCACTCATTTTGTAACAAGTGTATGGAGTTTTGCAGAGGCTTCATGAAATGTAATACTGGGACAGATTAGAGACGGCAAAAATGAGAATCCAGCTGTCTTCTATTAAGTGAGATTGAAGAGATTGGCAAATTAAAACAGTGACATGCTTCACTAAGACTTTTTAGGGGAAAAACTTTTTAATGTAGAAATACTGAAATAAAACCCACAGAAATGGAAAAACTCTTAGGGACCTAAGAACCGCAGGATAATTAGAAAGCTTATAGCAGAAATCTAAATCCTACCCAGTCAGAATGATTTGTCTTCTTACCTTGGCCTTATAGAGCAAGTCCTCACTAAGCTGGATTTTCTTGATTTCTAGGTCGGTATCTCTTCTTAAATGCAATAGCAAATCAGCTGCGGTACCCAAATAGCCACACTCACTACTTCAGCTGCACCATGTTATACCTTTTTGCAGAAGCCAACACTGAAGCTATCCAAGAACAGATCACAAGGTAAGAGAGGTTTTTTTTTCAGATGCTTCTAAATTGTGCCTCTGCCTGTTTATTATGAATCCTCTGTTTTTCCTATGCATTGAGCATCTTTTACACGTTAAATGTGATATGGTTGTGAACAATCAATGACACGCAGTTACAGGTCATTGTCAGTGCAGAAATAAAAAGTAGTTTGTAACAAAAGACAGCAACATTTTAAGGTCATGGGATGGTGGCAGTGCAGTTTTTAATCAGAGACCTGATGTCACACAGGCCTGTTAATGCCCATGGTAAGGTGCTTGGACTTCTTTATTACCTCTAGGTTAAAAGGTTTTTTAAGCAGTAGAAATAATGGGATCATACTCGTGTTTTCCTGACAGTAGTTAGGAATCTTTTGCATACTGCTTGGCTACACAGCACTGGATGTTGAGAAATGGGTTGATTCTAGTGAGAGGCATATGCAAGTACTTTAAAAACTGGGCCAGACTTTTTAAACTTGCCCTTTCACTTAATAGTAGTTTGTGGGTATTAGGTAACAGTAGTCTGGTATTTTATATACCAGAAATTAAGTGGTGAAAATGTCCCTATCTTGTGATTATTTATAAAGCTGTAGTAAACTTCAATCTTTGTTCTTGTGCTTTGTTATTTTCTTGGTAAATTTAGAAATATAGCTGGTTAGGTAAAAGAATATTTAAGCCAATACTAAATTGCCATTCAAAAAAAGTACACCAGTTTATACATGTGCTAGTAGTAGTAGATTTATTTCCCTTCATTGAATGCATGCTTTAAGTGATTACTTTCTTGTACCATGTAATGTGATAGTGTCCTTACTTGACTGTAACTTAGTCTCTTAGGCTCAGTAATGGGAACACGCAGGATTCAAAGCTAGGTTTCCTAATTCTAGATTCTACTTTCATTAATTGTGCTGTATAGAGTATAGAGATTGATCCACTAGTCTTTAGTAAAGCTAACAACTTTTGCATGTAGTTTAATAATCAGGAAGAAGAGTTAGGCCAAAAATAAGTATTGTAGAAGTGGTCCTGAATTTGTGTTTCTCTGTGCATTAACTTATTCTCCCCTTCTCCAGGGTTCTCTTGGAACGGTTGATTGTAAATAGGCCACATCCTTGGGGTCTACTTATTACCTTCATTGAGCTGATTAAAAATCCAGCATTTAAGTTCTGGAACCATGAGTTTGTACACTGTGCCCCAGAAATTGAAAAGTAAGTTAAAAGTAATTTTTTAGTGGTCTAAGAATGAGACAGGAGAATGAGGATCATTTGATGGCTCCAGCCTGGGTGGGTGATATAGTTATTAATAAGACACAGAAGTATTATCAGGTCTGAACTTTTTCTCACAAAGTTGCAACTCTCTCCCTTCTCCAGGTTATTCCAGTCGGTTGCACAGTGCTGCATGGGACAGAAGCAGGCTCAGCAAGTAATGGAAGGCACAGGCGCCAGTTAGGCGGAACTGCGTCTCTGTTGTGACCCTGTCAGCCTGGTTGTCCCACAGCACCGAGTCCATAAGCTGGCTGAGGAACCCTTTCAGCTCTTCCAGACTTTCCCAGCCCTTTGGTTCTTGGGTATCTGCCCCAATTACTGTTTGGGTCAGCTTCCTGTCTCTGTGGGCACGTTCCAAAGTTTAAATGCATTTTTTGACTCTTCGCCAAAATTTAGAAAATGCTGTGAATATCATTTTGAACTTGTGTAAATATATGACAGAGAAAACCTTTGTCTGGAACTTCTTGGGTTTGTGCAAAATGTGTCCAAGGCAAGTACATAAACTGGTACCTGTCCAGCTTATTATTGAAGAGGCTGCTGCTGCCATGCACTTGTCTGGGGACATAGCTCCATGTCTTCTGACATTCCTGGTGTCCCAAAGAAGTAGCAAAGAAAGCCAGATAGATACTATGTAACTTATTTTTTTAATGTGGACAGGGGACCTTGAAAATTATCGAGTTGTTAAAAAGTGGATGTGGTGGAACTTAGTATACCAGAGAACCTGGGAAGAGCTCACAGTTGCGATCCCATGGGGTATTGCTTTGTCCCTTCTCAAACCTAAAGCTGACTGCTGGAGAGCATCATTTTTTCATTTTCTGCTGGAGAGTGTGCCCTTTTTATAAAGGGAAACCAGACCAGGCCTAAAGCTCCCCCATCTCTCCTGATACTTGTAAACAGAGGAAAGGGAACCGGATAGTATGAACTGCCCCTCCCCCCACTTTTATCCCAGGCTAAGTTGAATGAATAACAACAAAGTCAAAAGGACCAATACTGTCAGTCCCTTTTGTAAGGATTTTGAGTGTTTTGTAAATGTATTGGTCCGGTGTTGTATTTTGTAGCCTTTTTAGTTCCTGGGCTTTAGCTCCCCTACTTCTTGTATGTGTATGCATACTGTAGACAATGCAAACATTAAAAGTCATGACACACACGTGAGTCCACTGTGCCTTTTCTCAGTAGCAGCAACCAGTGCTGGTGGTGAGGAGGAAGTGGACAGCCCACCCTTGCAAAGCCCAAGGTCTTTGGGAACCACCAGCTTCTTGCTGAATGGTAAATCTTTTCCATTACTTTTGAACATGTTTGGCACGTTCAAACAAGCAAGCGAGCGATTTTTTTAAATGCAGCGTCTCTTCCTGTTCCTTTTCAACAGTAGAAAATTAACCATGGAAACCTGCTCTAACAATTACAAAATGCTCTATATTTTTAAAAGATAGGGGTAGGGGTGTGTGTGTGTGTACGTACGCGCGCGCACCCCCCCCCCCCCCCTGCTTATACCTTTACACCTTTAATGGCTGTCCAGTTTTATAGCCAGAGAGGGCAGAAATGTCCGAGGTTAAACAGAAAATCTTACATGAAGTGAGGCTTGAATGTCATTGGTGTCTTGCACTTTCTTCCCTAAGGGGGAGAGGTGCCATCTAGAGCAGACTTCAGACTGCTGAGGGGAGTATCATTGACATCACTTACTGTGTCCTCTAAGGGAAGGAAACAGTCTTTTTTTTTTTTTTTTAAGGTAAAGCAACTTGCTTAAAATAGACCCAGATTTTAACCAGGTCTCCTTACAAAGTCTGTGTTATTTAACACTTAGACTACAAGACCTTTTACTGTGAGTCATGTTTCTGCTAATTTTGGTTCAAACTGAGAAAAGAACAGCTATGAAGTGTTTTGATCAAAAAAAAAAAGTTTTAAATGATAACAATAGTAAAAACCAAAAAAATATGTATTGTTCTTGGTGACAATTAGCAGCAATTTCCAAGTCTCCTGTTCCCTTACCTCACAGTTCATGTTAGCACACCTTTGTTGCTTTTCCTTTTGGTATTTAATAAGAAAAGCAAACCTAAAAATCCAAAAGTTCCTCCTTTTCGAGCATAAATGAACATCAGCTTACAATGAAGTTCTTCTCATGGCTGTTTCATGGGTGTTCCAGGCAACAGGGAACCTACTCAGCTTAGCCTGTCAGTTCCAACAACTGGTGTAAGATCATCTTCTGACCATAACGAACCTGTAAGGCCTGTTGTTCCCTCCGGCTGAGTTTGGTGTACGCCGCCTCATTACTAAGTAGATGTTGCTCAGTTTTTAAGTCTGTGGCATAGGTCTGCAGGGTCAACAGAACACTGTCCCGTAGAAGCTGCCTCCATGATTCTTTGAGCTTGGGGATATTCGTGACTGTCAAGCTGTCCTCTCCCCTTCCATCTTCTCCCCATCCATCCTGGTCTTTCAACACTCTGAACTCCTTGGCAGGCATGCACAGCACCTAGGAACAACCGTAGGGTCCTTAAATTGGGATATGCTACTGGTATATTTCTGAAGTTCATGTAGAGAAGCCAACGTGTCTTGGCAGCATCCAAGTATCCTCTTCCCTTCATCCCTCCTTCCTCCTCACCTAGCCTTAGCTCTAAATACTCAATTGGCTAAAAAGGCCATTACATATTTTCTGTAAAAAAGACACATTTCTCATTTTCACCAGTAACTTTATGGATTTGTATATTTTGAGTATGTCAGCGGTCTCCCGCCATTGGCTTAGGGTGCTGCTAAACACCTTCCAATGCATCAGACGCACAGCAAAGAATCCCTTGGCCAAAATGTCAACAATACAAAAAACTTTCGCAAACCACTTTTGACACGTTCTATCAATCACAGCACCTTCTCCATACACTTCACAAACCTTATTTTGCATTTAAGTTGTTTCTACCTTTCTTGAAATACAGCATAATATGCTGAAGATGTTGCTTCTCCCATCTTCAATATTAAATGGCTGCACAAAAATTCACTCCCCCCCCCCCCATGCATGCTGATGTGAGAGCTGTCACAATACATTCTAACAAAATTGTTTCAAATGAAGTCAAAGACAACCAAGCACTAACTAGAGCCATCTGGGGGAAAAAATTGCAGCAGACTTTGGCCATCCCACTAGGCTGGCCAGCTTTCAGCATTAAATGGCAATTTTCAGCCCTTTACCTTGAGTGTGGTGGTCAGTTCCTCTGCAGTCAGCACCTCTTCCCAGCCAATCACAAAGGCTCCCTCTTCCCCTACCATCTCTAGTTGGCACAAGTAATCCCAGCGTTCGTACAACATGAGCCTTTCAGCTTCACTTTTCGTTCCTGTAGACAGAAAAGTAATAGTGTGCAGTCTCGATACCAAAGAGCTCATTTCTAAGTGTACCACCTAGTCTGCAAAAAAACCCTGCTATTTAGCAGAGCTCCTGAGGCGGGGATAGAGGCATGTCCAAGACCGAGTTCATCACTCACCCTGTAGCGCCGCTTCAAGAACTGTCACCATCTGAATGTCGGCTGTGTCATCTGTGTTGGCAGGGTATGGTTCAACAAAACCGTACATATGAATCAGCTGCCAATTAGCCATCTTCCCGTAAGTGTTGAAAATTTCATGGTCTTTTGGAATGGGCCGAGTAGCCACCATCCGAAGACAGCTCTAGAGTGGAAGGGAGAAGCTGGGACCAGGCCCTTCCCAGATCAGCCGCAGGATTCCTCCCCTTAGGAAGACCCTCCAGCAGATTTAGTTCAGTGATGGGACTGATGCTACGCTATACCCTCCAGCAGTAACTTTCCACATAATCAACAGAATCAATGGATTCGGCCCTGGCATCACAAGGCTGGCCTGCTGCGCACATGGTTCCCTGGCGTGCAGAGCAGCCAACCTCCAGCACCAGGTAAATGAGGGTAGTCAAGTTCACCAGAGGATTAGCCACAGCTTTGAAAGCTGGAGGTGTTTTGTGCTCCAACGACTTCATTGGAATATGCAAATGAATGTTTACAGGAGGAGCTAGCTTCCCTTTTCAGCACACGGAAATTGGAGCCCATTTACCAGTGGGCATAAATGGCAGGCACTCCTCTGAATCAGGCGCAGGCGTCAAGGCACAGAACAAGAAGTGGGAGGGTCCACTCACTGAGGAGTATTCTAGATTGGCATTGTGATTGGCTAAGTGGTTTAGAATGTCTGCAGCAGGCACCATCAAAGGGGGGTTGGGCTCCTTTTCATCCTCCTCTTCCTCCAGTGGTTCCTGAAAGCTACCAGAGAGAACCTGGCTAAAGCCCAGGACCGGCTGAGAGGCTGGGGCTGGGGGTTCACTGTTCTTCCCCCGCTTGTCCCTCGGTAGAGCTCTAAAGAAAAGGGTGTTTCCGAAGCTCTGCTCACTGACCTGTAGGCCATCACGAGAGCCACGAGCTGGTGGTAGAGCTCCAGGGAGCGCACCCTGGGGCAGAAAAGGTCAGGGTGGGCTTCCATGAAAGGCAGAACGATGGAATGGTACTCGCTGCGGATGTTGGCCAAATCCTTCTCCACGGCCTCAGGTACCCCCGTGCCTTGCAGCAACCGCCGGCGCTCCTCCTCGGGCCTGCAGGGGCACCCCACCAAGGTTCCTTGGCACACCCTCCCGGGACCAGCGCCTGGGAGGCAGCCCTGACCCCGGGCCAGGGCGGCTCCGGCCAGGCTACACAGCTCGGGCGCTCCCCAGCCCCTTCCACGGCTCTCACCAGAACATGGGGTGCTCCAAGCGGCCTAGCTCGGGCCAGAGCGCGAAGTAGGGGCTCCAAGGGGAGGCCGGGGCCTGCAGCTCGTGCAGCAGCGCCAGCAGCAGTGGCACCCAGCCCGACTGGCTCTCAAGTGCGCCTCGCTCTGAGGGAGACAGCAGTGAGAGCCCCGGCGCGACCCGCGAGCCCGCCTGGGTGTCCCAGCCCCGCCGGCGAGCCCACCTCGCTCCAGCAGGCCGCTGATCGAGCAGGTGTACTGCGAGAGGAGCGCGGCGCGCGGCACCGCGAACAGCAGCTCCCCGGGGTGCACGCTCTCCCGGGCCACCATGCCGTAGCCGGCCACTGTGCCCTGCCGGCTCACCGCCACCTAAGCAAGGGGCAGCAGCGGATCAGAGCTGGCCCGCGCCCGCCAGGTCTCCCGCCCCAACCCCCACTCACCTTAGGACTCAGCTCCAGCCCCACGCGCCGGCACCAGCTCAGGAAGCCGGCCACCGGGTCCGGGTCGTTGTCGTCGCCGCCGCCCGCAGGCCCGACCACCTAACACGACCGAGCTCATTGGCGGGGCTCCGCCCCGGAGCTCTCGCAGCGCGGGGGAGACAGAGGCGCGCACCGCGGAAGGGCTCTGGGTGGGGGAGGGGCAGAGAGCCTCGAGGGCCCTGCCGGAACGAGGAAGGGGAGGAGACCCCCGCGCGGGACGGACTGCGGGCGGGGCAGCGCGAGCCGCTGTGCGAAGCAGTGGGCCCCCGCCGGCCGCCCACAACTTACCCGCCGGCGCTTCGCCTGAACAGCCATGGTCGGAGGGCGCGCGGCCCAGCGCCACAGTAGAGCTGCACGGCGCTTCCGGCGTCCCTGGCCCCACCCCGAGGCGGGACTCTGGGGGGCGGAGTCTATATGGTCCCACCCGCCCCGCAGCCACGTGGGGCTCGTGTCAGAACCCAGGCGGAAGACGAGTAGGGATTTGCACCCGGTCCGATTCTTCTGCGAGTCTCGGTGTCCCCACTTGGGTTTAGAAAATGTGCGGTCGGATGCATGAAGATGTGTCCCATGCCACCTCGAGCCTGGTTCTGAGCCAGACAATAACCCTTCCCTTTGGTCTCTGACAGCTGAGACCTTGGGGTAGTGCGACTGCGGCTGGGAGCGCACCCAGGTAGGCGCCCTCCTGCCTTCTTTAAAAAAAAAATGATTGATTGCTCTCTGAACTGTAGCCCGGGGGAATGCTGAACTGCGGACTTTTTTTTTTTTTTCCTTAAAGATGGTACCTCTGACTGGCATGTTCTTAAAACTGGCCTGATTTGACAAAGGGAGGCGGTGCGGGGGGGGGGGGGAGAGGGAGGGAGGGAGAGAGAGAGAGAGGATTTTAAAGGGACTAGGACTTAATGGCAGAATTCTGCCATTATTCTACCGTATTTTGCCGTGCATAATGGCACCTTTTGCCCAAATATTTTAGGGAAAAATAAGGATGCTCATTATACATGGGTAGTACTAATTTGTTACCAATACATACAATTTCTTGTACCTTATCTGCACTTGTGTTTTGTAATTATGTTACATAAAATTCTTGTACCATACTAAAAAAAAAAGCTGAAATTCCTTATAATACAAAAAAACAAGTATCTAAATACATAAATAATTGAATTAAAAAATTAAAGCAGAAGATTTTTTCCCCTGAAAGTTTGGGCCAAAGGTGTGGGTGCGCTTTATACCTGAAAAAGTACGGTAAATCTGTATAACTTTTAAATAAACAATTCTTTTCCTTCCTACCAAACTCTGGCATGGGGAGTCTTTGGGGAGCGATCCAGCCCTTACACCTGTTTTGGAACTGCAAATGCTGGCATTCTGTAACACCGCCGTCACACTCGCTAGTACATCCGTTTTCATTGAATGCACAGCGCACAGTGGGTTTTATTTACTTGCTTTACTAGCTGACACACAGCAGGAAATCAACCTCTACTGGGTAAATGGCTGAGTAAATCAGAAGTGGTTAAACGTGGGGAAGGAAGTAGCTGCTGTTAAATTTAAGAAAATGAGGCCGTGCCCTGGTTAGGTGGCTGGGTCGGCTGGATCCTTGGTCAGGGCACATATCTAGGTTGCAGGTGTGATCCCCAGTCGGGGTGCCTGTGGAGGCGACCAGTCAATGTTTCTCTCTCTCTCAAATCAATGAGCATATTCTCAGGTGAGGATTAAAAAAAAGAGAGAGAGAGAGAGAGAGAGGCAGCGAATATACAGGTTACAGGCTTGTGTTTTGAAGTCAAACAATGCCAAGGCCAGCACCCCACTTGGCTTTCTTAGGGCAAATCCCTTCCCCTGAGGCTCAGTTTCCCCAGCTGCAGACTAAGATATTATCTATCCTGTAGATTTAATGTGAGAATGGGCAGGATCATGTATGGGACCAGAAGTGGAAACACGGAGGTGGATGGGAAAGTCTGTTCTCACTCGGCGCCTAAACCCAGGACGCACCAGCCAGCCTCGCCGGCCTGGACGCTCTCTCCTCAAAAGCCTCCCACAGTGCCCATGACATCACTTGACTCAAATTCTTCTCAGTTTCTTTATTAGTTTTCCAGCACAGTTAATGCTTTCTACGTTGACAAGGGTTTTTTATTTGCCTTACATTTTGTCATTTCTGAGTCTCATGACATTAGCCACTAGAATACACAAAATTAGGCTCTTCACTGTACAGAGAAGAAAGTAATAAACTCCATTAAAAGTTCACTTTGACCAAAGAAGAGACAACCTCCAATAGAAAACCACACACAGGAGGAACCCAATATACACACATATATATATAATGTATAGGTATTTATAGATATCTCATCTGAAAGAACACAGCAAAAAAAAGAAAAATCCAACTTGCATCGCTATCTACAATAAGAGGAATTAAGTCTACCAGCTTTTCAAATAGTCACATTCAATATTCAAAGGAAGCACGTGAGTGAATAGAACTGGGGACAGACTAACACTCCACCAGGCTCTAAAGCAGTCTAGCAATGGCTTAAGATTATAGAAGGGGGGTGGGCTATGTGCAATGTGGATGCGGGTGCCCTCCCAGCCTCAGAGCACCCCCCCACATACACCCCCCAGCCCCCCATTTTTCATAGCTTTCCCCCCCTCTCCTTTTACCTGCTGTGGGGTTTATGGCCATTGATTTAGGCTCTGAGACAAATGGCTTCTGGTTTCTGGGCCAGGAGATTCTGCCTCATAAGGTGGTGGGTGGGAAATATATGGCACAGTCCTGGGCTTTAGGTGGCAGGAGGGGGCTGGGGTGTGGGGGAGCCGGACTCCTCTGCCTGGCCCTCGCTTCGGCCAGGAACCTTCGCCTCCCACGCGAGGGTCCAGCGAGCCCTGGCCCGGGCCGCTCCAGCAGGCCGAGACGGCGGTGGGCCTGCAGAAGTCTCGTTACCCTGGGCAGTTCTAAACAAACTCTCCTTCCTCAGTGGTGAGGGAAAAGCCTGGCATAACTTTACCAGCATGTTTTTGGCGGCCTTGGCTATACTGTCCTCCATGGAACCTGGGGCAAAAAGGGGATCTATTGGGACTTTCAGCCACCTGCTGCCTGTGGCCACGTGATGGCTCCCAAAGGCAGACAATGTGAAGTTCTCGGGGGTGCACCCAGCTCTCCTCACTGGCCATCCCAGCCTTCAACCTCGGCCCCCAAGTCAGGTTCCTGTGGAGATGGAAGACCAGGAGACTTTCTGCTTCAGGGCCTTGGTTCAGAAATGAGACAGGGCCAGGAGGTGGTGGAGTGTGTGACCTGGAGGGGACAGCCTGCGGGGTTCTTGCCCTCAAGGTCCTGTTTTGTTCTCCTTGGACAGGGAAGCCACCTTCTTCTGCCCCTACCCGCCTGACCCGACAGCACCAGCAAAAACAGCGGCCTGGTAGGAGCGCCCCCTTGTGGCTACTGTGCAGATGATTGTCACCTGTGCTACATGAGAGAAGCAGATGTGCTTGGTGGAGGGGCTGGGCGGGTAGGGGCCCTGCAGAGCTCCCTGCTGCCGTCTCCTGGTTCTCCTGCCAGTGCCTGAGCTGGACCATTGCCGCCCCCCCCCCCCCGCCCCTGCTGTCCCAGCCCCATCACCTCACAACCCCATCCCACCCTCACACCTGCCTGCCAAGGGGGTCATCCCACGCTCGCTCTTTCACAGTCCAGGATATTATCCTGGATCCTGGCCAGAGAAGGGCTCAGTCTTTCCTTGCCTGTGGATCCCCCTCCTGCCCGGGCGGTGGGGAGTTGGAAGAGAGGGGTCCAAGCCGGCCAAGTCGACATTAGGGGGGCAGGGGTGGGGAACCATCTGGAGACTGCTCTGCGGTAGCATCTAAGAGACGGAGCCCCACTTCCTCCCCTTCGCCCTCACGGGAATAAATAAAAGAGAAAAGGAGCCAGTGCGGGGATGGCAGTGGGACTTCAGTGAGGGCGGGGGGCACGTGGGCGTCTTCGGGGGACCGAGGGCTTCAACAGGACACCTCCATAGTGTGGTTGACCTGGCCCAGCCCCTCGCTGCTCTCCGAGTGGGTGCAGGCCTGCGGGCGGCTGCCATCCACCGAGCTGGCGCTGGTGAGGGACGCAGTCCGAGAGCGGGCCAGGCGGGTCATGCTGGCCGAGGGCACTGTGGACAGAGGAGGGACCCGGCATGAGGGCCAGCAGGCAGGGCCAGGCACCAGCAAGCGGGAGGAGGATTCACACAAGCAAAGCGGCCAGCGAGACTCGTTCTTCCAACGGCACAAGGGACCCATCCCAAGGCCAGGGCTTTGGCGTCTGCACTGTCAAGCTGAAGGCATGCAACGCCAGTGACAGTAGGTGAGCCAAAGGGCCAGGGGCCAGGGGCCAGGGGCCGCAGGCACCAGCAGGACCCTCTCACAACAGCCGGCCAGAGATACGACCAGGACAGGGCAGGTGGGAGATGACCGGGTATCCCAGAGCCAGCGTGAGGACGGGGCATGATTTCCACAATGCCTGTCTCCATAGGATGGTGGGGCTGGGGGAGTAAGGTGACTTCGGTAAAGGAGGACAAGCTGCAGTGGCCTCAAGCTGCCCCAAACCCCGTTTCTGCCCTCATTCAGTCTCACAAGCAAGACTCAACCTTCCTGAACTCAACCGGCCATCTGTCCTGCTCAGGCATGGCCGGGCGCCCCTGCCCCAGGACGGGGCCTGGGCTGGATCTCTGCCGGGGTCTGGTTCCACCTGCCGGAGCTCTGGAAGCCACACAGCCCAGGGCAGCCTAGAAGCAAGACTGCCCTAAAGCCCAGCCAGCCTATAGCCCTAAAAACGGACAAAGCCCACGCGGCCCAGGAGCTGCGGACAAGCAGGACTCTTCGCGCTCTGCAGGTAAGCAGGACACAAGAAGGTTCCAAACCACAGCAAGGTGTGGCCTGGCTCAGCACAGCACAGAGGAAGGAGCAGGGCGGGCCTGGGGGGTGGGCTCCATGCATGGGGAGGGGCTACAGGGCTACCTGCTCCTCCACTCAGCCTTCGGTCCTTCAAGTACGCAACTGAGAGAGAAGACAGAGCCAAGGAGGGGCGGGGGTGGGGGAGACAGAACACAGTGAGGAGCACGGTCCAGCGAAGCAGGGGTGTTGAGATGGACCAGAGATAAGACCAAAGGACAGGAACGAAGGGCTGGGGGCAGGGCTAGACTCCTGCCCACCCACCAAGCAGCAGGCACAGAAGGAACCACACAGCAGAGACTGATCTCAGCCCAACCCGGGGAGCCCCAACAGCAGAGTAGGGGCGCATATCCGGTCTGCCGCCTCTCCAGCCAGGCTGCGCACTGAGGCGCTGATGTCCACATCCTACCCAGTGCCCTCGCTGTTCTGCTGGGCCTCAGTGCCCCCGGGGACAGAATGGGGAGGCCTGCACAGCTCTTGGGCTGCGGGGCACAATTTCTCCGGGGCCCCGACGGGCGATGCTCATCCCCCTGCCCTGCGGGTGTTCCTTGGGTAGTGCCGGGGCCAGCCTTGGAGCTCCTGCTGTCCCGCGTCTGGCCTGGCCTCCTTGCCCTACTTCTGCTCAGACAGGCGGAGGCCCCTGGGGCCAGAGGAGAGCTATTCCTGGATGTGCCTCCCTGCCTTCCCCCACAGGCCTGTCCCCACACCGCAGTGCAGCGCGAGCTCAAGGCTGACGACTGGGGGGGAACAACAATCCAGGGACAGGGGTTGGGGAGATGTGCACGCGTGTGAGCGTGTGTGAGTGTGTTGGGAGCTCACAAGCACAGCCTGGATCTGAGCACAAGGGAAGTTTGGAAACGGGAGAGGTGGAGAGGGGGCCAGTGCCACCCGTAGCCCTTACACTCCCAGGGTCCTCAGAACGCCACCCCAAGTTCAGCTGCCTTCAGCTCTCCTGATGCCCAGGTAAGCCCCAGGTGCCTCCCCGGTCCCCAGACTCCAAGCCCACTCTTCCGATGCACCTGTGACAAAAGCCCTTCTTAGGTGCTATCGGCCCCGCAGGGGTGGGTGGGGCAGACGACCCCTTCAGGCAGGCTTCCCCGACAGGACCCAGCCTGCGCCTGGTCCCCCAGGGCCAGGAGAGCTGGGCACAGCCTGGGCCAATGCACTTACAATGGAGGTGAGGTGGCCTGGAAGGTCTTTGTGTGTCCCCGGACGCAGAGGGAGCATGTGGTGAGAGGGACCCCGCATCAAGGTCCCCGGTACCACAGAGCTCGCCCTCCCACAGGCTGCTCAGCAGCACCCGGCAGACGCCAGCCCCACCCTGCTGCCTGCCGCCACCGGCTGGGGTGGGCTGGGCGGAGGTGTACTTACTGTAGCCCATGCCTTGCAGGAAGTACTTGAAGGCTTCAGTCAGCTTCCCTGGCTGCAGGAAGGAGGGACAGACACATGCTTGGAGTGGCTGTCTAGGACCAGGGCAAGGGGGGAGAAGGGAGGTCCCCCCAGCCCAGGCTAGGTAAGGGAAGGGAGGCTCACCTGTGTGACCTGGGGGAGCCCCCCGGAATCTGCCATCTGCAGGGGAGAGAGCGGGGTGAGCGGAGCAGGGGCTGCCCCACACCTTGCCTGGCCCTCCCACTGGGACAGGCCCGCTGACCCGACATACCGACCCGGCTGGGGCCCCACGCAGGCCCCCCACCGGGGCCAGGCTCGTGGTCCCAGGGCTGGGGAGGAGGGTCTCACCTTCAGGAAGGTTGTGGTGGTTGGGTCCAGTTTGGAGTTGCACTCAACCTGGGGATGAGCAGGCTGTTTTAGCAGAGCGAGGTGGCCCCAGCCTCTGAGCTGGGGTAGGGGTGGGGCGCAGGGGGAGCCCCTGCCCCAATTGCTGATGCAGGTTGTGTCCCCAGAGCTGGGAGGCTGTCGGTGCTGACGAGGAGTGGGGGAGGGGCAGGCCCAGGCCAGCTCCTAGACCCTGGCGGAGGCTGCACTTCCCCAGGACCTTGAACTCCACTCACAATTGCTGGGAGGGCTTGGCAGCATCAACAGGGAGCGGGGCCCAGGGAGACTGGGGCTGCTCCCTGCACCTGGAGGGCTGAGCGGGGCACTTCTGGGGCCCGGCCCTCTGTGCTGAGAGGGCCATGAATTCCCAGAGTTCCCAGGAGAGGTGACACAGAATTCCCAAACGTAATGGGTGCAAGCAACGGTCAAAGGGGACCGCTGCTGTGCTCAGGAGTCGCTGGTACTTATTTCACACTGAACGGATCCGAGTTTAGAGAAAAGACAGATCTCAGTCCCTGGGCCTGACACCGGGTCAGGGGGAGGTCCCCTGGCCTAACTCGCCTGTGGCAGGCGGTGAAGCAGGGCACGTGGTGCGGAAGGGGGCCGAGGAGCCCACCCTCAGGCCTGCCCCTGAGGCCTCCCGGAGCAGCTGGCTGGGGCCCCGACCCCCTCGCCCCTGTGCCCACCCCCAGCCAGAGCACAGCCCCTCACTCACCACCCCATCCTCCGCAGGCGCGTTGTCCCCAACCACCAGCATCACGGGGCAGCTGTGGACACAGGGGACAAGGGCTGTCTGGCCTGGGCATGCGGGGGGCAGGGGAGGCGGGGGCAGGCTGGAGGACGAGGGGACACTCACCGCAGTGTCTTGGCATTAGGCACCGTCCCAGGCCGGTTGATGTCCAGGTCTCTGCGGCTACAGGGAGAGGCGGGGCGGTCATCCAGGACTGGATGGGGGGCTGTGTGTCCCAAGCCTGACACTGCGGTATTTCAGCCCCCCCTCCCCCTACTGTGGCAATTAGGGCTCAACACCCCCGGGGCCTGGGCAGGTAAAACGGGAGACAAGAACCTGCTCTGCATCAGTGGGAACCTTCAGGGCTCCTCTCATGCATTACCTCTTCCCAGGTCCCCAACCTCATGCCCCATGGGCCCTCAAATTTGGCTCTCCCCATCCCCCCCGCCGCCCCCCGGGGCCGCTTGGGTGGGCGCAGCCTGGGCTGTGGGATTTGGCTGCTTGTTCTCCATTGTTCGCCAGCGCCCTACATGTGGCTGGTGCTTAGGAAACTTTCGCAGGAGCAAGAGAAGGGGAAGCAGGCGAGTGGGGGCCTGGCCACTTCCCTGCGGGGCAACCCCCCACAGGGGCTCAAGCCATCAGCTTTATCCAATCTCCTCCCATGTACACGTGTCAGGTTCAGGACTGCGGGGCTCAGGGCGTCCCCACATCCCCCACTGCTCCCGCCAGCAATGCCCCCGGGGGGGGGAAGGAATGGACAAGCCCTGGGACCAGAGTCAGAAGCCCTGCTCCACCTTTGCCCTTCGTGGGTGTGCCTCTGGGCAAGAAGGGACTCCTCCTGGAGGCTTAGGCTCTCTTCTCATCTACAACCTGGGGGCAGTGCGTCGGCGTCTGCCCGCCCCTCTCAGGGGCGGCTGTAGCGAGGGGTCCCCAAGAGGAGCGCCGTGTCTCGCGGTGCCGCAGAGCCCAGCCCCGCGCCCGCACCTGTTGTACATGTTCCAGAACAGCTGCAGGTTGGCCTGGTTCACCACGTTCCCGATCTGCTGCCGGTAGCTCTGCACCAGCTCCGAGTTGTTCATCAGCTCCTCCTGGGCCCGGGGACGGCGGGACAGACGGAGCACATGGATGGGGATGCAGGCTCAGTGGGGGCGGGCAGGTTTTGCCTGCTCAGAGCAGCCTTTGACCGCTCCAGGCAGGGAGGGGGGTGGAGCCCCCCCAAATGTGGGAGGCAGGACCACAGAGGGGAGGAGAGGGGAGGAGGGGGGAGGAGGGGGGGCTCCCCAGAGCCGTGGGAGGAGCCTCCCCAATCTGTCCCTTCCGATGCTCCAGCACCATGGTCTCAGCAGAGGACAGGCTGAGAAAGGTCAGGTGCCACATAACCCCCTGCCCTCCTTCTCCTGCCCCGCTGGGAAGGGCAGAAGCCCCCCAGAATCCCTGAGATGGGGCAGAACCAGGCCCTTCAGCAGCTGCCAAGGCTCCCCAAGACCACCAGCCTGGCCAGCCCTGGCGCCTGTGAGCACGGCCCCACGCCCTTACCTGGCTGAAGAGGTGAGAGAGCACCGTGTCCGGCAGAGTGCTGGTCAGGCCGGAGAGCTGCAGGCCGAGGTGGGGGTCAGTGCGAGAGCCGCCTCTCCCCACTCCCACCCCTGCCCCCGCCAGGTGGGCCACGCTCACCTTGGTGGCAGCCCAGTCAATCCAGCCTTTGCCGTTGGGGTCAATGTTCATCAGCACCAGTCCCTCCACCAGGTCGGGGAAGATAAGCTGCCGTGACAGGAAGACAGGGCTTGGGGGCCGGGGCCGAGACGGGTTGCGGGAGCCCCAAACTTCCCACCAACTGAACAGGCTGTAAAATTCTGGCCCAGTCTCACAGGTAGGCCCAACGGGCCACAGCTGGGAGCCTGGGTGGGCTCCACTTCCAGCTGCCCTCACTCATTCTGCCCAGCTGGAACCTTCCAAAATTCTTTGGTTTATTTTGAATCTATGCCTATATCACTATTTTTATGCCTACATTACTTCACCCATTTTAGTGTGTCTTTAGAGATGCTGCTGTTGTAAAACTGAGGATTAAATGTTTTTAACAGAACATTTTGTACACTGGCTAGTGTGGCTCAGTGGATTGAGTGCTGGCCTGCAAACCAAAGGGATGCAGGTTCAATTCCCAGTCAGGGCACATGCCTGGGTTTGAGCCAGGTCTCCAGTAGGGGGCGTGCAAGAGATAACCACACACTGATGTTGTTCTCCCTCTTTCTCCCTCCTTTCCCTCTCTTTAAAGATAAATAAATAAAATCTCTAAAAAACTAAAATTCAAAAAAAAAGAGAACATTTTGTTTCTTTGCTTTTCATAGACAAGGAAGCCCTAGTGGCGTTAATCATGTGAAAGCCAAAGCCTGCTTAGTTAGACCTGGTAAAAGGGACCCACGTTTTCTGTTCAGCTTTTTGCCCAAGTTCGGGGGGTGGGATACCGACAACGCTCACGTCATGCCACGGTTGGGGTGGCAGGAAACGGTCTACAGTTAACAAGATGGTTCAGCATTGAAACTGGAACTAGAGTTGAAAATTCTTGGTCATTTCTTTTGGAGAAAGAAATAATATGAATACTGAATGTTACGTTTTTGGTCTTAGGAACGAAAAGCATGTGGCTCCTACCCGACATGGTGTTTCATTAAACCATGCAAACCGAACAGTAGTGTAGTGTTTGGTTTCAACATGACTGTTTAAATATTACCCTAATTAGTGAATGAGTGATTAGGATAATCCTTATTTTGTGGCTGGAGCAATTAGTTGTATAGTTTGCTGCTAATAGAAATTTTGCCTTCAGATCATACTTAAGCAAGTTATAGTTAATAGTCTTTTGAGGAAATGTATGGAAAAAGTAACCTTTTTAAAAAGAAGTCCATTTCCTTGGAGACAAAAAGGAAAAAAAGGCTCTAAATAATAGGAAGTGGGGAGAAGAGAAGGAGAAGGAAGAGCGAGCAGGGAAGCGCCCGTGGCTGAAGAATGGCCGCAGGAAGCCCAGCCCTGGGCAGGGAGGGGGCAGGGCAGGGAGCTCACCGCAAACTTGGCCAGCACATAGGCTCCGGCTCCCACCCCGATGCCGATCACATACTTGAACCTGGCGGACAGCACAGCTGGTCAGTCTAGGGCCAGGGACGCCACTTCCCATAAATGGCACCCGCGCAGGCCCCACCCACAGCCCTTGGGCCTCCGCCAGAGCCTGAGGTTGGGGCGGGCAGCCCTGGGCCCCGTGCACAGGGACGGGGCAGGCGGGCACTCACCCGAAGTGCTGCACCACGCTGGGGAGCATGGCGGCCAGCTGCTCCATGGAGGGGTACTGGTACCTGCAGGCAGGCAGGAGGTCAGGCCCGGGGTGGCCTGGGGCGCAGGGCTGGGGAAAGTCAGGGGGGGCTGCGGGGAACCTACCCCTGAGGAAACTGGGACGCCCCCACCTGCTGGCCGGGGGCATCCACGTGGCACACCACGAAGTGCTTGGTGATCTCCTGCATGTCCTCGAAGTTGAAGAAGGTGTTGAAGCACAGCTTGTCTGCAAAAACACGCCTGTCGCTGAGCAGAGGGCTGGGAGGCCCTGGCTCTGCGGGCGAGGGGGAGGCAGAGGTGATCGGCCTCATGGTCCAGTGGGGAAACCAAGGCCCACGGGGCTGAGGACACAGCTGAGTGTGGTCGGGGCCCCATAGGGCCCTGGGTGGAGGGCGGGGAGGCCTCACTGTCCTGGCGGATTCGGGGCAGGGAAAGGCTGGGTGAGGCTGGGAGCACTTACGGTTGAGGCCCACGTCATGGTAGGTGAGGATAGCCGGGCGGTTCCCCTTGGGGGAGCCCCGGATCACCACGTGCAGGAGGCCATACGGAGTCTCAATGTCATGTTCCTAGAGGGGAGAGACAGGGCTGGGCACTCGGGGCAGCCCCCGCTCCTGGGCCCTCTGGGTAAAGAGGCTGCGGGGCGGCCTGCATGCCCCACGGGGGTGGGACATCCCAATCTCATCGCTCCAAGTGGCCGGCAGAGGGGATGTAACGGATGGAGCGCCCCCTCCCAGGGGTGGTCGGCACAGGGACAACGGGAACTGATCCACGTAGGAAAGCTCTGGGCCCTTTTGCAAGCTAGCCGGTGGGGCGAGCTGCCACAGCCAGGCCCTGCTGCAAGTGGCCCTCTAGGGGCCCGTGAGGCCCGTGGCCCCATCTGACTAGGACAGCTGTGCCGCCCCAGCCTGAGTCCCGCCCTCATCTCTTCCTCCTCCACCGCACATCCTCCTGGGGCTGCTGCTGCTGTTGGTTGGCTTCGGTCCCTGGTGACCGGCCCCACGCCGACCAGGCCCAGCCTCCAGCGCCCATGCCTGCCCTGGTCCCACCTCCGGGCTCTTGCTCCTGCCTTCCCTTCCACCTCGACTGTCCCTCCCTGTAGGACCCAGAGTCTCCCCTAAGGCAGGGCCCAGTTGGACACCTGCCTCCCCCGGCCTTTCATTGTGGCCACTCTGGGCTTGGCTCCTCGCCTGTTCACACCCTTGGTTTTGCTGCTCGGGGTCATTAGTCTTTCAGGAAGCAGGGGCTGGGTGCTGCGGGTTCAAGGCCTGCTCTGCCCCTCACTGTGTGCCTCTGAGCCAGGTACACGACTTCTCTGTCCCTCTGCCACCTCTTTCCCAGCCAGGGACTCTGTGAGACCTGAAGAAGCTGATGTCTGTGAAGTGCTTAGCATTTGGAGGGAGCCCCGGAAAGGGAGCTGTTGCGCCGGGGTGTCCTGGGCCTGGGGGAAGCCCTGCTGGCTGGTCCTTCAGCAAACTGGTTGGCCGCTCTACGTCACAGGACGGGGGCTCCGTGAGGGGCTATCCAAGCAGGACACACAGCCCAGCCCTGCGCCGCTGGGGTCCTGGGAGCCGGCCCCTCGGTTGCAGGTGGGGCTGGGGGAACAGCCCAGAGGGAAACAGCGCAGCCCTTGACTGAGCACCTACTGTGCGCCAGGCATCTGCAGGAAAGCAGGAGCTCTTTCCCCTATTTTGCACGTGCTGGACACTTAGGTTCAAAGAGAACCAAAGTTCCTCCCACAACAGGTAAGGGACAGACTCAGGAGGTAGGAGACATTCTTAGGGACTAGCCTTTTGGGTCTAGGCTCAGTGGACCACTGTCCTGGCCTGTGTCTCCAGCGGGGAGTGACAAGGTGGTACTGACCCCATGGCCAAAGGCCAAACCCTGGGAGCCATAATTCTGCTGTGAGGTCCTATTAGACACACCCTGTCACCCTCTGGTGGGGGGGCCCAGGTCCACCACAGCCTTCCACGTCGCAGGCCCGTCCTCCTCCGTCAGGGCCACCAAAACAAGGAACGCTTCCTGCTCACCGGCCACCGACTGCACTCTTTTCACTGTCTCCTCTTTCACTCCCCACAGCGACCCAAGCCTCAGAAGAGCGAGCCACCCAAGGTCAAGCCCAGAGGGCAGGGCAGGGCAGGGCCAGCGCAGACCTCAGGGGAGCAGTGCACTGAAGGCCCCTGAAAGCGCTCTTTCCTGCAGAGATCAAGCTCCACCCAGGAAACTTCCAAGCAGGCAGCCACTGCGCTGCTGAGGCTGCCGCTGTACGGCCAGGCTGGGTCCCCAAACCCACCCCTTGGCTCTAGAGGATGGGGTCAGGGGCAGGAGGGGTGCACACCCGCTAGAGAGCCAGGGGCTGGGGGGCAAGTGGAGGCCCATTTAACAAGCGCTGCAGTGCGCTTCCTGCGGCACGCAGGGCAGTTCCTCGCAGCATGGGGTCACCTTTCGCCCTTCCAGGCACAAGTGGGGCGCAGGACGAGTCTTTCACACCCAGACAGTCCGTAGCTGTAAGTGAGGGGGCGTCTACCCCTCCCAGCCCAGGTGTGATCGCCCCATCACTATCGCTGGGCAGCGGGACCCAGCAGCTGTGCCTGCCCCACTAAGGCTCAGTTCCCCGGGGACAGGCATTGGCCGGGTGTCCCTTCCGCGGGGCCTGCCCACCAGGAGCTCAGACCTAGGGCCGCCGAATAAGAGGCCGAGCGCCCCAATCTTTCCGGGGGCTGCACACGGAGACGGGGCAGGGGGCGCCCCCAGGGCGGCAGCGGCAGGCTTGGAGCCCCCAGCCCCAGGACCGAGTGTTCCCATTGGCTCCCGGTGACGTCACCGCCCCGCGCCCCGAGGTGGGCGCCCGGCCGGCCGGCGGCACTGCGGCAGCCAGGCCCCCTCGCCCTTGACCTTGACGGCAGCGGCCCCGAAGCTGGTTTCGGGGCACCAGGGTGGGACGGGAAGGCTACTGCGCTTCCATCCGTCGCCCCCGCGTCAATCATCCAGCGGACCGCGGGCTGCACGGGGGTGGGGGGCGCTGACGTCGTCGCCTTGGGTGCAGGAGACCCGTAGTCTGCGGACCGGGCTAGGGGACGGAGGACGGGGCGCGCCCCTGCCTCTCCCTCACTAGGTGGGCAGGGCTGCCGGGGCGGGAGGAGGCGCCCTGGAGCCCACCTGGGGCCGTCCGCAGGCTCAGGACCCCACATTGCCTTCCCCCGCCCGGGGAACAACAGAAGGCACTGCGATCCCCCGCGTCGAAAGGCCCGGCGAGCACCCGGACACAGACCTCCCCGCAGCGCCCTAGGGACCGTGGAGCGGCTGCAGCACCTCCTAAGGAAGGAAGGCGCTGTCCTGCTTGCACTCCGGTGCAGCCATGCAAACAAGACAGCCCGCAGGGCCAGGGGCGCGGACACCCGGGCGCACGGACGCCTGGACACACGCACGGAACACAGCCGTGGCCGGGGCCGAGGTGGCCCCAGGAGCGGGGAGCCCCGCGCCGGGCACGTGCCAGGAGATGGGCGCACGTCAGCGGGATGCACACACGGTCCGCACAGACTCTCAGCCCAGTCTCAGCCCGGTCCGCGCGCTGCACATTTCAGGCCCTGATTGGCAGCTCGCCCCCAATCGCTGCCGGGGGCCGTGGTCACCAGGAGACCACAACATGCTGGCCTCGCTCCAGTTCTCCCCACGGCGAGGCGATCACAGGCAGATGGGACAGCAGACAGAGGCGGAGAGATGCCCCTTCCGCCGCAGCAACCTCCGGGCCCCCGCAACCCTCACTCACCCCATCCCAGCACTCGGGCATCTTGCCGAGGGCGGCGACACGCCTCGACAAGGAAGGACAAACAAAGGCCTGAGTCACTGGAGTCCAGGGGCAGAGGCAGCTCCAGCGGGAAACGAGCGGCTCTGGGATGGGGCGCCGCTCCCGTGACTGTTTATATGCGGGGCCTGCCCGCCCTAGGCCGGTCCCTCCTCCCTGCGGGGCTTCTGAGCAGCCACTCGCTCGCCGAGAGCAGCGGCTTCCAGATTGGCTGTCGGGAGACAAACCTGGCTCTGATTGGCTCCTAAGGTCCTCGCTCACCCAGTCTCCTGTTACCCACCCCCTCACCCCCATCAACACCTCATCCTTGAGGGCCCCCAGCCCCTGCCTCCGCCAGCCCCAGCACACAGGCACACATCGCAGGCTGCAGCTCTAGCTGCACGCGAGTCCTGGGAAGATGGGACACTGGGCCGTGGGCGCAGGTGGGCCCTGTGTCAGGTACACGGGGGCCTGTCACCCACGCCCACACCATGCGGGGCACGGCGGCCACACAGGCTTGCCCTACACAGCACAGCCCTGACCCCTGGCCTGGGGAGCAGGGAGGGGCCTGAGAGGGCCCCAAGCCCGGCCTCCACCCCAGGAAGGCCTGCCTCACAGCCTCGGGGAGTCGCTGCTGCCTGGGGCAGCCTGGGCCACGACCCTGCTGCAGGAGACTGCTCCTTCTCTGCCACCCGAGGGTCTCTGGAGGGCAGCTGCCGCTCTGCCCACCCACATGCCCAGTGCCTGTCCATGCTGCTGCAAGGGGGGTCCTGGGGCCAGGGGGCTGGGGCAGATGGCAGGGCCAGCAGTACGGTGTGCACACACCAGCTCTGCCCCCCACCCCGTCCTGCTGCAAGGACTGGAGGCCACCACGGAGAGGAGGAGCGGCAGGCCCACCTCCCACAGACCTGCCCAGCATGGGCCTGGCTCCCACACAAGCCACCTCAGGCTCCATCCGTGCCCCGTCCTCCGGGGAAACAAGGCTTTGGGTGGGAAGCTGGCTGGAGACATGCAGGCAGAGAAAACAGAGGGAAAGGGGGAGCACAGGAGAGCAGAGAGGAAATAGGCCAGGGATGGGCCAGAGGAGAGAGCCCAAGGACAGAGAGGAGGAGGGGGGACAGAGAGAAGGGAGGGGCGCTGGGCGCCTGTGCCCCGATTCTGTCTCTTTGGTGAAGGACTGCGCCACTGGCCCCAGCCCGCGCCGACAGCCCTGCACACTGGCTGGCTGCTCTCGGGGGAGGCAGTCACCTCCCCGTCTCTGGGTGCCTAGTGGCCTGGTCAACACCTGCCGTCTAGGCTATTCCTGGCCATGTCCTGTGCCTGAGGGGCATGAAGAACGTTCCCTGCCCCGTCGCTGACCTCTCGCTCTGGAGGCCCAGTGCGGGGCGCCAGGCCCTGCGCTTGCCCAGGGCAGCCAGGGTGTGGAACGGGGTGTCCCCGGCCCCTTGTGCCCCGGCCACTCTCCCCGTTCCTTGCAGCCGCGTGGGCACAGGAAGAGGCTGCAGCCACTGAGGCAGGCTGCAAAGGCACGGCCCCTAAGATCCTCCCATATGCTCCAGCTCCCCACCCCCGAGCTGGGTGACCTCGGGCAAGGCTTACAGGAATTGTGCCTTCCCGCAGAGTTGCTATGAGAGTGAGAAAAAGTTCCCTGAATCACTGTAGACCTGACCCCGTGCCTGCCCAGGCCCTGCCCGCATCTGGAAGAAATGGGACAATACGTGTCCCTTTCCAAACTGCTGGCTCCCTCCCTGGAGGCTGTGCAGTGGCTGAACAGGGCAGGCTGTGGTCCTGCTGGCTGAACCCAGTCACCAGTCATAGCTCTGCCCTGTCTTTGCTGTGTGACCTTGGGCAAGTCAGTCAACCTCTCTGAGCCTCCACAGCTGTAAACGGGAAAACAGCAGCTCTAAGGGTAACACACAAACCTATGAGAAAGGGTCAGGAAACCGAAGCTTACTCGCACCTTCATGCTCATTATATCTTCCTAACACCCACTCTGCAGAGGAGGAAAATGAGGCAGGGGCTGGCTGCTCTGGGATTTCATGTCACCAGCCCCCTCCCGGGGAGGAGGTCTGTGTGTCCACACATCCCCGCCGTCTTTCAGAGCAGGAAGGACAAAGAGGACTCCTTGGCGTGACCGCACTGATCCCTTTTTGGGCCTCAGCTGTCTGGTAGCCACCCTCCTCCCATCTCTCTCTCCCTGGGCTCCTGCTTGACCCTCCTCCCCAGGTCCTGTCTTGTCCTTCCAGCTCCGGCGCCCTTTGTGTTTGTAGCTGGGACTCCTGCGTCCTTGACAGGCTCGTGACCCAGGGCCCGGCTCAAGTCTGAATCCTCATGCAGGGCTGCCTGACTGTCTGGGGGAGGAGCCAGCCTGTCGCCCCATCTCCTGCGTCGCCCTTGCGTGCAGACGGTGAGGCTGGGGCTGTCCTGGGGCTGGGAGACTGATCCAGGTGGAAGTCAGGTCCAGGCCAGGGAGCGGGGGGTGGGGGACAGTGCCAGAGAGCCAGGAGGAAGGTCCCAGAAAGGTATGAGTTTGCCCAGCATATTGTGGTGGTCAGCGGGGCCTGAAACTGGCGGAGATCCCCCTGTGTCTGCTGCCAGATGTTTCCCGAGACCCAGAACTCAATGGCTACCACAGACTCGGAGGGCAGAGATGGCTGGACAAATGAGTGAAATCATTGTGAGGAGGAATAAAAACAAAGAACGATTCCAGTGTTCACAAGGAATCTGGCTTCAAACTAAAGAGGACGTGGTTGTCCTGGCAACAGCTGCCATGGCAACAGGAGCTATTTTGGAGCATCAGCCTGGCTTTCATTGGAGGAAAATGCTGATTCAGATGACAGCATCCCTCCCTCTGGTCTCCATCCTCACTCCCCCAGGCCTCCCTTCCCCCACCCTACTCAGGGAGGGGGTCATCTTCCCACCAGGCAGGGGGCAGGCGGAGCCACTGCAAGCAGCAAGGGTGGTCCTGGAGGCTGCGAGAGGGGACGAGGTAAGGAGCGGTTGCTCCAGGAAGATGGAAGGGTGTGACCCTCCCCTGGGACGAGGCTGGGTGGGTGAGGGGCCGTCCCCGTCTCTCCATCTCCCCGTCTCCCCGTCTCCCCGTCTCCCCGTCTCTCCGTCTCGGGGAGGCTGAGAGCTGAAACCTACCTTCCAGTCTGTGTCCGCGGCCAAGAGGAAGGGGTCGGCATTCTCCTGAGGGAGCAAACAGAGGGGGTGGGCGTTAGGCCCTGGCTGGCCAGGGGCTCCACAGGGGCTTGGCCCATCCATCTTAATGCTGACAAAAGTGATCCAGGGCTTCCCAAGCACCAGGCATCAGGCTAGTAAGTGCCTGACGGACAAGCCTACCAACAGCCACTCCCATCGATTTTCCTGATTCACGTAAAATGTGAAGATTTCCATTGACAGGAGAGTGGAGTGAGGCTCACAGAGGCTGAGTCACAGGGCCACCAAGTGGTGGCACCTCGGACTCCAAGTCCTCGCTGTTGGCCACTGTCCTGCTGCCCCCCCAGATGGTTTTCAAGGTCTGACTATCATGGCCCAAGGGCAGAGGTAGCCACGCCTGCCACACCCACGTGAGGGACCTGGCGGTTGAGGCCCCGGCACCCACGCCCCGGCCTTGCGCTGTCAGGGCGTCAGGTCCTGTCTGGGGCTCACTTACGCCGACCAGTGTGTGTCTGTCACTGGTGCCTGTTTCTCCCATGGGCCTGCAGGCACCACCAGGGTGGGACCACGTCTGGCTCTGCCGTCCGCATAAAGCCTGGCATGGAATGGGCTCCCCAAAGAAATCTGGATAAGCCCTGGCTGGTGTGGCTCAGTGGACTGGATGCCAGCCTGCAAGCCAGGGTGCTGGTTCGATTCCCAGTCAGGGCACAGGCCTGGGCTGCAGGCCAGGTCCCCAGTAGGGGGCGCATGAGAGACAACCACACATTGATATTTCTCTCCCTCCCTTCCCCTCTCTCTAAAAATAAATAAGATCTTTAAAAAAAAGGGTTACCATAAAAATATCTAGACGAACGAGTCTGACATCGAGAATGTGGGGACCGTGGCTCAGAGGAACCCACTACTTACAAGGCGGCAGACGTGCAGAGTAAGGCGTGGGGACTCCGCCCCATGTGTTCAGACACTGCGCCCTCCCTGGGGCTTTTCTGGGGAAGGGAACCTGGGCAGGGGGTGCTCAGCACATGCCCAGGAAGAGCGAGATGCCGGGAGCCTCTCTGCTCTGACCTGCAAGGCTGAACGGCTCAGCCTGGAGCCTCGACGCCCACGAGATTCAAGGAGACGCATGGACCGCTTCTCGGCCTTTTGGCTGAGACGGACTATAGCATCTGCTCTCACCACTTCCAAGGAGGAGTGTGGTATTGGCTGTGGTCCTGTCACTGGTACTGGACAATCCTGCACGAGACTCTCTGCCCCAGTCGTACCACAAGCCTCTACTAAATCAGCAACAAGGGAGGTGACCTCAAGTCACAGGAGAGGGAAGGAAAAGAATGAAAACCAGCAAGCCACCTGCCCCTGGCCATTGGGGTGGAGAGGGCGAGGGACCCAATCCAATGGCACTAGAGGGTCTCAGGCCCAGGGAGGAAAGCCAGGCTTCCGGGGACAAGGCTGGTTGTTGGTGAGTCCTCTCGCTGGAAGACCAGGCACCAGGGGGGCCAGGGAAACACATGTGGCACATTTTTGTCCTCGAGAGCCCCAGGGTTCAGTTATGTCAAAGGAGGAGGGAGGGGGCAGTTTTGTTAAAAACAAATCAACACAGAGGGCGAGGCTGATGCCGGTAGGGTGTGCTGGGTGCTCTCAGGGTGCTGGGGCGGGCGCAGAAGGGGCAGGACCGCAAACCAGGAAACCGCAGGAATGATACAAGGCAGCCTGGAGACCCCGGGGGTCAAGGAGGAACTGCGCCGGTGGAGGGGGGGTCTGGGGGGGGGACGGGGCGCAGGAATGGGAATGGAGGGGTTAAATGTGAGGGAGTATTCACTCCTCCCTGGACTCAGAGGGCTTGCACCAAGCAGGTTGAGGAATAAAAAGGGGCAGACATTCACACGCCGCAGCTGGGAAAGGAGACTGCGTGTGGGGAACAGGCGGCCAGCCAGGGTCGCTCTGCAAGGCAGAGCAAGGCAGGACTGCACCAGGTGTCACGGAAATCAGCCAAGGCCACGCTGGGGACACCCGGGAGGTTTGGGGGGTTGGGAGCAGGGCATTCATGTGCCTTTGGAGAAAGCAGATGTGACCAGGTCCGCGGCACAGGGCTCACGCTGAGCAGAGACAGGACAGAAACCGAACTGGAGACCCACAGCTTCCACGGTCACTGAAACGCGGACCCTCGTGCGGGGCGGGGGCATCTCGGTGCAAACTCTCATCCAGGTTCAGGCGGGATGAGGCGAGAGACACCAAAGGCAGCAGAAAAAAGGCAGTGCCAGGCTGCTGGTCAAAGGGGGCCGTGTTCATGGGGGAGCAGCAAAGGGCAGGGCCAGGCCATCAGAGCAGGGGTGTGGGGTGCCCCGCTGAGGTGAGGGGTCGAAGAGACAGGCACAGGACACATGTGCAGCCAAGATGCACTGAGCTCCCTGCGCCGCCCACAGACGCACATCCTGTACCAGCCAGCAGCAACCCCCTCCCATCCCAAGCCCCACACCTCTGCTTGTGTGCTGGGCGCAGGGGTCCCCGAGGGCCACCATGAGCCTCATCATGCCCACACAAGAAGGCAGGTCTCTGCTTGAGTTCTTCTGAGCTGCATCCCCATTTACAGCTTCCACTGTGCGCGAGCCTTTGGGTTGAGCGCAGGGAGGCGCTGGGGTACAAAACCCACCGGGTCCCTGCTCCGAGCCTTTGGGGCAGGTCCCCGGAGAAGTGGGCGCTAGGCCAGGCACAGGGCCTAGTGGGGTGTCGACATTAGATCCAGTGCTCAGAGGAGGCCTCTCTGAGGAAGACGCATCTGAGCAGAGCCCAAGTAAAACGAGGGCCAGCCCTAAAATGTCCTGGGCTGGCGTACACCAGGCACAAGGAACAGCTGGAACCCGGGCGACGGGTCCCGGGAAGAGCAGAGAGCCTGGGAGGCAGGCGAGGAGCGAGCAGGGGAGGGCGTGGAGGGCAGTGGGGGTCTCACCCTGGGCCCCGGAAGGACCGCACCTGTAACTCGGGGCGAGCTGGCAGCCAGGGACCAGCTTTAAGCAGAAGAGTGACATACATATTTACAGAGGGTTGTGCAGAATAAAGCGGCCTGTGAGGGGCTCCCGCAAGCGTTTGGACAAGAGATGATGGAGGGAGGGGGACGAGAACAAGCGGCCCGCCAAGTGCGCAGCTCACCAGCCGTCCCCTGACCGTTCCTGGGGGCCGCCCTCAGATAATCAGGACTTACAAGTTAACTCAAGGCTCTGTCTTAAGATAAGACTGTATTCTTCTCGGGGGCAGGACGGCTGGCCTCATGGGGCCCTGGGCAGCCAATCTGTCCCAGCATGTGGCACTCAGTGGCTCTTGGGCTTACCTCCTTTCGGTGGGAGGCTGGGGGAGGGCAGCCACGGGGTCTGGGACTGGGGTCCTGGCTCCCCCACCTGTAAACTGGGAGGCAGGGTGGGGACCGGGACCGCACAACCAGCAGAGAGCCCCTGGCCGGAGGCCCCAGAAATCCGTGAGTGTGGACCCACGGCTGCGTCTCGCAGGGAGGGGAAGGTGCCAGAATCTCCCAAGCAGGGAAGTGTGGGTTAGAAATAACTGGACTCTAACCCTAGAGCCCTGAGGAGGGCCCTTAGGAACAAAGTAACAACCTCAAGTGTCCCACCCCTCTTGGTGGTGGTATGTGCTCCCAAACCTCAGAGCCTGCGAGGAAAAGACGGAGAAGCTCAGACCAGGCAAGGCCGAAGCCCGTGCCCCTGCTGGACACCGCCCTGCTCCGCGGGCACTCCTGAGGCTCGAGGGCCTCCTGGAACCCGGGCTTGCGTTCAGCCTCAGCCCTCGATTACTGTGTGACCTTGGCCAAACGAACTGACCTTTCTGTGTCTCCGTTTTCTCATTATTGAAATGGCAGTGACTCTCCTCAAGGGCGGCCAAAGCCACCGAGGTGGGCTGGGCGGTAGTGGTGTGGCCACTTAGCCAGGCGGGGGACACTTCCGAGGCGGGGACAAGGCTTCTCAGGGTGGCCTGAGTGAGCGGTCCCCAACTTTTTTGGCACCAAGGACTGGTTTTTCTACAGACCGTGAGGGCTGGAGGGGTCAGGAGGCGGAGCTCAAGCGAGTTTCACTTGCGCAGCTGGGTTCCTAACAGGCCACGGATCGGTACCCGTCCGCGGTCCCGGGGTTTGGGACCCCTGATTTGAGTATTCCTGGTGGGAGGCTCACCCCAAGAGAGGGTCAGTGGGGCAAGACGGGAGGAAGACACGCGTTTTTCTTCTTGGCCACCAGGGGGTGCCCTCCGTCCCAGGACCGCGCGGGGGCCACTCACCAGCTCGGCGGCGTCCTGGCCCCTCAGCAGCGGCTTCTCCTCCGGGAATCGCAGCTCCTGCAGCCCGGCCATGGTCACGTCGTGGAGCAGGAGCCCTGGGGAGGGGCGAGGACTAGCGTTGGGGCCCGATGTGGCAGGGGCACCAGGTCCTTGCTGCGCCCCTCCCAGCGCACGCCGGGGCTGGGGAAGGAGACCAGGCACGGCACCGGCTGCTCCATCTCGGGTCCCCTCAAGCGTGGGGCCGGCCCAGCGCTTCCCCCCGCGGCAAGGCGCCGGGCTCCGCTGCTTGGCGCAGGGATGCCATTGTATTATTTGTTCTTAAAAGTTAAAGTATGTTGCAAAAAACAGTAAGGAAAAGAAAAGCAATACAGGATAACCCCTAAAACAATGTCCAGAAAATTTCTGCATTTATTGAGAGGCAGGCGGACCAGTGTAGGGAAGCCAAACAAGGGGTCAGAAGCAACCAGCAGGCCCTGGTGGTCCAAGAGGACACAGACAGGAACAGAGCTGAGGGGTGTCCAGAGGGCCTCGGAGGACAAGCCTGGATGGCGGCGGCCCTGGAGCGGGGTGCCTGGCAGGGTGGCAGGCAGAATCACGTTGAAGCAGGGCGTGCCTGCCGTGACACACCACCCGCAGGGAAGGGTGACGCATGGTAACCACTCACCCCACAGACACCAAGAGGTAGGTCCAGGCCCTGGGGGGTGCTCCTGGGAGACCCCGGGCCTCTGAACCTCAGGAGAGGATAGGGCCATATGTGCACATGTGTGTATACATGCATGCCTGTGTGTGCATGTTTGGAGGAGCCAGTGGTGGGGAGGGGGCACACAGAGAGGGTCCCAGGACCCCACAGCCCACTGAGCCTGGTACCATCACCCCTCACCTGCTTAGATCAGAATAAACACATGAGAAAACATGAAAGCTCACTAGAAGTCAAAGAAAGTTAGGTGAAAACAAGACCCTTTTTTTTGGCCAAAGGAACTTGCAAACTTCGCGCAGCTGGCAAAGATGTACTAAAGCTGGCACTTCTCTTAGGTTGCTTGTGGGTGTAGGAATTGATACATCTTTCCGGAGGGCAGTTCTGCAGGATGAGTTAAAGCTATTTAGAAGATTCATACTCTTGGACTCAGCCATCCTCTCTCTTGAAGACAGTTCTTAAGGAGTCCGGAGAGGGCATCTAACGATTGATCTGTAAGAATGCTCACCACAGGGCCATTTACAGTATCAGAGAAAAACAGGAAGGCGCTATGTGTCCACGAACAGGGCAGGAGACACAGAAACTATGCGTCAGTAACTTCTAAAAGATACCGCCTAACATGGGACAATGCTTGTGTCTACTGAATAGAAAAGGCAATTATAAAATATGCAGTATCCAAATTATGAGAAATACACACAGCCCCCCCCCCCGCCCCGCACACACACAAAAGCCTAGAAGGATGTGCATCCTGAAGTTATCAGGCACCATCCCGGGTGGAAGACTGAACACTGCAGCCTGTCATCTGAAATCAGGAAAAAACATTAAAAAAACCCCCAAAACTATCTGGTTTAAGATTGATAACAATTGCTTTCTCTTGTGCAGAAAGGATGGGATAGCTCACAAAGCACTTTCTTGTGCTATTTGATTTCACCCTGATGGGCAGTGAGAGGAGGAAGCCACGGGCACGAGAGGGTCACTGGCAGGTCCAGAGGGGCCAGGCCTGGACACAGGGTCCTGGGACACCTGGTTCAGCCCAGCGCCTGACCTGACCCTCTCTCCCTCCCACCCTGTCTTCCTTCCCAACTCTGTTTTTAGCCCTGCGTAAGCGCCAAGCCCTCAGGCTTTCCCTTCTGCCCCAAAGGCTGCCAGTCCCACTAGTGTTCAGCCCAAAGATGCACCCCGCTGCCCCGCCACACCCCCCCTCTGCCCATCCCTGCTGCTTTGGCTTCTCCCCGTGGAAGGCCCAGTGGCTGCAGGGGGTGGGCATTGGCCCAGCGGTTGCCTGGGGTCCAGGGACACAGGGCCCCAGACGGAACCCATTTCTGTGGCAGGGCCGTCATGAAACCAGGCTGCAGCTCCACAGCTTCCCTGGGCGGCCTTCCCTCCCATCAGAAGAGCAAAGCATCAGCTCTCCAGAGTGTTACAAAGATGCTATCGCAATGCATGGGGGTCCCCACTGGAGTCTACTTCGGGGCTGAGATGTGCCGAGGCTGGGCTGGGAGCGGCTGTCAACCAGGCCTCGTGGAAGGCCAACCGAGAGCTGTGCAGCGCCCTGGGAGAGCCCTGTCCCCAGAGGCCGGGCAGGGGGGCTGGTGCCCGCCCAGGCCTCCGGTCCCGCATCTCCGTGCCATGCCAGAGCGTGTGGTTCCCAGTGGTTTCCGGGGAAACCAGCTAACACAGTGCAGATGGGCTGTATTTTTAGCATGGCGTCCGCTCCCCTCGCCCCCACCCCTTCTCTTCCATCCTCTCTGACGGCGGCAGGCTCACCCACCCATCTGGGCGGGGAGCTAACGGAAGGGTCCCACCCTGGAAAACTCTTCCAGGACTTTTTTAGCTGCCAGCTTCGCTGAGCACCCAACTCGCTTAAACACCTTAGCAGCACCGGGGTACCCCGCCCCCACTCAGGCCTGCTCTGAAGCAACCCAGGAAACCACCATCCCTAAGGACGGTGCTATTAAAAGGGCTGAGAGTGGGCAGTGCAGGGACAGATGGCCCGCGATGGAAGGGTGGAGGGGAAGACGGCTGGAGAGAAACCTCAGGATCCGGAGAAGTGGGGCTGCCTCAGCCCACGGGAAACAGACAGCCCCAGGCCCAGCGGGCCGCACCCGGGGCTCAGGCGCATGGGGCTCCGGAACGAAGGCCAGGGCCGACAGTCCCATGGAGGTGCAGGGAAGGCTCTTCCTAGGAAAGTTATGATTTAAAAACGCCCTGATTGGTGAGGCTCGGTGGACTGAGCACCGGTCTGTGAACCAAAGGTTCGGTTCCCAGTCAGGGCACACGCCTGAGTTGCAGGCCAGGTTCCCAGTAGGGGGCGCATGAGAGGCAACCACACGCTGACATTTCTCTCCCTCCCTTCCGCTCTACAGATAAATAAATAAAATATTTTTAAAAATTTAAAAAGTCACTGTGAAGAACAAAAAGACTCACAGATACAGAGAATATTTTGATGGTTGCCAGATAGAAGAGGGGATGGGAAGCTGGGTGAAAAAGGTGAAGAGATTAAGAAATATAAATCGGTAGTTACAGAATAGTCGTGGGGATGTAAAGTACAGCACAAGGAATATAGTCGATGATATCATAGTACCTGTGTATGGTGCTAGGTGGGTATAGGCTTTTCGGGGTGAACACTTTGTTAGATACATAAATGTCTAATCACGCCTGATGCTAATAAAATATCGTCTATCAACCAAAGGCAGTCTGGAGTCCTACAGGTAGATGGCCCCTCATATCACTCTCTGTGTCCCCGTCCTGAGCTTTGGTTGGGTTGGGGGGGGCGCTGGGATGGGGACTAGACCTCCCCTCAGTGACCCCATTCACAGATGAGGAAGAAAAGGCTCAAAGGGGAAGCGACTGTCCCCCTGTGGCAGATTCAGGAAGGGAGCCCAGGCCCGAGCGCCGAAGCCCCGCTCCACAAGTGTTCCGTCTCCCTAGGCAGACGGCAGGCGGGTTCGGGGGGTGCCGTTTTTTTTTCTTTCCCAGCCATAATCTGCCCTCTCTAGCCTCAGCCCCTGGATTCATACCCAGCCTGACCTAGACCAGCTCCCCTGCTTTATCCTTACTCTGGACCTGTGAGTCCCTTCAACACAAGCGCGCGCACTGGGCTTTCCAACACGTTCTCACTGCGCTCCAGGCTGCCCTGTTTGGATTCTGACACTCAGAGCAAAAGAGCCCCGCCGACTCCGTAGGCCCAGCCTGCCCACAGGGCGCGCCAGCCTTTGATCATGCTGTTCCCCCTGCCCGGAGCGCCTTTCCCCTCAGACCCCTGCAGTAACCACAACCATTTCTCTCTTCTGCTGACACTTGATAGGTTTGGTTGAATGAGATGAGATGATCGCACAAACCAAGGACTCTTCGCTGAGACTGAGCACGGTTAGGGGATCGGTGCCGTTCTTGGCCGGCACCGACTCTCATGGTTGGACTGCAGTGGGTTCCCCTTCGTTGAGAGGGCAACTTGGTAGTTTATGAAAATGCCGGTATCTGCCAACTCTGCAGTCCTGTCTCTAGGCGTTCATTTATCCTGAGGGAAGAAGCCCACGTGCATGCTAAGCGTGGAGAACACTGGCCGAGGCCCTGTCCGGGGCAGCAAGACAATGGCAACAGCGCAAGTGAGCACCAGGAGCGTGCACACAGGAGCTCGGGGACCCCCACACCCCGTGTGCCACGGGGCGATTTAAAAAAGGAGGAAGCTCCACGCAGACAGACAGGGAAAGCATTCTAACGTAGGCAGTTAAGAGAAAAAGGCATGTCACAGATGGGTAAGTATAAATAAGACCATTTTTGTGAAAAATGTAGGTACACATATTTGCAAATTTAAAAGAAAAGGTCCTCAAATGATTCAGGGTAACTGTAACAATATTTATCTGTAGGGAAGGACACAAGCGTGGAAGGGTAGAGAAAGGAGGTTGTGCCCTGGCTGGTGTGGCTCGGTGGATGGGGTGCCGGCCTGCAAATGAATGGAAAGGTGGCCGGTTCGATGGCAAGCCAGGGCCCAGGCCCGGGATGCCGGCCTGGTCCCCAGCTGGGGGCGTGCAAGAGGCAGCTGGATCGATGCTGGTCTCCCTCTTCTCCCTCTCTTCCCCTCTCTCTAAAAACAAATAAATTTTTAAAATGGGAGGTTTTTATACAACATAGCAGATTTCATCAAATCTAAGGTATCACTGATCATAATACACTCTCACATTTTATGCACCAATAGATAAGGGAAAAAAAACCATTGCCAATATTAAGACATAACACTTTTCCCATCTTCTAACTTTTTGTGTTGAAACACCTTTAGACTTATAGAAAAACAGAGGAGACAGAGCACAGAAATTCCCTACAGACCCTTTACCCAGCTTCACCGGATGCTACCGAGCTGTCTCATGCAATTCGAGAGACCAGGAAATAAAACACCAATACAATACTTCATGTGACGTTTACCATTTTCCCAGTAATGCAGGATGTCACATCGCATTTGGTTGTCACATAGTCTCCTCCACCGAGGGACAGTTCCTCAGTCTGCCTTTGTCTTTCATGATGTTGACACTTCGGGAGAGTACTCATCTGTTAGGTCTGTAGAATGTTCCTCAATTTGGGTTTGTCTGTTGTTTGCTCATGACGAGACTCAGGTTGTGCATTATTGAAAAGAATACAACAGAGGTGATGTGTCCTTCCCGCTGCCTCCTCTCTGGGGTAAGTGATGTCAATTGTTTTATTAACGGGGTAGGAACCTTGATACTTGATTAAGGAGGTGTCTGCAGGTCTCTCTAGTGCAAAGTTACTGTATTTCCTTTTGTGATTAACACTATGTATCTTGAGGAAGGATACTTCGAGACTACGTAGACATCCTGTTTTTCATCATACTTCCACCCACTAATGTTAGCAACCATCGATGATTCTGGCCGACAATTATTACTGTGGAGTTTGCTTAGTGATACTTTTCTATTTCCATCATTCCTTCTGTATGTATTAATTGGAATTCTCCTGTAAGAAAAAGCTACCCTTTCTCTACCATTTATTTATTTACATCAGTATGGAGATTTATATTATTCTATGGGTTATAGTTCATTGTTATCATTATTTGTTTGTTTAAATTGTGCTGGATTTGGCCACTGCAGCGTCCTTGAGGTTGGCTCTTGGGTCCTTCCACCATGTGCCCATCATTTTTCAAATAGTTTGTCATTTTCTAGCCCCACAGGAACCCTGATTCCTTTTACTGGAGATGATGTTTAGAAGCCAAGATCTGGGCACTAGGTATGCTCATTGCTACTGGGGTGTCCTTGTCCTAAGACATCTCAGCAGGCAAAGCGAGAAAATACATATAAGTACAATATATGAACACATACTTCTCTATCTACCCATCTGTAAAATCTGGAAGTCACACTGATACCTTTTTTTTTTTTTTTGGCAGTTTTATAACTTTCTCTGACAATCAGCAGTTAGTTCTCATCCACATTAACTGTTTGTATATTTTTGAAAGTGGTGACAGGTTCATAGGTGACCAAAATATAAAACTTGTTTGGTGAATCTTCATCTTGATTGCACTCTTCTGGGCAGCCGCACCGGGTACAGGAGGGGACATTCCTAATTCCTTTGGCTCTGACAGCTGTGTTGAGCCTGGTGTCAGTGCCCACATCTGGATTCCCGTCTCCTTCATGGTAAGTTTCTGGATCTCTCTGAGTGGCCGGGGGGGCGCGCTTCTTGAAACCCCCTCCCCGGGTGCGCTTGTGGATGCAGGCGGCGTATTGGTCTCTGGTCACTTCCTCGTGGACGGCAGAACGGCCTTCTTCTTGCCACTCTTCTCTGTGGGAGCCACTTTGCTGGGCCCAAGTTGGAAAGGAAGAAGCCCAGCTGACGCCTTTAATTCCAGTTCAACACCACACAGTTTATTCTAACTTCCCCTCTTTCTTTATTGGTAACTTTTTTCTCCCATGATGAGGAACGTGGCTCTCAACGTCCATAATATTTTTGCTTATTTGTTCACACCTTGTATACAAAGTAATTTCAGAGCAGTTAGCACATAATGAGTTCTCATTGAGGACATTTTTGAACTCACTTTACTTTCTTTGTACTCACTGTGCTTTTTTTGTACTTTACCTTTTCAGACTTAGACCCAGATTTTTATTTATTTATTTTTAAAGATTTTATGTATTCGTTTTTAGAGAGAGGGGAAGGGAGGGAAAGAAACATTGATGTAAGATAGAAACATTGATTGGTTGGTTGCCTATTGTACGCGCCCCGACGAGGGACTGAACCTGCAACCCAGGCCTGTGCTTGACCAGGAATCTAACCCACGACCTTTCAGTTTACGAGACGATGCTCCAACCAACTGAACCACACCAGCCAGGGCAATAACCACGGTTACTATTTTTTTGCTTATATCCTTTCATTCTTCTTCCAGTGATAATCTATACACTGAAAAACACTGAAAACAAAATGAATGCTGTTTTGAATCATCTTTTGAACCCTGGAACCAGATATCCTGGTACAAATTCCAGCCAACCACTTACTAACTGTGCGACTTATGACAAGTGACCCTCTCCGTGCCTCATCTTCCTCACCCATGAAACGGGGGAAATAATAGCACATACCTCACAGGTTGGTATGATGAGGAGCTGCTGTATAGAAAGCACTGAGGACTGCGCCAGGCACACGGCAAATGGCATCTGAGTGCGAGCTGTCACCACCATTATTATGACATTATTAGTGCACAAAGGGACATCTGTTCAGGTGGAGAAATAGCTTCAGCAGCAGAATGCGCAGCTGCCTGGGGCTCCCTGGCGTGAATGCCCTTTCATCTACTTAACCTCCTCGACCGTTGGGCATGTAGGTTATTTCCAGTTGTCCTTTTTCTTCTATTAACAACTACAGGGTAAACACCCTTGAACAAATACCTCTGCACACTTCTTTATTCCGAAAACATCAACTGCGGAGTCACAAACCACGCATATTTTTAGCCTTTTGATGCATCACTGCCAACTCGCCCTTCAGAGAAGTCGCCCCCCTTTACCCCCAGCTTGCTCGTCACCCACACGCCTCTCACCAGCGGCCCTGGGCGCGCTCAGTGATCGGCAGGCCTCTGCCCTCCTCTGGTGGACCACGCCTCCCTACTCACCTGTGCGTCCCCATGCCTCCCCTGCCATAACCCAGAGCAGCAGTCAAGTTTACTGAAATGGGTGAACCGAAAATAAGGACTGGGGGTCTGATTTTCAGGCTCCTGGGGTAAGTCTACTCTTCACTTTCCCTCTCACATAAAATGTGGGTCAACACGCCCGTCGACAACCAAGTGCTATTTAAACATAGTCGATGAAATCATGTGAGACAACAAATTTCATGCATGGAAAGGACACCAACACTCCTGACTTTAAAGTCTTGCTTTTTAATCCACAACAAGCATATTTTAAAAAATTTCCAACGTCCGCTCTGGTTGGTGGGGCTCAGGGGATTGAGTGCTGGCCTGCGAATCAAAGGGTCACCGGTTTGATTCCCAGTCAGGGCACACGCCTGGGTTGCAGGCCAGGTCCCCAGCGGGGAGCACAGGAGAGGCAACCACACATGGATGTTTCTTCTCTCTCTCTCTCTCCCACCCTTCCCTTCTGCCTAAAAATAAATAAATAAAATCTTTAAAAAAAATTTTCCCACATCCAATACTGAGGCTCCCAAGGGACCATTTCAGAGCTTAGTCTACCGTTTTAGAGTGTTCTCTGACTCTGGACCACTTTGGGGACATGCTATTTGAGTACAAATACACAAAACTCGTCATCTTTCTACTTGCAGACTAGTGTCCCACTTCCCCACGTCACCCTGGGAAATAAAAAAGCACCCGCTATGGGGGAGGAGGGGCGGGTGGAGGTGGAAGAGGGTCTAAGTGTGATAAATGGTAAGGACAAAAATACAGTAAAAATAAGCCGCTAAAATAAAAAAGCACCTGCTCCAAAGGCGCCAAGAGCCTGCCCCTCCCCCAGCTCTGCAGCAGCGTGTGTCTGGGTGGGACCGCGCTGGGCTCTTCCCAGGAGGCTCACTGCGCGGGGCCCTGATTCCCACTTCACTGGCGAGGAGAACCCAGCCTCAGAGAAGTTAAGGATTTGCTCAGGAGCTGACAAGGGCAGACCCAGAAATCCACATCCTCTGATTCCCAAATCCCTGCCTTCCCTGAGCCTGCAAGACACTGCGAGGGAGACTGGGAAGCGCATTGGTCGCCCTCACCCGTGCAGCCTCCTACCACCTGCTCTCTTCCCTCCAGAACAAAAACACAGGCTTGGGCTGGTCAGGCCGACTCCTGGGCATGCTCCCGGTTCCGTCCGTGGGGCCCCCGCTTTCCCCGCCTGTGCCAGGGCCGAGGATGGCCGGCCAGCAGGGCCCAGCCCCAGGCGTCACGGCCTCCCTGTCCCATTCGATGGGAACCCAAGGCCTAAGCAGGGCCCGGCAGGGGCACATCTCAGGGAGGCCTGGATTGTGTGGAGAACCCAGAGAAGGAGCTGGAATATCCCGGAGGAAGGGCATCAGGCGACTGGAGCACAGCAGAACAGGGAGGCCCTAGGACACTGAGGGGGCAGCTTGGGGACAACAGCCCTATGACTGCCACGTGCTGGCTGCTGACGTGATGCTGCCCTCAACATGTAACACTCTCTCACTTCTGCTGCCGGAGAGCATGACCTGGGGGTCCCCCAGTGACTCCATTACGGATGAGGAAAGCAAAGTGCGGAGCAGCCGCGAGAAGGGCCCAAAGCCAGCAAAGCCAGGTGGCGGGATCTCGTGGGAGGACCCAGGCTCAGGATGCAGGTGGAAACCCAGCTCCACCTCAGGGGTATGAGGCCAGGAACGGAGAGCCCTCATCCATAAAACAGGCACAAGAACAAAACAGGAGAATGTGAAAGCTATCAACAGCAAAATAAATAAGAAGGTCCAGCGAAGCAATTTTCAGATGCTGACGTAGGGGCAGGGAATGGGTGACCTCTAAGAAATTACCCGGGAGACAGGGGACGGGTGTGAGCCTGGACTCAGCCAGCAGTTACTGAGCACCTGCTGTCTGCCACCACAGTACACCGGCCACCACGCTGACTGTGACCCATTATCATCCGATGGGAAATGTGGGTCAAAACCTCACAGATGTGTGTGAGCAGAGATAAAGTAGTAGGGTGGGGAAAGATCCCACCTTCCTAGCGGCCAAGCAGCCAGGGCAGGTGGAGATCTCCATTACAGGGACAGCCAAGACCAAGGAACCAGAGGGGAGACGAAGCCCGAGCGCTGTGGGCCCCGGCCAGGTGTGTCCGCTGTGCTACGGCAGCGAGCCACTCCAGCCCTCGGAGGGAGAGGTCAATAGCCTCTAAGACGAGAACACGGAAGTCAGAGCGATGAAGCACCTGTCTGAAATCACACAGCTGGCCAGCAGTGGGGCTGGGACTTCACCCGAGACCTGCGTGACAGGGAAGAGGACAGGAGGAAGCTAAAGAGAGGGGGAAGGTTGCAAAGACCGCAAGACAGCGACTGAGGCTATGTGCTGTCTCCCAGGGCAACTGTGATCAGTGCCAGTGACGGAGGGGGTCCCGTTCCAGCCCGGCCAAGGGCTTAGAGAGTCTGCCAGAGCCGTGGGAGTCCGTCTGATGAGGGAGGAAAGGCCCAGACTTCTGTCCCCAGAAGATGAGGGTCCCCACACTGAAATGGGGCCCCAAATCCCGGACCCCCACTGGAGCCTTGCACATGCCTCCCAAGAGCATTCCCCCTCAGTCCTCTGGGGCTGGAGGAGGAGGAGGGGAAGGATCCAGGAGTTCGGTTCCGCGCACAAGGCTCTAAAAACTCAAACCCTGGGAGCTGGGAAAACTTTCCCTCTGGGAGTTAGCAAGTTCAGCCATCTGCATGGTTCCCTTTGACGTCAGGTGAGCTCTACATGGAAAACTTGGCAAAGGATTAGAGGGGCTGCCAGCCCCCTGGCTGATGGGGCTCGGATCTGGAAGGACCCCACCCCCTTTCCCGGCTCTATGAGCCTGCCAGAGCACCAAGGCACAGCCGGACGTTGTTGCTCTGACAGGCACTCACAGCCTGCAGCCCCATGGGACCTGGCCCCCTCAACACACACACACACACACACTCTCTCTCTCCAGGCCCTCCAGTCTCCACTTCACATCACTCCCAGTTCAAGTCTCTCTCATGCCCCAGGGCTTCTGCAGAAGCCGGTCCCTCCACCCTTCAGCCTAGAACGCCATCTCCTTTTCAACGAACAGAAACCCTATCTTTCAGGGTCCAGTGCAAACATTGCCACCTGCTTAAACCTCTCTGCTGGGCTGCGTCTCCACTGACTCCAGCCCTTTCCTGAGTGCACCCCACACTGCGGCCCCTTTCTCCTAACAGGGCTCCTGTGCCCAGGTCTCCTGCACCAGGCGCGTTGGGTTCTCCAGGTCAGGCACCACACCTCCCAGGTGCTGGAGGACACGGACCGGAATCCACGTGTCCGTCCAGGATACACTGACTGATCACCTGCACCATCCGGGCCCTCCTGGGATCTGGGCTGTTTCCCCTTCCTAGTCCGCTTCCTCCTGTCCTGACTCTCCACCACCCGGCCACCGAGGCCCCTGTGCCTGGGGGACTGTGTCCCCCCTTCAAACCCCTGGCCCCCCATCCTTGCTCCCTCCTGTCTCCTCCTCTGGGCAGACCCAGATGTCCTCTGGCTCTCCCGCACCAGCACCCTGGATGTGGATTCCAGCGCTCTGTGTAGCCACCTCTCCAGAGGCGGCTGCAAGGCTGAGGGTCCCCAGTCCTCAGGGTCCAATCTGGCGTCCCCCTTCCCAGGCCACCCGGCGTCTACTCCCAGCAGGACGCTTCTCCGGGGAGAGGAGCTCGGACTGTCACAGGAGACAGGAATCAAAGCCATAGTCGGGGGCTCCTTTCTTAGGGGACCTGATTGGAGGGCGGGGGCGCTAAGCTCCCTTTTCCCTTTCGGGGCCCCGACTAGAGCCGGGCCACTTGGACACTCCAGGAGGCCGCTCCCTCGCCTCGCGCTCTGGCCGCTGGGGACTCGGAGAGGAGAGCCGGGCTGCGCACGGGCCAGGAATCAGCCGGCATCCGCACCCCCTCCTGCAGCTCCAGCCGGAGCCGCCCCAACCCCGGCCGCCGCGCCCCGCTCCGCTCCAACTCGGACGGCAGCGGGCGGCGAGGGCCGGCGGTACCTGTCAGCAGCTCGATCTTGTGTCCCAGCACCTTCATCGCGGCTCTCGGCGCCGCCCGGCTCGGGGGACAGGAACGCGGGAGGTGAGGAGCGAAGCGGTCGGAGAGCGAGGAGCGGAGGAGCAGCAGCCGCCAGAGCGAGAAGTGCTCTCGCCGCCACCCTCTCCATGCCGCGCCCCCCGCAAAGCGCTTTTAAAAATCCACCAATTGGACGACCGCGCACCCCTAAAAGGCGCCCGCCGCCGCCACCTGGTCGGGGTGAGCTCGGGGAGGCGGAGGGAGCGCGCGGGGTGGGTGCGGCGACTCTCGGGAGGCGACAGGAGGGGCAGGTGCGCCCGCCGGCCGGAACAAAGAGGCCCCGCCACCCTGGTGTCGTGGGGGCAGCGGGCGCGGGCGGCGCTGGGTCGAGGCCCAGGAGGTGCTCGGCTGGGAAGGCACGGAGGGAAGGCGGGGGACGGTGCGGGAGGAAACGGTGCGCCCTCGCGTAGGCGAGAGGTGGCCCCCGGGGCAGGGCGCCCGGCTCCCGGGGCCTGGGGTCGTGCGCGGTGGCTGCGCGCGTCGGGGGTGGGGGGGTGGCTGCGGCCGCAATGACAGGGGGACAAGGGCGGCGCCACTCACCGAGGGCAATGAGAGCAAGACGGACGCGCAGGCGGGAGCCCGGTCTCGCCGCCGCCGCCGACGCGCGGGTGCGGGTGCCGAGGCCCCGCGCCCCTCCGCCGCGAGCAGCTCCCGGGGGCGGAGGCCGGGCGGGGGCGGGGCGCCGCGGGGCGTGCCCGCGTGGGCGTGGGGGGCTTGGGCGCGCGGCCTGCCGCGGCTGGTTGGTCCCGGGAGGCCGTCCCCGGTACCAGGTGTCTGGACCCGCGGGCGGGCGAGCGGGACACCGCGACGCCGGGTCCTAGCGGAGACCCTCCGGTGGGTCTCCACCCCTCCCTCCCGCTCCGCCTCTCCCGCAGGCGCGTGGAGGCAGGGTCCCCGCCGGGTGCAGAGGATGCCCCGCCCGCCCTTCCGATCCCCCTGCAGCCGCGCGCCGTCGGGTTCCCCGGGGATGGGGTTGCCTCCGCCTCGGTCCTTGGTCAGATTTACAAGGGGAACCCCGGCTGGGGGGAGGCAGCACCCCTCCCCCACCCCTGCGGCCGCCTGGGAGCCGCCGGGGAAAAGCCCTGGGGGGTCAGGAAGAACCGGGCGCTCAGGGTCCTTGGGTCGTCGTCTCCCGTCTTCAGGGCCCTAGGTTTCCTTGGGGGACTCACGCGGAACTGACCACCTCCAGGCAGAGAGACGTGCTGGGCCCTCTGCTACCCCCTCCCCCGCCGAGTGACGAGGTCCTCGCTCCCCTCAGTTCACCTCCATATCCGAGCGGGAAGGGACCTGGGAGACCCTGTCCTCCTCGGCCTGACTCTGGTCTGGCCCAGTGGCGTTGCTCCCGCCTGTTACCCCAAAGGAGGGGGCGCTGAAGGCCCTGGGTAAAGCCTGCTGTCGGGGGAGTGGAAGCCTGATGACCCGAACACACTGGGCAAAACGGCCCCAGAAGAGGACGCTGGGGCCCGGTTCCGTCAGGCTCCGCCAGGGACCTGGGGCGGGGCTCTGCCCCTCCCGGATTCCGGCCTGGGTTTTTTTTGTTGTTGTTGTTTTGTTTTTTTAATCCTCACCCGAGGATATGTTTCTACTGATTTTAGAGAGAAAGGAAGGGAGAGAGAGAAGCATTGATCAGTTGCCTTGCCTCCCTTAAGCCCAGAACCGGGGCTCGAACCCACAACCTAAGTATGTGCCCTGACCCAGAGTCCAACCTGCAGCCTTCTGGTGGACAGGGCAACTCTCCAACCGACGGAGCCTCCTGCCAGGGCTCTAGCCTCTGGGTGTAGAGTGCGAGTGTTGGGCCAGGTCACCCGGAGGTCTGGTGTGGCAGCGGGGTGGGGGGTCAAGAGACTTCTGCAGTGCCTTCCCTGACCCCTTCGCTCAGGCTGGTTTGTGGTGGGGCCATAGCTGCTATGGCATTGAATTAATGGACTCACCAGTGTTGAATAAGGAAGCAGGTAAGAGAAGGTGACCCAGATGGAGTCAGTCCTTAAGAACACAAGCAGGGTCCTGGCTGGTGTGGCTCAGTGGATTGAGCACCAAGCTGCAAACCACGCGGTCTCGGGTTTGATTCCCAGTCTAGGGCACGTGCCTGGGTTGAAGGCCAGGTCCAGGGTTGAAGTGTGCAGCCAACAGTTGCCTTTATTACTGATGATGAAATTGTTATTGCCTTAGAGATTCTTTCAGGCTTTCCTGAGTCCCACCCTTTTCAACAATTTTAGACCTAGCCATTAAACACAACAAATTGTTGATGTTCTAGTGACATAATTTGCGAGTCCTGGCCTGTTCTGAACTCCTCAGAGGAATGCAGGCCCTGGGAGGATGCATAAGGCTGCCTAACAAGAGCGTGGAAACCATGACACATCTGTCCTTGTGTGGGACGGCATCTGCCAAGGCCTTGAACTCATATAGGCGGTCCACTTGGCTCAGATAAGTCATGAACTCCAAGTGAGCATTCAGGAGAGTTGGGTTGCAGATTTGAACCCTGGAAGTGGAGACAACAGATGATGAAAAACTGTGGCTGTAAGAACATTTCCCTTGGGGAGGCTATTGCAGCAGATAAAGGTGCTCAGGAAGGAGGCAGGGAGAAGGGCCTTCTGGAGGAGTCGGTCAGGCCTGGCTTTGGGGAGTCCCCCAGCAGTCAGAGGAAGGACAAGCTCTCCGTCTCTCTTGCTTTAGGCTCTTCATCCCTGCGAAGGGGACACGGTGTTTGGGGACAGGCCGGATGGCAGGGTTCTTAACAGAGGAAAGCAGAGCTTGACAGAGGGCCAAGCTGTTGGCCAGGATGTGTCCTGCAGCCTTGCTCCTAATTACCGTGATTTGCTGTGTATAAGATGCACTTTTCCCCAAATTATTGAAGGAAAAATAAGGACGTACATTATACATGGGGAGCGCCTGCAATACCTTGTATCTGTTCTTGTGTTTGGTAATTAATTGTTACATAAGATTTCTTGTACCAAAATATGTTCAAAAATAAATGCTAACATCCCTGTATAATATAAACACTAATGTCTACATATAAATAAATAATTGAATTAAAAAGTTGAAGATTTTTTTTTTTCCCTGAAAGTTTGGGCCAAAATGTGGGTGCACATTATACACAGCAAAATGCAGTGCCAGAAGGCTGCTGCCTAAGTCGCTGCCTTCCCTCTACTTCCCTTCTCCCAGGTGTAAAACGGGCGGGAGATGGGCCTGGACCTAAGCTGGAGAGGAGACACAGCTTCCCTGAAGATGTCTCTGAACCTTTCTTTCCCCTTTGTGAAGCTCAGGCTAATATATCAGCCTGGAGAGCTGCGGGAAACAGAAGGCCTACTCTGGCTAGGTTAGGCAGAAGGGCTCCGTTAAAAGGAGGGCAGGCCGCTCTTAGGATCTCGGGAGCCATGGCCAACACCGCAGCGTTGGTCTGGTGTCAAAACCACTCCTGCCATCCCTGGGCACAGAGGCTGCCGCCAGCAGCCCGCCTGGGCAAGGACACAGGGCGCTGCCCTGGGGACCACGGCCGCCTGTGCGTCCCGAGGGGGCGCTGCCCCCGCTGTGGCGTCCTTGCCAGAGTGGATTCCGTGTGCTCTCAGCTCCCTCGTGTCATCAGTTTCTAACTCAGAGTCAAGAGTGGGGGCGTCTGCATGTGCGGCAACTTGGATGGATCAACACTATTATGCTAAGTGAAATAAGGCAGATGGAAAAGGACAGAAACCATGGGATTTCACTGATAGTGGGCTAGAAAACAAAAAAGAACAAATGAAGAAACTCATAGATACAGACAACAGAATGGTAGTTTCCACAGGGGAGGTGGGGGGTGGGGAAGAAGATGGTAAAGCGGGTCGAATATGGGGTGGCAGAAGGAGACCAGGCTTCGGGCGGTGGGCCCACAATAAGAGCATGCAGATGTCATATTAGAAAGTCCTACACCTGAAATGTACATAATGTTATTAACCAATGCTACCCTAATAAACATGATTTTTAAAAAAAAATGGCATGTCTGTTTGGAGGCGCCCATATCACGAACTCTGCCAAAGCTGCAAGGGAGGCTGGGCAAAGGCGTTCTCGGCTCCTCTGGTGGCAGGCGGACCCTGCCCCACAGGAAGGCATATCAGACGCTGGTGGCTAAAGAGGGAGCAGCGCCCACTTCAGAAAGCAGCGGGCTTGCTGTGAAACAGCTACGAGATGACGCACGCGGATCATCCATGTGGGGCCTGGCACGGAGGGAACACACGATCCCCGATCACCAAGATCCATGCCACACTGCAACTCTGGTGTCAGCCAGCCATGCCCCTTCCTACTCCAGTCTTTGTTTTGTCAGCAGGTGAAAGACAGAAGGACCTTGAAGACAGTGTGGCGCACTGCCCATCCAGACACAGAGAGCCCTGGTCCCGGTGCCGGGAGAGCAGGTGACTGGGTTTTTCCATCGTGATGATGAATTGGGCTGAGTCACCATCGCCCTCCAGTCCCCTCGTGACCATGACTGAGAGCAAATAAAAAGTCCTCACAGGTGGAGTCGGGGAGCCACTGAGCCTGGGACCATGGAAACGTCCTCTCCTAGCAGGGGAGGGAGGGCCGGACCTGTCCCCCCAACCCCAATAACACTCCCCCACTCACTGATCCGGAGTCTCACAACCCTGGGGAAGAAGAGCGGATCCTTTCTCTTCTTTCACAGGGCGGGTTGAGCGCCTCTCTGGTGCCAGGCCCTGTCTGGGGTGCACTGGAGAATGAGAGCTGCCCAGGGCACCGACCTTGCCTTTAGGGTGTATGCCCGCATGAAGGAAACCAGCACCGAGTCCCATGATGGAGGGACTGGGCAGACTCTGCTAAAATGTGTCATCGAGGCTCCAGTGGGGCCTGCAAGGGCTTCCTGGAGGGAGAGCCTGCGGAGGCCGGGCGGAGAGTCAGTAGACGGAGATGGGAGAGGGGATGGCTGGGGGAGGGGACCATCCACCCACCGCCTGTTCATGCATCTGTCCATCCGTCCATCCACCCACCCATCGTCATACACAGGGCCAGCCAGACCTGTGCTGAGCCGGGGAGGCGCAGAGCCAGCGTGCTGCGCCGGCCCCCAGCCAGCAGCTCCTGGTGGAGGCGGAGAACTCGGGGCTTGCCCCGAGCAGAGGGCGAGGGCGGGGAGGCTGCGATGAGGAAGTGAGCAGGGCCCGGTGCTGACCTCAGTCTGGCTCTGGAATTCCAGTGGCTACCAGATCATGTGCCGCCTGCTCTGGGCCACCCTGCTCCGTTCGCAGGCTATGCTGCTGCCCCTTTGCTCCCACAACATGTAGGCTCCTCCTCCTGCGGAGTCAGCCCTTTGCTCTCCAGGTAACTCCGGGCACCCCACTTTCTCCTCCCTCGTCCCAGAGGACAGCAGAACCGCCTCCGGTTCCCTTTGAAAAAGCCCTGTTACCTGCCCGGAAGCTTCGCCAGGCAGCCTCCCGCTCCCCCCAGCTGCCCCCTGCCTTACCTTGATGCATTATTTATGGCCCATTACTCACCCCCTGCAGGCGCCCAGATGCTGCCTGCCAGCCGGAGCTGTGACCTTGCTGCGTCCCCTGGAGAGGACCAAGGGCGGCCCTTCCCCCTTATCTTCCTTCTCTTCTCTCCCCTCCCCCTGGCAGCTTCTTTGGATCCCAGCAGGCTCCTAGTCCGTGGCACAGCCTGTCCCCTCTTCCTGCCCACGGGGACCACCTTGTGAGCACTCCCCCGACCCCTTACCAAGTCGGTGGACACCCTCGGCCTGCTCCCAGCTGCCCCAGCGCAGTGGTGGCAGCGGCAGGGTCCAGGAGCCACCAACCGCTCCACACAGCCCGGGCTGGAGCAGCCAGTGTGTGTGCACGGGAGGGGGGGCATGCGTGTGCGTGTCGTGGCAGGAGGGCTCGTGTGGATGTTATGCATGGGGAGGGACTGGAGTGGCCTCTTCTGAGTCTTGTAGCCAAAAGTGTACCATGTAAGGATCTTCTTCCTCCTCCGCACTGTGGGAACTGAGATGAAGCATTTAGGCCTAGAGTTATGGTTGGGAGTAGGACCCACAGGCCCCTGGAGCTGTGTGACGTTGAGCAAGTTGCTTAATCTCTCTGTGCGTCAATTTCCTCCTCGTGGCCTTACTGAGTCCTTTGGAGGACTCCGTGAGACAGGGCAGGTGAAGCCATCAGCCCAGGGCTCTGGGGAGGGTAAGTGCTGATAAACAGGTTTTGACAAGCACCTGGTCCCGCCTAGTCTCGGCCAGGAGGGATGAGTTTCCACATCCGGACTCTTGGGAGGGAGAGCGCCTGCAGGGAATCAGCCGCTGGCCTGACCGCTGGAGTGGGCTGGCGTCGAGGCAGCACCTGAGTCCCCTTCATCTCAGTGTTACAAGTAGACCATTTGGCAGGAGCCGGAGCGGGTGGGGAGTTACTGTTGAACGGGCGTCGAGTTCCGGTTTTCCAAGGTGAACAGTTACGGAGATGGACAGCGGGGATGGACAGCGGTGACCGCTGCTCACCTTTAGGAATGCAGCTAATGCCACTGAGCTGCGTGTATAAATATGGTTAAGATAGTCCTTGTTATGTTATGCGTATTTTACCACAAAAAAAAAATTGGAAAACCCCACACGTTATCCTCCAATTCTGGAGCTCAGAAGTCCGAACGGCCAGCAGGTCGGCGCTCCTCCTGCAGGCTCCCGGAGAGAATCCACTTCCTGGCTGCGCCGGCTGTTAGAAGCTGTTCGAATTCCCTGCCTTGGGGCCCCTTCCAGCAACAGTGCCACCGACCTCTGCTTCGGTCAGCGCACCCCCCGCCGCCCTCTACTTCCCCTCCACAGCACCTGCTGTAGCTGTGGGCACCCTGCCTCCCTCCTGTAAGGGGCGTTGCGGCGACGGTGCCCACCTGGTGATCCAGGAGACTCCCCAATCGAGAGCCTCCACTTCATCACACCTGCAAGCCCTTTGGCCACGTATGGCAACAAAGTCACAGGTTCCGAGGATGAGGATGTGGCATCTTTGGGAGGCTGCTGTTCCGTCCACACAGTTGCCTGCAGGAATGGTCACAGGAGCGTGTGCGGGTGCAGGTGTGATGACCTCAAATATCAGAAACAGAAACAGGTTGAAGCCGGGGCAAGTGGCCACGCGGAATTCTGCAGACTGCTATGCAGCCGCGCGAAGCACGAGACAGCACATGGAAGGACGACCAGGGCATTTTGAGCGAGAGACACAAATTTCAGAAATTTGCAATTCATCTGGTCAACAAATATTTTCATGTTTGTCATGAACCAGGAGCGGAGAACGCAGCAGTGAATTAAGCAGGAGGCATCCATCCCTCTTCCAGAGAAAATCTATATGCAGAAATACGCGTGTGCATGGAGAAAAAGTCTTCTCTGGAAAGTAAACACTGAATGAGTGTCTTGGGAGAGGACGGGCAGCCAGCAGCAATGATGAAGAGTTGCGCTTCTCCTTTGGGCGTTTTCATCTTGTTGTATCTTTGTCAACAAGTGTTTCTTATTTCTGCTCAAAAATGAACTGAGGTGCAGTTATCAACACAAGTTATCTGTTGTGTCTAATCCCATTTCCCAATGATGAAACCACACCATCCACAAAACAGAAAGAAGGAAGGAGAAAAAGAAAGGAGGGAAGGAAGGTGGGAGAAAAAGAAAAAACGGGCTGACTCATGTTACCTTGGAGAAGCCAAGGCTTGGGGGGCACTTAGCCACGCCCCTTGCGCCCCCCACCCCACTGGCTGGCGCTGCACATGCAAATCCTTCTGTCCTCTCCTGTGGCGCCCAGCCCCGTGCGTGCACACGGCAGGTGAGCAGGGACATACTGTGGACAAGCCGAGTCACAGGTGGGCGAGCCGGCAGTGGTGGGTGAGGCCTGGGCAAGAGAAGCCAGCGGCAGGCCAGGCTTCTCTCTGACCCCGGCTGACGTCAGCCACACCCACCAGCCTCAATTCCACACCAGGATGCGTCTCCCCTCATTTATAACCATTTTGGCTCGAAGTCTGGTCCTCCCCCCGGAACCTCCTGGTTTATCTGAGGGGTTCTGCAGTTTGAGGAAGGGGGTGGAAATGCCAGGGCCCGTATTTCCGCCATGGTGGTCCCCAAGGTGAACTGCGGGTTGGAAACTTTGCCCTGAATTGATACCCCCGAGCTGGCCTTTCTGCTCTCAGCGTGTCTCTGGGGCTGATGCTTTGTGACAGTGGGGCCCAGGGACCCTCGATCCTGGGCACTGTCATCTCTACTCTGTGGACTAATTCTCCTGGTAAATACTGTCTCAAAATTGCAAACCTGGCAAACAGGCTGCCCGGGAACACGGCCCAGGAACCAACAAAACAAGGCTGTGTCGTCTCATTTTACTCTGGGTTCGTACTGTTCTAGGGGAAAAAACGCTGGACTTGAGCATCTGAAACAGTCACACGTTTTACTCCCAACACAAGGCACCTCTGATTCCTCACCGGGACACAGCGAGAGCAGCCACTCCCCTCTAGTGCTTGCGAGCGTGGATGGAAACAGAAAAACGTAATTTCAGTTTGTTGTGATTGTCTCCTTGAACACGCACATCATCCTTCCTAGACCTGTAGTTGGACAAAACTCAAAGCGCAGCTTGAGGTGATGTGTCCCCGCCCCCTCACCGCTCTGTCCTCCTCTCCTCCCAGGTCCCCCTCACGCACACTCTGGCACATTTCTGCCCCAGGCCCTTGGTACATGCTATTCTCTGCCAGGATCGGGTCTCCTCCTGGTGTCCTCATGCGCCCTCCCTCTCTCAGGTCTCTGCTCCAATGTCACTTTCTCAGGGAGCTTCCTGGACCACCCTCTTTAGAACTGCACCCCCACCCCTGCCTAATTTTTCTCCATAGCATTTTCAAACAGACGGCTTGCCTATTTTGTGTACCATCTCCCTCCTTTCTGATGTAAACCCAAGGAGGGCAGGGATTTATTTCCATTTGCTCGCCATCGTAAACCTAGTCTTAGAATAATTATTGTATTATGTATCCACAGTCTTATAAATAGGCTAATGATTCCACCGGGCTCTTCCACATCTAGGAATTTCTCCCTGGGCAGTAATTGCAGATGTGTGCAAAGATATAGTTAGAAATGTTACAAAAGCCAAGCATTGGGAATACTAAGAGCTGACATTTAATTAGCACTTACCACGTGCCAGACCCTGTTCTAAACATTTTATGCGTATGAATGCTTTCAACTTCACAACAACCTTACGCCCACCCATTGTTGTCTGGATTGTACAGGCGAGGAAATCGGCAGAGGGACTAAAGAATACAGCTAGGATCAGACAGGATCCCATATTCTTAACCACCCTATGGGTTAAATAAGCTATGCCACAGCCATTTAAAGGGCTGGGGTAGACCAGGAATATTTTGGTGGCTGGGAAGACGGGTCATGGATCCTTGAAATATACAAATTGTGTGACCATACACATTACTGAGAAGAAGCTGGTTTTATCAGATTCTCCAAGACATCAAAGGACCAGTGTTGTAGAATAATTCTTCTACATAAATAAATTTGTGTGAACATACTTTGCACATGGGTTGCCGATGTCTTTAAAAAAAAATTCTTTTTAACTTTCCTCCTTCCACATAAGCTTTTCCTTCTTGCCCCTAAACCACATTAACAAGCTAAAAAGGTCACATGGAAGAATCTGTAATGACTTGGAAAGGTCTTTGTGACAGAGTGAACTGCAAAAAAGCATGTTCCTCCAAAGAGTGTACATTTTGTCCACATTTTCATAAACATTTCACACTTTACAAGTGTACATATGTGCAACAATCAAAGGACTCACATAAGTAGATTATATGTGAAAAGCTGTATTTCCAGGTGATGGAATTGTAAGTGTTCTTAAAATTTCTTTTCTGGTCTTATTTATTGACTTTACATTTTTTTGCAGGGACGTAAACCACTTTTTTAAAAAGTTTGCACGCCCAGGTGGAAGGCGGAGGGCCACAGCTTTAGATGAGCCGGCCCGAGCCTGGCTCTCCCTGGGGCTTGCCCGCGGCAGCTCTGAAGCCGCTGCCTGCGGCGTCTGTACTCCCACCTGCCCGCACTCCCCATGTAGTCGCCACCACACCCCCTTGGCCCCCCTCACTTCTCTGTGTCCCCATTGCTGCCCCACCCCGGTCGGAGCACCCTCAGCTGTCGCCAGCATTATCACCGCAGCCCCGTAACAGGTGTTCTAAGGCCATCGTTCCCGGCCTCCGTCCGCGCCTGTGCAGCAGGCCAGGATGGCCTCCTGCCTTTTGGAAAGGTAACTCAGATCGTGTCACCTCCGTGTCCCCATCGCGCTGATATCCGGGCCCTGATCTCCAAGCCGTGATATGATCTGGCCCTCGGCCACTTCTGTTGGGTTGGCCAAAAAGTTCGTTCGTTTTTTTCCATACGCTGGCTCTAGCAGCGCTTAGCTGTCTTTAACTTCATTGGAAACAGTTTTGTTAGATTGCATTGTGAGAGCTGTCTTATGAGCGTGCATTTAAAAAATTTATCAAAACTGGTGAATTTCTGTGAGGCCATTTTAATATTGAAGATGGAAGAAAATAAGCAACGTTTTCGGCATATTATGCTTTAATATTTCGAGAAAGGTAAGAACGCAACTGAAACAAAAAAAGATGTGTGCAGTGTATGGAGAAGGTGCTGTGACTGCTCAAACATGTCAAAAGAGGTTGGTGCTATTGACATTTTGACCAAACAGCTCTTTGCTGTGGGGCTGTCTTGTGCATTGGAAGATGTTTAGCAGCACCCTTGGCTTCTACGCACTAGAAGCCAATAGTGGGAGGCAGCCAGCATACTCAAAATATCCAAATCAATAAAGTTATTGGTGGAAATGAAAAATGTGTCTTTTATTTTACAGAAAAAGCTAAACAGACTTTTTGGCCAACCCAACACAACCACTTTCTTCCCTTGGTTCGTGTCTGGGCTCAGCCTCCCTGGCCTTCCTGTCTGCCACCAGGGGACCTGGCACTTCCTGCTCCCCACCCCGCCCCCGCCCCCAGCCTGTGTGCCTGGTGGCTCCTTAGGCTCCTCAGGGGGTCCGCCTGAAGCACCCCACCCCTGCCACCCCCACACCGCATCAGCCTGCTTACCTTCTGCACCATTCTCTGCTTACCTGAAACCTTCATTCCTTACCTTATGCTGGGCGCTACTCTGATCACTTCACGTACAACCCATTAAGTGATCCATACAGCCCTCCCAGGCAACCACGATTATGACCCCACTTTACAGATGAGGAAAGCGAGGCCCAGAGGTGAGCTGCCCGTCCCCAGTGGGGCCGCTCGAAAGTGGCAAAGCTGGGATTCGAACGCAACTGGCCTCGGCACAGAGCCTGGGCCCTTCCTTAGTACACCATCCTCCCTAAAACCACTCATGACTGAAAAACCAACCCTGAGTTGAGTTTTCGAAGATTTGAATTGGCTTGAGGTGCAGCCCACAGACTTTGCTGGCCGCAGTGGTGCTGGACGGCCAACCCCACAGGGCGTCCCCATCCCCAAGCTTCTGCCGCCTGCAGCCGCCTGCAGGACATGATTTGGCCTGTTTTTTCCCCCAGGATCTGCGATAGAACAGGCCATAGTTAATGGTGTTCAACTGCGCCGTGTTGGCTTTGAAAACCCTGCAGCAGCGATGGGCTCACTGCCCTTCTGGAACCCTCAGCCGGGGCCCGCGGCACCCGCGCTGAGCCCGGCACCTGTGGGGTTGAAACTGGCAGCGCCTCTGTTTGCAGAAAATAGGGGATTCAACGCCTATTTGGGTTCTATTTTTATTAAAACCCCATTAGCTTGTTTCTATGAGAGCAATTACCATGTCGAGGCTGGGCGCTGTGGAGGAGTCAGGGCTTTTTTTGAAGTGAACAGCTGTTCAGCTGTTTGCAGGAGGAGAACTGTCTTTTCAAAAGAACCCCCTGGAGTTGGAGTCTCAGGCTTGTTCTCAGCCCCAAGGTGGGTTTTCTTAGCAGAAAATTTGGTAACAACCCCCCTGCAGCTGGTCTTGATTTAACAGAGGCCGAAGATAACGTAATTTTCTTCTTTTTTTTTGGTCTGGTTTGTGTAACTCTGAACTAGTTTAGAGGCTTCCGACCCGCTGCAGAGATCTAATTCCTTTCACACCTTGCAAAAGTTTAAGCACCGCCCCAGGCCACACGGAGACCAAGCGTGGAGTTTCACTGTGCAGAGCTGCAGAGAGGCATTCGTGTGTCTACCTTTGCACCTTGAACTCAGCCAAATCCGCGTGAGTGGGCCCTGCCTGTCCTCGTTCCAGGCCAGGCCCACCCCCTGGCCGTGCTGTGTCCCTGACACACCACTCTGCATTTGAACACCAGGGCACCTTCTGGAACCGCACAGCTCGCCACAGAGAGAGTCCGATGTCCCTTGTCTTCAGTAGGGCCTGGATGGAGGCCACCACCCGGAGTTTCTGCTCCATGTGGAAGGCCAGTCCAGTATCAGCCAGCTTAGCCTGGGCTGCCGGCTGCAGCCCACCGCTGCGCTGCGATATTCAGGCCCCTCCGGGGGGCTGTGGAGGGAACATGCGCAGGCACCGTGCGAGTGGGGGCCACAGGCAAGGGAGAGGTTAGTCCTTTTGGAGCCCTTGGGCGAGTGCATCACAGAGCGTGTGTGTGTGTGTGTGTGTGTGTGAGAGAGAGAGAGAGAGAGAGAGAGAGAGAGAGAGACAGAGAGAACACGCACGAATGTGCTTCTTTCTTCCCCTGGGATTATAACCAGGAGCTTGGGTGTGGGATGGACCAGGTGCTTTCTCAAAATGACCGATCAACTTCCCAAACTTTCTCAGGTTTTGAGAGGTTCAGCTCCTAGTTAGACCGAGTGGATCCTACAGTCCAGCACCTCCCCCTCTGTCTCCCAACAATCCAGGACCACAGAGGGGGGAGGAAGGAGCGTGAATCCCCTGGCAGAGCAATGCTGTGACCCGCTGCGGCGTGAAGCTGTGGTTGCCTGGCTAGCAAGCAGGCTTGCGTTCCCATTTCATTAAGCTCAGTGTCTAGTTCCCTTTGCTGCCCTTTTCTATCTGAATACTGACGGTGCCAGGACTCGCTGTGCCATAATTCAGGCCGGCCTTCCACAAACACACGATTTAAAGAGACGGCCCCAGCTGTTCCCTGGCACATGCCCTTTACTTCACATCACAGGTCATGGTGCAATCAGATCTAATGTCCCTTGAGAGGGTCAACTCCACAGGGACAGGGAGGAGTGACCACTCGGCTCCTCACTGAAGACCCCGTGCCCAGCACTGGCACACACTAGGCCGTCATGGGAGACGTGAAAGAATGGGATTCGTTTCTACGCTCAGTGGATCCACGTCGGAAGAGGCTGGACGCCAGCCAGCCTTGTCCTGAGGGCCCTCCTTTCTGCAGACCTTCCTTCCACCAGGCCAGCCAGCAGCCATCTGGCTCTTGCTCTGAGCAAGGGGTGGGGTGGGGATGGAGGGAGGCAGGGGAGTTTTTGGAACAGCCAGCCCTGCAGATTGGACACATCTAATCAAACCCAGAGGGCTGCACTGTGTTCTGCGGACTGAGACGCCCAGACTGAGCGGGCCAAGGGCCCCCTGGGCCAGGAGGCCATGCGAAATAACTTTTCAAAAATAGCAACTTGCAATCTTGGGAATGAGCATGAATTGTCAATGACGTGAATGATGTTTTGAAACAGAAGGAGTCCTATTTTTATTGCAGATAATCGTTATGTGACATAGGCACAGGCCAGGCCAATTTTCCCAAAGGAGGCGCTCAGGGGTGATGGTGTGGAGCTGCCTGTAGAAACCGTGTTGGAAGGACCAAAACTGGAGGAAGAGATGCCCAGTGCTGTGGAGGAAAGAGCTCCGGACCTGGGTTCCAGCCTTGGGCGCGGCACTTGTTGCTGTGACCTCAAGCAGTTATTGAACTTCGCTGAGCCTGTCTCTTTCTCAGGAAGATGAGGGGAAACAGAAATGTATCTCTTAGGGTTGATGCAAAGAGTAAACGAGATAATGCACATAAAGCTGGCATCACAGGGCCGGGTCCAGAGTAAGCGCTCAATGCACGACAGCTGTTGCTAGCTATAATGCTTAACAATTTTTTAAAATAGTCTTAATTGTAGTAAAAAATATATAACATAACATTTACCTTCTTAACCCCTTCTAAGTGTGCAGGACAGCGGTTGTGCAACAAATCCCTTGCAAAATTGAACTCCATGCCTTTGAACAACAATGCCTCATTCCTCCTCCTCCCAGGCCCTGGCAACCACCATACGACTTTCTGCTTCCAAGAGTTTGACTCCTTTAGATACCCCACAGAGGTGGAACCATGCAGTATTTGTCTCTTTGTGGCAGGCTTATTTCCCTTACCATAATGACCTTAAGGTTCATCCACGTAGCAGATGTCAGACTTTCCTTTGTTTTTAAGGCCGAATAATATTCCACTGCGTGTGTGGACCACAATTCTCTATCCACCCATCGGCTGACGGACCCGTTGGTTGCTCCCACCTCTCGGCTTCTGTGCATGATGCTGTGTAATCATGGGGGTGCCGATATCTCGTTGCGCTCCTGCTTGTGATTCTTTTGGACACTGACCCAGAGTGGAATTGATGGATCCGTATGGTCATTTTATTTTTAATTTTTTGAGGAAGCTTCATACTGTTTTGCACAGTGGCTGTACCATTTTTCATTCCCACCAACGGCACATAAGGGGTTTCAGTTTCTCCACATCCTTGCCAACACTTACTGTGTTTTCTTAGTGATGGCCATCCAAATCAGTGTGAGGTAATATTTCGTTGTGGTTTTGATATGCATTTCCCTGATGGTTAGTGATGTCGGGTATCTTCATTTGTTTATTGGCTACCTGTATGTCATCTTTGGAAAAATGTCTATGCAGTTCTTCACCTATTTTAAAAATTGGGTTATTATTATTATTGTTTTTGGTGTTGGGCTGTAGGAGTTCTTTATGTATTCTGAATTTTAACCTCGTATTGAAGATACGATGTGCAAATCTTTTCTCCCATTCCATAACTTGCTTTTTCACTCTGTTGTTTCCTTTGATATGTAGTTTTTTTTATTTGACACAGTCCCATTTGTCTATTTTTGCTTTTGTTGCCTTTGCTTTTAATGTCATATCTAAGAAATTATTACCAAATCTGATGTCACAAAGCTTTTCCTCTGTTTTTTTTTCCTAGTATTTTTTTTTACATCTTCTGTTTGGGGTTTTAATCCATTTTGAGTTAATTTTTGTGTCTGGTGTTAGGTAAGGGTCCAACTTCATTCTCCTGTTATAACACATTTATAGTGAGGAATTCCTATTACCTCTTTGTGCCTTTCTCTTCTATTAAAAAAGAAAAGAAAACTTAAGACGTTTTCTGCTCACCAAAAGAGACTACAAAGAAAATTAAAAGACAAGCCAAATACTGGGAGATTGTTTTTTTTTTTTTTTTTGCAAAACAGGTAGCTGACAAAAGATTAGTATCCAGGAAATTCCTATAGATCAGTAAGAAAAAGACAAATGACCTGCAGAAAAATGGGCAAAACACATAAAAAGGCATTTCACAAAATGGGACGCATGAATGGCCAATGAACATATAAAAACCTAATCAAACTCTCACCGGCGTGACTCGGTTGGGCATCATCCCACAAAGCAAAAGGTCGCCGGCTCAATTCCTGGTCAGGGCACATGTCCAGGCTGCTGGTCCTGTCCCTGGTCGAGGCGTGGGCTAGAGGTACCTGATCGATGTTTCTCTTCCCCCCTTCCCTCCTCTCTAAAAATAAATAAATAAACTCTTTTAAAAATATTTTTTAAAAATAAAAAATAATCAACCTCATGAGTGCTCAGGAAAATGCAAAGCAGCATCACAATAAAGTATCATTTTATACCATTAAATGGGCAAAAAGTAAGAAATCTAGTAGTGGGGACTCTTACACGTAGCTGAGGGGAGAGTCAATTGGCACGACCTCATGAAACTGAGCACTCAGAGGGCCCACAAGCCAGCGATTTCACTTGCAGAAACTCTTAAATGATTCAGATGCGGAAGAGAACAAAGCTTGGCGACAATGACCTTTACAGGGTAATGACCTTTACAGGGTGGGGCATATGTAGGTTTACAGTTGTTCCTGTGGAAAACAATACGACAATGAATAAATAACAATACAAGAATAACCTCTGTGTTTTGCATACTCACAACTATAAACCTACATTTGCCCCACCCTATATAATGGAAAAAATAGACTGGAAACTAACCGAATGTCCCGTGATAAGGGAATGCTTACCGAAATTGTGCCATGTCCCCACATTAGAGCCTCCTTTGGCAGTAAAAGTGAACTGAAATAGCATTGCTGAAAGTCAAAACATAAAACTCAGGGAAAGAAATACAAAAGCAAATCAAAATAAATATTCAGTAGCTACATAGAGCAAGGGGATACTACACACAAAATCTAGGATGCAGAAGGCGGCAGAAGGAACACAGCACTGATTATGTTACAGAGCATAAAGGGATGGAAGTTCCCGGGGCTCATGTTATTCTAACACTTCATAATCCAAAGATGTGCTACATATATTCTTTTACGTGTATTAAATATAACATGAGAAAGAGGTTTTCTAAACAGCCTGGGCCCCTTCAGCTCTAAGCTATTGCGTACCAGCTTAGGGAGCTCTGATAAGAAACTCTCCATTACTCCGTCATCTGCTTATTTGGGAACAATTTGGAAGGAGCAGGCATGTCCCTGCCTCTGGGGCCTCCAGAACAAATTCTGGGCACATAACCCAGAGTGGAGGCTGAGGCTGGTGAGAGGAGACCCACAGAAAGCTCCCCGGACAGGAGGCCACCCAGCGGGCGACCTGTGGCTGAGGCAGCTCCCAGGACTCGGGAAACTCACAGGCCCGCGCCTTCCTGCTCCTCGACCCAAGTCAGGCAAGGGGGAAAAGTGGGCCAACCAGCAGACATCCACCCCCGGTCCCATTCCTAGAAAGAAACAGAAATGATATCACTAAGTGAAAGGGTCCCACAGAGAATAAGATCGAGCAGTCCCTCCAAAATCAGTTCTCTTGCTTTGGCTTCCAGAGTTAATATCTATCTTCGGGGCCTGAAGACATAACTTCTTTCCTGAGAGATTTGTTCGGCAACAGGAGTCCCCCGGGGTGTCTTGTCACATGGTGGGGATGACATCCAGGGGTGGTGTGCGTGAGCTGTCATTAAACAAGCCGAGACGTCCATCTCTGTTTAGCTCAGCTCAACGCTGCCCCTTGGCAGATGTTTACACAATAACCCGAAGCACATTTTTTTCCTATGACTTCTTTGTTTCTTTTGCAGTGGCAGAAAAGCCTTTTGAAAACACACTTGTGTATGGAAATAAGTCTTCCCTAACAGAGTGATTTTTCCATTTTTATTGGTTTCTTTTGAAAATGCCTGAATAATTGGAAACTTGATTTTCACTGCTGGCCACAGAAAAACACGATGTATCATGTTCTACGGTGTGCTCCTCCCCAAAAATCTTTGAAATAACCTAGAAATTCAGCTAATAGCATCCCCTGAAATGTTTGTTGCTTAAGGCCTAAGTTTGGCTAAAAACCTGAGAAAATACTTCCTGGACTACTCAATTGTTGGGGGAAAAAAATCATATTACTTAATATTTAACTGGAACCTTGGATAAAGCAGTGAGTGAGTGAGCATAAAGTGCTAAATTAGAAAATGACAGTGTCTTTTGAAAGGTTTTAAAATGTTTTGCTCCTGAACCTAAGAGAAAGATAGCCAAGTGCCAAGTCCTCTTGTTCCCATTAAGATAAGGTCACTCTCTGGGCACAGTGGTTGTTCTCTCTCTCCTCCTGTGACGCTGGCAATGCTGGCTTTCATACCGGTTTCTGTCTCCAGTCTTTCTTTGAACACCAAAACGCGTTCTTGCCACACTTCTCCTTCACTGACTCACACCGTTCTTCTATCGCCTGCCTCATTTGCTGCATCGGCATCTGTACTCCTTAGCTAGTCATTTGCTTTTCTGCATCAAACCTGAAGACACTGTCCTCAGGGAAGAATTTTAGTTGCAAAAAGGGAGCCACGCAAACTACGTGGGAGTCAAGGAACCTTCTTTCTCAAGGATGACACAGGAGCAGACAATGTCATGAAGATCTAAAACTCTGGCCTTTTTGGTTTTGTTTTAATTGGGCAGAGGTGGGAGATGTTTGCAAGGATTATCCGGTTCTGTGTTCCCTTTGCAGCTTCTCCTTCGGAAACGTTAGCAGCGCCCAGGCACTATTTTGGGAGCTGTGCTGACACTTGTTAATAACATCGTGTATAAAGCCATGCTCATTTGAAGCTCATTTAGACACAAAGAGAATTAGCTGGTGCGTGCCAGATGGGAAAGGGGAGAAAATCAAGTCAGTGCTATCAGAGAGAGAGAATGCGAAAAGTTTCAAGGCAAATCAAAGAGGCTTTTCCCCATCAGATGCAAGTATTGGCAGAAATGCTTAATTTTCAGGTGGAAAGCAAATACTTTTTCCCTACTTGAGCTTAGCAGCAGCTGGCTCCAGGGCACGGCCTAACAGTACCCACCCCCAAGCAAGGAGGCCTTTCCAATAAGCCCAACTTCTGAAATTAATGCAGGGAAGAGTCTGATGGTCCATTTTGCTCTCAAAAATGGTTGTCCCCAAAATGCAACAGAGGATTGGAATCTGAAACAGGAAAAGGACTTTAGCAGGAAATCTGGTGAAATATGACTGAAGCCAGTCCCTTAGTGCCATGTTGGACACGCGGACCAGGACCGTGTAAAACGTTAGGGAAAGCTGGGGGCGGGGTACATGGGAACACTCTGTACTACCTCCACAACTGTTATAGAAATCTAAAATTATTTCTGAATAAAGAGTTTAATGCAATGATGCCCCTTTTAATTGACTTGACTTTGATATCTGAAAAGCAGACAGGTGGGAGACCTCTGGTTTTGGGGGGCAGCTTCACCTCCACCTTGCTGTAGACCACCTCCCAAGCAACAGGGAGAACACCTGGGTCCCAGAGGAAGGCTGTTTGGCAGGTGAGCTGTGGTTGGTTGCACCATGTCTCCTTCGATTAGCTAGGCAGAAATGCAAAGGCTTAGAAAAATCAACAAAATGAGCTCAAAAAGCAGGAGTGATCTGCCTGTATTAATCCCCTGTTCTCAGTAAGAGAGTGACTATATGTTTTCTCAAAACTTGCCCTTGACTGACTGTATGTTTTATTCACTGCACATCAAGGATTTCTTGTTCATTGAGAATGGCAGTATCAAGAGTTAGCAACAGAATTCCACACTTTAGGCACTTTTCCTTAGGTTTAGGGCATTTAATTATCTTTTGAAAATTGTTTCTATGTGTATTCAATATTAAAATGTTCAGTTGACGTATACTGGATAAGAATTGTTGAAATTAAGATCCTTTGAGTTAAACATCTGTCCTACATTTTCTTCAACAAGTTACTTCAAGTCCAGATTTTTCTCTTGAACACAAAAATATCGACTTTCAGAAATGCACGTGGCCTCTGCCATTCTCCTCTGCCAAGATCAGTGTAAAGTAGTGTATTTTCACTTAAGCACAACGGTTCCAAGCATAAAGATGAAAAGCCTCCCTGGGATTTCTTGAAGGGTGATGGAACAAACGAGGACAGACAGATCCAGAACGGGCCTGAGTGAACTTGACCTTCTGTATAAACTTGAGTGAGTCACTCTGTACTTCCCAGTACTCCAGAAACCTCTCAGGTCCAGGGGTGCTGAGAGATCAATGAGAAGCTCTGTAAGATGCTCAGAAATCTCTTAGGCAGAAGGTGAAATGCTTATTTAAAATAAGAAACAAATTACTTATGCTATAGACGTAGTAAGAAAATCCAGTACCAAATCATGGTGGTAAAGAGAGATTGTTTACCCCCGACAAACAGTGCTGGGAGGGTGGAGTAGCCCTTTTCTGGGATGGGATGGTTTTGAATAGAAAATGAAGATCTGATTCACTTGTGAACGAGACAGCTCTGGCCGCTCTGGTGAGATGAGTCAGAAGGCCAGGTGGAGGGGGACTGCAGGGAGGAAGGGGGGTGACCGCACCACCCAGGACAGGAGTGGGGAAGAGGGGGTCAGCTTCTGCGAATGACCTGAGGGCAGACCCACAAGACACAGTGAGGGGAGCGGGGGCAAGGACACCCAGTGTTTTGTCCTGAGCAGCAGGGAAGGATGGAGTTGTCAAAAACAGACACGAGAAAGATCACAGGAACAGGCTGTGAGGGTAAGGTTAGGAGCTCGGTTCAGCCATGTTGGGTCAGATGTGGAAGTGGAAATGTCAAGCACAGGGTTAGTCTGGAGTGAGGGAGAGGGCTGAGCCAGAGATGGAATTTGGGGAGTCATCACCATGCAGCTGGTATTCAAAGCCTGACACCGGACTGAATCAGGAGGGAGAATGGCTGCAGCTCTCAAGACTGAGCCTGAGGAGGCCCAGAGGTCAGAGGTTAGAGAGCAGGAGCCAGGGGACCAAGCCTTGCCCCGGCTCCCCTCTGCAGCCCAGATGGTTCCAGGGGAAAACCTGAATACAGTGAAGTCTTCCATTTCTAATTAAGACCAGTTACCTGGGCAGAGCTTTGAAGGGGAAAGACACACATTTTCTCCCTTGATTTTAAGATTTAATACTTGTGTCAATTTGTCAACTCATTTTGAAAAATCCACCTCTTTGAAAGGATCAAACAGTAATCCAAAAGACTAATGTGAGGAGTTGTGGGGGAAAATGGCAGTAACTGATAGGCTTGAAGGCAAATTTGTTACTGGAAATGGGTTTCAAAAGCTACTTGTAATATAGTCCATTCAAAATTTAAAACAGGGAATACATTCTGGCTGTGTGCACTCACATATTCCTGGTATGTGGCCTCGGGGCAGTTTTGGTTTTTCTTTTTCTTTTTTCGGTAAGAGAAAAAAAATGGCAGCAGCCTTAGGATTGAGGTTAAATACAAAGCTATCTGTGAAAATAATGAATCCAATACTTAAATAACGTGCTTTTTCACTCCGAGTTGTCTCTGGAGGTCCTGACCCGATGGAAGTGCTGTGGTCCCCAGGGAAGTCCCAATTAAATAACAGCACATTCCCACAGAGAACGTCGCTCCCATTTATGAATATCATGCAAACGAAAGAACAGTTGCTCACACACGGATTTATGTGGGCACTACCGTCAAAAACGATCCAAGGCAAGGCTCTCTGATGGCACTGCCTGATCGTCTGGAGTAGTCCAGGTATAGAAATAGCACTTGTACAGAACGTATGCAGGTGAAAAGCAGGCTGTTTATTTAGTACCAAAATCAAATGATAAAAACATCAATTCCATCTTAAACAGGCATTTTAAAAGCATTTCTGACATTCCAAGTTGGCACTGAGGCGTCTACAGTCTGGATACCCAAACCCCTCTCCAGGTTCCAGCGACAAAGGAGATCTCCCCTAGCGCCACGATGTGAAGACAGCTGGCCTCCCAACAGCCCAGGGCCCCCGCTGTCCCCACCAGCCAGAGGCTTCCTCGGGGGTCTCTGGGGAAACAGCTCTGTGCTTGTTTAAACACACTCTCAGTAAACGGTCAGGAATCCCCTACGTAAAATTGCTGGGAAATGGACTGAAGGAAGAAAACATAAGGGAAGCCTCTTGCCCACCTACATCTGCCATGTTAAGCTTCTCAAATAGGGCTCTTTACAACCAGCAAACTGAAGTCCTGATTTTAAGGAAATAAGGGCTGGTTAACACCCTTTAATAACCACTTTTCAATTCAACTGCCTGACAGCTTTTCTGGGGAGCGAATGGAAGGACTGAGGGGGCTGCAAAGATCCCGGAGACAAAAGCAAGCTCCGCTTAACCATTTCCCGTCGAGGCTGATGATAAAGTCCCGTGACTCCCAGATTACAAAGAAGGAAAGTAGCGATTGCTCTTTAGCAAAAGTCATGATATTTAGCTGCCTTCCCCTTTCCCTTCCTTATTCTTTGCCACTGTGGAAGTTGGGGTAACTCCTCACAGGCAGGTGACAAGAGATATTTACAAGACCGGCATCGTGGGAGGGGTGGGGGGCTGTCCTTTGCACAACCAGGGAGAGGTGACTCAGCTTTAGAGAACATTTCGCGAACAGACTAACACGGCCCTGTCTGTCCTTCGGAGACGGTGAAACGGGACATCGAAGGCTGTCGACATCCCAGCCCAAGGAATTCCAGCCCCAGCTCTACTGAAACATATGTGTTAACGACCTTTAGCTACAAAAAACTCCGATGTCTCCGCCATTGTGGCTTTGGGTGACGTAGGCCTGGGTTGTGGGTCAGCAGGGTGGCTAGTCCTGGAAAACTCATAGCACGAGGGACACCCTCCGGCATGTTGTTTCCCAAGCAGACGACACCATCGCCACGACAGCTACAGTACATAAGCCGTGAGAAGTCGTATGACTCTGGCCCTTTACAGGGCCCACCGGGCTCTTAGCGAGGGCACACAGGGATGAGCCTACAAGGAGCACTTCTGTGCTCTTCCGGCCTTCAGTTCTCCAGGCCAGTGAGCTTCCTCTTCTTGTAGCTCTGAACGAGGTTGGACGCTGTGATCTGAGAGGCCTGCCCCTTCTCCCAGCACTGGAAGTCGTTCAGTCCTTTCTGCCCTGTTTGAAACAAGGCCCTCTCCATCTCGTCCAGCCTGGCTACCAGTGCCGAAGTGTCTTCATTGTACGCGTTCTGGGAGGAGTCCATGATGCGGCGAAAGCGTCCAATGAACGTCTAAAGGAGGGGGGAGTAAGAGAAATCAGATTCACTATTATCCCCAAACCTTTGAATGACATGAACAGGAAGAATCTGTCTCAGGACTCAGGCAGAAGGAGGTCTGAGTAAGTTCTTTCATATCGCGAGCCTCGAGTTCCTTGCCTGCGAACTGGGTCGTGTGGAAACCCAACGAAGCGACATGTGCAGAGCACCTAGCAAATGGCTGGCAAGAGTAAGCTCCTCAGAAAGCATCACCCATTACTGCCATGGGTAACAGAGGCCATGAGACTATACTGTGGTCACATGCAGACAAGTTTCAACTAGAAAAGACTCCTGATTTAACTGAATGTGGTCTCTATTGTTTCCAGCCTGAGAGCAGACTGGAGACACATTTGATCTAGGGGGGTCAGTTCAGGGCTCTGGGCCCAAGCCACAAGCCCCCGCTTTAGTTTGCAACCGTCTGATGGCAAACTCACCTGACATGCGAGCGATGCCAGCCCACAGCGCTTCAAAGCAGGGATGGGCAAAGACAACAAGGGACTCCCTTGAAAAGGGCAGTGCTCCAATTCAAGGACATGTCCTGGCGACATTATAAGGCAAAGGATTTCTGCTCAGAAGGGTTTCAGAAGCTTGAACTGTCTGTGGTCTATGGGTTGACTCCTTTCTCTGAGTGGATAGCAACAGTTTTCTTTTTTAACCATCACATTGAAAACAGCACTAGTATATGTTAGGCCAAACAACCTTTAAGCCTGACGGAGGGTGTTGGCACAGTCCAGGGAGCGGAAGTGTCTTGAGCCAACAGTTGTTATAAAGCTACAGAAGAGGAAGTAAAACAAGCGACAGAAGGGATCGTTTCTTCTAGTTTTAACAGAATAAAAAATAATTACCAAAGTTAAACTAAAGTTATAGCACACAGGAGAGTAACACAGGCATAAGAATGTTTTGTCCGTGGACAATAATAATAGCCACCATTTATCAAATGGCTCTACAGAATCTCACGACGACTCTAGTGTTGGCACTATTATGCTGTCCTTTTACAGGTGAAGAATTGATGCCTAGAGAGGTCAAGTAGCTTGACCAAGTCACACAGCTGATACACAGCAGAGCCAGGTCTTAAGCCCAGAGCAAGGGAAGGGAACAATGACCAAATACTGCAGGTATTTCCAACAGGAACCCTCAGACCAGTCCTGGGGCTGGGCTGCGACTGTGTATTTAAGTCACCTGCCATCAACCATTACTCCTTTCTTATTTCCTGGACTTTCTGCTGGTCCCAACTCTTAGCAAGCAAATATGAAGAGCAAGAGACAAGTCCTATTTAAGTATATATATACAAATACAGTCTAACTGTAGGCTGACCAGGAATAATAAATACGTTAATTGTGTACGTTCTAAACTTCCCTGGGTAGGAGTGATGTCGGGTGGCAGCCACAGCTGGCCCCTGACACGTGAGCAGTGCCATAGTTTTCCCATCAGTTACTTGCCTGTAGGAGAGACTGGGAAATGTCTGCATTCTCTGGACTGTCAAAATGCAGGAGCTGGGAGCCAAACCCATAGAAGTGGGGCCCCAGTTTGTGGAGGTCCACCACATTGGCATCTGCACTGAACACAGTCCTCCAGCCCTCTTGGTAGATCTTGGGAAGCTCCACAGAGAGGATCCGCCGCTTGTTGTCAAAAAGCCCTTTAGCTAGCCACAAGGGGAGTTCCAGCTTGGAGCCCTGCGTCAGACAAGAACAAAAAATTTCAGAACAAAGACCAAGTAAATGTGCGTGCTACAAAAAGAAACACATGTTGCGTGAGCAATATTGCCTGTTCTCTTTGGGATGCACTTGTATGTGAAGTCATACAGCCCTAGGTTCTATTTTTAAACTTTGCAAATGTATCATGTTGATAAAAACGAACTCAAACCAAACAAAACCACCTTCTAAACAAAAGATAAATAGGAAATAAAAAATAACCACTGCAAGCCATGTTCCTGGGGTACCCTTGGATGTGAAGTCACGTAGCCCCAAGTTCAAATCCCAGCTCACCACCTACAGCGACTCTGCCCAAGCTACCAGACTTTTCTGGGCTTCATTTTCCTTTATGTAACAGAACCTAGTTACAGGGTTGTTGAAGGGTCAGAGGGGTAATAAATGGAAAACTACACTCTCCCCACCCCACCCATGTCGGCACCAAAGCCCGCAGTCAATGGTTGCTGACACCGTCCTCATTATGTACGGATGAATCTAACAATCTGTGGGTCCTAGACGGATCACATGCTCTTACTCAACCTAAACCTGTTAAGGCAAACGCGATGAGAACCCGCATCTTGAAGTATTCTGTAGGAGCCAATCCCTAAGGCATGGTGGTGGGGAGAACACTGCTGAATGTGTAGTTTCAAAAACGAAATCAATGTTGACCTAGGATCAATTTACTTTCCGTACAGGTGGCCCAGGCTAGGTGGCGAGACCACTGTAGTACGCCGAGACCAGCGGACAGTCTCGTAGGCGGGTACGACCCCCCCAGTCCCCCTAAAACTACAAATCCCAAAAGGCAGCGCGCCCTGGACACGCGGTCCCCCAAGGCCGCAAAGCCTGCCGGGAACCGTAGTCTTCCCACGCGGGGCCGAGCCAGAGGGCTTACCTGGGGGATCGCGTTGTCTGTGTCAGCCCCTCCGCTCCGCTCCGGGAAGAAAGCGCCGAGGCGTGGAATGGGTATTTCTGTGCGTACCGGGAGCTTCTCGTGGGACATCAGGATGTCGTCCAAGGAAAGAAAGTTCTCCTCAGGTCCCAGCGCCCCCGACTCCACCCGAAAATAAGCCTCGGACATTGCGGCGGCTTGAGCTTCTCTGCTTCCACTCGTGTGATTCGGGAGACCTCGAGGAGTCTGGGATGCAAAAGCAGGAGGAATCAGAGGTTAGTCGGAATTGCCGGGGCTGAATGGGTCGCGGCGGCCGCCAAACTGAATTGAAACTCTTTTCCCGCGCCCGGCGCGGGCCAGACAGGAGCAGTCGATCCAGGCGGGTCAACCTAGGCAGAAGCAGTCGATAAGGATTTATTTCAGTGCGACCCGAGGCGGGGAGCGGGGGAGTTGTTCCGTGGGTCCTCTGGAAGTTTTCTTCTCTCAGAGTGTATAGCTCAGTTTAGGAAGAAGCTGGAAATGCCCATGAAAGCTGCAGCATACGTTTGCAGTAGACTGTGTTTATGTGGTCCTTTAAATGTTTATATGAAATTAAAAACATTTTACACGTTTGGGGGCTTAAATAAAGGCGTCATCGAGCCCTCCATCCCAGACCTGGTCCGATCAGACCTATTGACCAGTTTTGTCACTGTGCATCTCTGTTCATCTTGTTACGTGAAAGAAACTGGTCATCTCCTTTTGTGGCTCTCAATTTAAATGCTTAACAGAGGAAATCTGATTGGTTCAGTTCCTCTATTTGAGGCAGAACGCAAGGGTCATAGGTTGCCAGCCCCTCTATATAGACTGGGTGCCTGTGTCAGCTACCATCACTGGTCTAGTGGGGCGTGGGGAAGGGATCGTGGTACCGGACTCCTGGGTGCGACTCAGTCAGAGCTATGGATGGTGGCAGAATATTGAGAGATGCACTGCAGAACTTTTTTTCATATAAAGGAGCATTTTCTGGGGCTGCTAAAGTTGTGAGCAAATGGTTTGTGGAGAGGGAGCTATGTGCTAGTGTTTTTTAAAATTTCCTGTATTATCTACTTTGACATCTTGGAGCCTTGGGGCCCTGCGGATGAATTGCCTCTCCCAGGGTGAGCTGTTCCTGGACTAACAAACAACCTGCCTGCAAACATACCTTTCATACACAAACCCACCAATGCAAAGCCCATATCCCCAGCCACTTCCTTTATTAAACCTCACACTCCAAGCCACCAGTTCCCCTGTCCTAAATCGCCCCCAGGTCAATTACAGGACAGTTAGAGACCACCTTTATAGCCCAGAGTCCATCGACATTATTCAGAGCATCCAGCCCCAAGCCCGCTCAGACTTGCCCACTCTGCCTTGCCCAATTCCTTCTTAGGGAAACCACAGTGAAGGCTCTGGGCCATGTTCTCCATCTTTTGGGAACTATGAGCCATAGAACTTCCAATGGCACTCACTGCTCTGGGTCACCATGGCTCCATCGCCTCCATAAGTTAAATCCTGGGTGTCTCCAAACACGGGCAGTGGAGGAGTCAGGCCAGATCATGGGAAGCCTCGCGTGCTGTCCTAAGGAGTTTAGGCTGCTCCATAGGAAATAGGGGAAACACATGTAAGGTTTTGGAACAAGTAATAACATAAGTCTGAGTTGTAAGAAGAGAATTCTGGCAGTGCCGTGGAGAAGGGAGAAGTCAGATGCAGGGAGGCGGGTTGGGAAGCTGCTCAGTTGTCAGTGCTTGGCAACTGACCTCATATAGGAAGTGGAGGATAGGGAGGGGTCAAGGGTGACTCAAGTTCTTAACCTGGTTGAGCAGGAGGATGGAGATGCCCTTAATAGATGTACAGAGTACAGGAATAGGGGCACTTGGAGGCAAAAGATGAATTCAGGTTGCATTCATGGAGTCTGGAGCCACTAGTCCGCGGAGAAACCAGCATGGAAGTTTTAGAGTTAGGAGGCATCTAGTGAGAGGTAGTTGCATGACAGCTTTTTTTCCTTTATGATATTTTAAATGTTCATTTTGCTGCACTATCCAATGCAAAAGTAAACTCTTCATAGTCAAAATTTATCATTTCTCTGGTGAAATGAATATATGGTACTGGATATAGTTTGAGATAGAAATATAAATTGATTTGTCTAATTGAACGCAATGCAGGTTATTTGCTGACAAGATAGAAAACTATTCTGTTTTCTATATTGAAACAGTTAAGGTGGATGCTTAATGATTCAATGCCAAAAAAAGGCATTATTTTTGTACACAGACCAGAATATTGGCTCTAAACTCAAATACCACAGTTATTTTAGTACTAAAGTAACAGGCCCATGTTTAAGATAAAATCAGAGTGTCTTGTTTTTCTTATTTAATGTCTTGGCTCACTGTGAAGCTATTAGTCACTGCTTGTATATTTTTACTCCATTTAATCTGTCCTCTTCTTGAACTAATAAGTGAATAAACCAGAAGTAAAATTAGTAAAAGTTTGAGCTTATGATTTAAATAATTGCATTAATTTATTGACAAAATCAACGCATAGTTTATCAAGTATACAGCTATACCCTAAGTTAGAAGAGCTAGAAATGCTTCCTTTTCTTTTTTTTAAATCCTCACCTGAGGACATTTTTTCATTGCTTTTAGAGAGAGAGGAAGGGAGAGAGAAAGAGAGAGAGAGAAACAGTGATTGGTTGCCTCCCATATGTGCCCTGACTGGGGATCAAACCCACAACTTAGGCATGTGCCTTGACCAGGAATTGAACCCGCAGCCTTTTGGTGTACTGGATGATGCTCCAACCAACCAAACCCACCTGCCAGGGCAAGCCAGGAATGCTCCTTTTCTCTGAGAAAGCTTGTGTTTCTGAGCATCCAGCCAACCAGTCTACGTGCCAGAAGTACACTAAACAGAATTTCAGTATGTTTAAAATACTCAGAGAATACTCAGTGTACAGAATTTCAGTCTTCTTAAAGGAGCCTACTAAATCCTTGGAAAACAGAGTAAATTTTCCACTGTCATCATTTCAAGGTTGCCAAATCCCAGAGCTGTGTAGTGCATGCAGATTTTAGATAAGCAAAACACAGGCAGCTTTAAATCTGTTCTTTTGAACACCAGTGCTTTCTACATTTCTTCCATCGAGTGAGAAGGCTGGGACACAAGCAACAGAAACCCAAATGGGGGTGTGTGGGAAAGACATTAGGTGGGGGTCGTTGGGGGGTGGGGGGGAAGAAAATAAGCAATAAATGCACTGGACTCCGTCCTTCCAGTTGCTCGCTGAGCCACACGTTTTAGGGTTTTCTTTGATCCCTGATACCCCATAACCGATCCATCAGCAAGTGTTGGCCCTGCCTTCATAGTGTTCCCAGCATCTGACCATTTCCCATCTCTATGGTCCAGGCCACCGAGGTCTCTCGCCTGGGTTTTAGCAATAGCTTCCTACGTAGTCTTGCTTCTTCCCGTGACCTCTAGTTGCTCCTTGAGCATCCCAGCCTCACTTGTTCCTGAGGGCTTTGCACTCTCTGCTCCCAGTACCTAGACGGCCTTTCTCTTGGATTTCCACATGGCTGGTCCCTTTCAGGTCTTTACTCAAAAGTCACCTGCTCAATGAGGCCTTCCCTAGCTGCCCCAGCTAAAATTATAACCCTCCCACAATGATAGTTGGTATCCCTCTCCCTCTTTCCCCTCAATACTGACCTCTAACATACTATACATTTTACTTATTTCACTTGTTTATTGTCTGTGGCCCCTACTAGAACATTGGCTCCTGAAGGTGGCGGGTGGGGGGATCTTGTTGTATCCCCCCTGCCTACCGCATGTTAGGCACTTCCTAAATATTTGTCAGATGAATTAGCGCTTCTCTAGTTGTTAGTAGCAACGTTATTTTCCTTTCAAACATTACACCAAAACAATGAGCAAGTTTTAAGTAAATAATAGCACACGTGGTGTGCAGGTACTGCTAACAGTCACAGTGAAACACTGAAAACGCTGAATCAGAGGGGTCAAAATTGTTTGCCAAGGAGCCGGGTAAGTCGCGCAGCCTCCTAGGTCACGAGCTCAGGTCCTTAACAAGGTGATAATAAAAGCTCATTGACTGGCCTCCACTGGTTGAAATTTATTGCAGCTTTGGTACAACTGCACTGAATTTGACCTTTACACCAACTGTAAAAGTAGGATGCTCAAGCAGAAGAGTGAAGAAGATTTAAAATAGCGTAGTCCCCTACCTCGGAGGCACGGACTGCGGCCATTTATACCCAGTTGCACTGTTACTTCCGGAATCTGGCGGGCCTGGGCCGAGGCCGACTCCCACCACTTTATTATTTTAATTAATTATTTCTTGGAGATCAATGGTTATCTTGTTTTTTTTGTTTGTTTGTTTTGAGGTAACATTAGTTGGTAACATTATATAAATGCCAGGTATACCACATAATTAGATAGCTGTACTCCCTAAGGTCAGATATGTACATAGGGCACTTAGCCCCAGGACCTGGCCTTTAGGAAGGACTCCATAGGTGTCCTTCTTATTGTCATTATTCACATGTGTCTGTTCACTGCTGTATCCTCAGCACCTCACACAATACCTGGCACACAGCAAGCACTCAATGAGCATGGGTTAAATAACTGTCTTCATTCATTATCATCATGGACTAAGCTTGGCTACATGCTCCTCCTCCCTAATCCCAGTTTCTAAATTTTTGTAAAAATGGGGGCTATCTTTTTATAGATATGCTTGTCATCACATAGAATATTTCTAGAAAGATATTAATAAAAATGGTGGCTTGTCTCCTGTAGGGAGGACTGGGCGGTTGAGGGTCAGGGAAGAGGTCACTCTGTAACCTTTTGTGCAATTTGACATTTTCAACCTGTGCATGTACTATTACATTTTACAAAAACACCAAGAAATTTAAAAACAAAGCAAATGTGAAGTTTAAATAAACCGATTTTTTAGTAGCAAAAGCAAAGGAGAGCCCTTACAACCATCCCTTAATATATCATAAGGATCCTATGCCCCCTTTTATGGGGGAAATCAGGACATTTATTGGGGAAGGGGGAGTGAATCTGGGGCAAGTGCCAGCTGCAGGCAGCCCTGTCAGAAGGCCGCTTGCCTCTCCCAGTTTAGAAGTTCAGGGTGGGAGGGGTGTCGCCGCACCCCACGAACTGGCAGAGACATCCACCATTTGCCCCCACTGTGCTGCTGGCGGTGCAGAGAGCTCTGTGGCTCCGGTTCAAGCCACCGCGGTTCGGTCCCGGGGGAAGTTTTCATCTTCTGCAATATCGTTACACACAATTTAAACTTTAAAGTCAGTCATCCGTCCCAGCCACGTAGGTGTTCTTACGTATTAACATGTTGAGTTGGAGCGTGTGCTGAAGGTAGCAAAGGCCCACGTTTCCGGCAGGAACCACAAATGCCGCTCTGCTCTTCCTCGTCCTTGTGGTGAAGCTACTTACGGCTGTTGGATTTTTAGAAACAGACCCAATTGCCAGTTTACTCCGTTTATAATGATCAGTATCACATCATCATTATCGGGTTCTTCTGACTTCTTTACAGTTGATCTTGTTCACCTGGTATTTGCTGGTTACACCTCTTTTCTGGAGATCAACATTTTTATTTAACAAAAAATAGATAAATTAACTGAACAGTTTATAAAAATCCTCTTTTAAAATTTCCTGCATCCCCCAGTACCAGCAGACAAAAGGCACTATCACACAGCCAAAATCTCAGATGTGAGATTTAAAATATAAAAAGTGGGATTTGATTTGGTGATGAGCAGATCAAGTACTTTTTAAAAAAACATTCTCTAAAAAACAAACAAAAAAAATCCTCTTTCCCTTCCTCCGTCTCCAGCACCACCAAAGATCTAAACTATTTCAGACCTGAAAGATGCTCAAATCTGCGAGCACTCAGCAGTTGGGACACCGATGCAAATAGAACGCGACACCTCCCCAAAACCTACTGTTCTTGTTCTCATCTCACAACAAGCCACGTTGCTGCCTGTGAGAAACATAAGCCTTGCTGGTTCTGCTGACAGCGATACCAGATAAACGCATTTAATGCCAGAGACTGAGCATTCAGTTTTCCTGCGGGCAATGCAGTGTGAAAAAAACATACAGGAAAGTGATACCTTTGGCAGCTAGCACATTTAGAAATAATGCACAAAGATGCTAGGGAAGCTATAAACGTCAGGTTTACTGAAAATGCATGATTTTTTTAATAAAGTTTTCTGTCCACGGAAAACCCTCTTGACTACACAGGAGCTAGATCTTTGATGCACTTTGGAATTTACAAATAAGGCCAGCGTTAGGCAAAATCAAACCCTGAGGAGTGTGCGTGTGTGCAAGAGCGTCGTCTTCAGTGTCCCCTTTGGGCACGTGTTCTGTTCCTGGAAACTGGACACTCTCTGGGGACCTCTGACAGCCACCTCTTGTGAGCCTGCCCAGGCCTCAGAGGCTGTGGGACACCCAAATCATGTCACTGTTACATGCAGAGAATTTTTTTAAAAAATCAAAATTTGGAGAGTCCTATTCAATTTTATAGAATCAAGCTCTGTCAAGTTCATGGAGCTTACACCAGCGAGTCCAACACTATTACAGCGTACGTCACTTGGCTGTTACAGGTGCTGGCCGTGACCCAGAAATGCTGACACAGAGCCACGTGGGACCGCGTGTCATTAAGAATCGCCCCTGCATTGTCAAACTGTGATTTAAGAGCTTGCATAGTGGCATACAGCTGGCACATCAGCCCAGAACTAGGGCAGTTACATTTCGTTTTTGTGAAAACTTTGGGAACCTGCCTTTGATTAGAAAGTGCCTTGAGATTATGAAAGCCTATTTGTAGATACAGAAAAAGCCGATCTGTAGATGCAGAAAGCCTATCTGTAGATACATTTCTTTCCTCTCTGTTAGGGAAAAAATGACTCAGAAATGTATTGATTTAATTCCATCGAGTCTTTTTCTCTGGCTCAAGTAATTAATCTTCCTTTAAAAATAGACGACATCCAGTGGCCTGTGTGGCTTACTTGGTGAGGGCACCATCCTGTAAACCGAAAGGTCACCGGTTCCATTCCTGGTCAGGGCACAGGTCTGGGTTGCGGGATTGGTCCCCTGTTGGCGTGGGTGTGGGAGGCAGCAGATTGATGTTTCTCGCTCACATTGATGTCTCTCTCTCTCCCTCCCTCCCTTCTCCTCCCTCACTAAAATCAGTAAGCATGTCTTTAAGTAAGGATAATTTTTTTTTAAATAGATAACGGTGTGGTGCAGTGGTTAGGAGCACAGACAATGGAACCCACCAGACTTGAGTTTAAATCCCGGGTCAACTTCTCTATGAGATGTGAGATGTCGAACAAATTCCTAATTTGTAAAATGGGAAAAGTCATAGTGCCTAACACTGGGGTCCCCAGCCCCAGCAATCACCATTCCGCTGTCTGTCTGTAAGCCTGCCTGCTCTGGGGTCACCACACGCATACCTCACCTTTACTGAGGTATAACTGATATACCAAAAAATCACACATAGTTAAGGTATACATTTTAACTGCTTCTCTGATCACTCCAGCAATGAGGCTTGCATGAAAGCTGGCCATTACAGATTCCACACCCCTGGCTAGAGTTAATTGGGTCAGGGTTGGGTATCTGATCATCCTTCTCTCCTGCAGCTTGGAAAAATCCTGGTACCCCCATCCCTTTGACTGGTCCACATATAGGCGTATCCAAAAGCCAGGCCAATCAGAGCCCTTCTCTGCGTTCATCACCCTGGGGAGTATTCACTCTCTCCACTACAGCTGAAGTGAACTTGATCATTGTTTTTGTGGTATGCGACACGTAACATAAAATGTAATGACACATAACATAAAAGGTAACGTCTTGACCATTTTAAGGGGATATAGTTCAGGAGTGTTAAATGTAGTACATGCACATCGTTGTGTAACTAATCTCCAGAGCTCTATTCATCTTGTACAATAGAACAGATGCTCTGTACCCATTAAACACCAACTCCCATTTCTTCTTTCCCCCAGCTGCTGGCAACTGCCCTTCCTGCTTTCTGTCTCTGTAAGCTTGACCACTCTAGGTCCCTCACGGAAGTGAAATCTACAGACCCTGTAGTTCTGGAGTCATTTACACTAGAACAATGAGTTAAAGAAAAAACACAACTTTACTGAACTGAAATTGCTTGTGGTTTATGAACGCGCTGCATATGTTGTAGCCTGAATTTTAACCACTGTAGTATTATCAGCCCTTACTGTTTTTTATGGAGTTTCCCACATAAGCCACGGTAGCAGCTGCTTCATTAACCTGCATATTGGCTGTTCCAGACGGCACCCCAAGCCATGCGGGTATGCAGCCAGTTCGGTCTCATCTTGGGGACGGTTGTGCTTCAGTGGCTGACGTTGTACAGCAGTGGTCCTCCACCAGGGACAGTTTGCCCTCCAAGGGACATTTGGCAATGTTTTAATGAAAAATAATACAATGAACAAATAATAATAATAATACAAGAATAAACTCTGTGCTTCGTGTACTCACAACGGTAAACCTACTTTTGCCCTACCCTGTACTTTGTGATGGAGCGAACTTCTCCCTCTTTGGTACCTTATACCAGGTTACTCAGAGAGGGTCCTGTCAGTTAGGATTCTTGCTTCTGTAAGGAGTTTCGGAAGACCCAGCCTCACCTGGCTGAAGCAGAACAAGAATGTATTGGCATAATCCAGGGGGAGCTGGATTCGGGACCTTAAAGGGGTGCGCTCAGCCTCCACCTGGGTCTGTTGTCTCTGCTCCCTGTGTGTCGGCTTCATTCCCAGGCTTCCCATGGAAGCAAGGTGGCCACAGCTCCATCCTCCCATCCTTCCAGGTTCAAGTGCAGCAGGAAAAGAGAAGGAAGGACATCCATCCTCTGCTAGAACCCCAACCAGAGCAAAAGAATCCCTTGGGCCAGCTAGCTTTTAGCATTTTCAAATACTCAAAGTTATGTTTATGGTAGTTCACTTGGCCCTCCCTACCAATATTTCTGTGATTAGCTGAGACTGCTCCCTCTTGCTGGAGGACCAAACTGAAGCCCCACGTGGCTTGGGTGATGTCCTCCGTCACTCTGGGGCGGTGGCCTGACTAGAAGTCCTGTCTTGGGCCGCTGAAATTGCTTTTTATTTATCCTGAGGTGCTCGGTTACATGTCATTATGTGGGATTTTTGCCCCATGCCTTTTCTTTAAAAAAATTTTTAAAAATGTTCAATTACAGGTTCATTCCATATTTTTTGTATTAGTTTCAGGTATATAGCATAGCGGTTAGACACTCATATACTTTACAAAATGTTCCCCTGGTATTTCCAGTACCTAACTGGCACCACACATTCTTATAACAATATTGTTGGCTGTATTTCTCGGGCTCTACTTTACATCCCCTTGACTATTTTGCAAGTAGCAATCTGTGCTTCTCAACCCCTTAACCTTTTTCACGCAGTCCCCCAAACCCCGCCCCTCTGACAACCATCACTCCGTGCCTATGAATCTGTTTCTGTTTTGTTTGTTCATTTCTGTTGTCCTTTAGATTCCACATATAAGTGAAATCCTATGGTATTTGTCTTTCTCTGACTGACTTATTTCACTTAGCATAATACCCCCTAGGTCCATCCATGCTGTTGCCAGTGGTAAGGTTTTGTTCTTTTTATGGCTGAGTAATACTCCACTGTGTCAAGGTACCAAGCTTTTGTATCACTCATCTATTGACGGGCACTTGGGTTGTTTCCGTGGGACTTTTTTGAACTGTGAAAAGTTTTTAGTAGCACTGGCTGAGTGTCTACTTTAGGTGTGTGAAAGAATCTACCACCAGGGTGCCCAGAAGTGTTTGTGGTCCTCATGGCACAATTAGAGCACCTTAGAGAATCATTTCCTTCCCAGAGTCTGGGCTGGAGGAGCTCAAAGAATATGTTGAGGATGTAAGTACTACATGCTGTCCTTTCAGATTCTCTGTGAAATCATGAAAGTCTCAGTATATTGTAGAAAATGTGAAAGCCTTTAAAAAGGTGCGTGTTCTCCGTCCTTGGTTTTCATTTGAGCTGTTGTTCAAGGGCAGCCCTCTGTAGAGAAAGAAAAAAATGGTCCTGGCCTCAGCGAGCATGAGGCCTGGCGGAGGAGGCAGCCACCGGTGACCAGTCCGGCAGGGCTGTGTGCGCTGGGTGCTTCCAGGGGTTAAAATCCCTCCAAAAGGTGCTGGGTGGGTCGAGCCTTTGTGATTTGTTTGGTGGTGCTCTGAAAATTTCTTGTCTCTGCTCCTAAATTTAGAGCCAGCAGCTGCCACTGCTTTGTTCTAACAAGTCAGTAATTTTCCATCCCCCTGGCTGGCTCGGATTCCCTTAATATATCTAATCACTCTGCAAAAGCTTCTAACTTGGCCATCTCACTTTTTTAACCCCAAGGAAGGGTACGCATGTCATGTAGTCTGTCATTAAGTATTTTGCCATTTCTGTAACTTCATCATTGTTTTAAAAAAAATTAAAAGCTTCTCTTGTTTGGGCATAAGGTATCGCCTTTTATTTCATTTTCCTACCTACCTATACAATGTAAACACTCTTACATTATGCGATAGACAGAGAGTTTTAGTACATGGCGTTTTATAGGATATGGCATTCAGTGTCTTTCATCTTCAAAACCAGGAGGTTGCTTTTTATTTGTTTCTTAGTTGTCCATTTATTTATTTTTTAAGATTCCATGGGTTTTCCCAGAATTCCTTGGAGATACATCATGGGTGGTATCATAACTTTATTTCTCTCTTATAGTTTTTTATGATCTGGGATTTGCTTCAGAATTATCCAGATGAAGGGGAAGGGGCCTTCGGGCTAGTGAAACACGACTGGTCATGGCAGCTGTTGAGGTGGGTGGAGGAACGTGGTGGCTCACAACACTACGCTGTGGCTTTGTGTGTGCCTCACATTGCTCAAAGTAAAAAACTTAAAATTTGTTTGCAAAAAGATTATTTCTAACAATCTCCCTTTAACAAAGATGATGCTGATAGTTGAAATATTGCCACCTATAGGAGGAAAATAGATTACACTTGTTTTTCTTTGACTTGGGTCTCTTCTAACATCAAAAAGATAGGAAAATTTTATTATAATCTTCATCTCCAACCTAGAAAGCACTAACTCTAAAGTGTTATTGACATTGTTACTTTTTTCAGAACTCTCCATTTATATGAATTTCTAGGTACTTAAATTGTATTACAGTCTCTATATAACAGTTAAACTGGTGTTTTCAAAAGGTTATCTTACAATTTTTATTTTATATATTTTTAAAGATTGCATTTATCTTTAGAGAGGGGGGAAGGCAGGGAGAAGGAGAGAAACATCGCTGTGCCCCCGCAGGCAGACAGACGCTCTCCTCCTGGCGAGGCCTCCGCTCTGAGGGTTCACTTAAAAGACAGCCCAGGCCCTGAGCTGTCTTGGAAAACGAGACAAATGCAAACGCCACCCGACACCAGCAAAGAACAAAGAAAACACCAGAACTGGAACTTAAATTTTAACGCTTTCAAGAAGTTGACAAAAGCAAGCAGTTTTCTTTCTAAAAAACCGGTTCTTTCTAAAAACAGTGCTCAGAAACCAGAGAAAGCACGTTTGCTTTTGAGCATTTTTCTCTTGCTGCTTGCAAATTCTCTCCCAAGAATCCGTCAGTGTAGAAGCCTTCTTTAAAAAAATTATATTTTATTGATTATGCTATTACAGTTGTCCCAATTTCTCCCCCTTGGCCCTCCTCCACCCAGCACCCCCCACTCCCTCAGGCAGTCCCCACACCATGGTTCATGTCCACGGGTCATGCATGTAAGGGCTTTGGCTGCTCCCTTTCCTGTGCTGTATTCTACATCCGCGTGGCCATCCTGTGACTACCTATTTGTACTCAATCCCCTCACCTCCACACCCATTCCCCCGCTCCCCCTCATTCCCCCACTCCCCCCTCATCTGGCAACCATCAAAACACTCTCTGTATCCATGATTCTGTCTCTGTTTTTCTTGTTTGCTTAGTTAGTTATTTAGATTCAGTTGTTGACAGGAATGTATTTATTGCCATTTTATCATTCCTAGGTCTGATTTTCTTTTCTTAAATAAGTCCCTTTAACATTTCATATAATAATGGCTTGGTGATGATGAACTCTTTTAGTTTTTTCTTGTCTGGGAAGCTCTTTATCTGCCCTTCAAATCTAAATGATAGCTTTGCTGGGTAGAGCAATCTTAGCTGTAGGTCCCTGCTTTTCATTACTTTGAATAATTCTTGCCAATCCCTTCTTGCCTGCAAAGGCATCAAAACTGTTCTTATGTTAATTCTTTTGACCAGAGGGCCTTTACAGAAACCATGACTGTGGAATGTCTCGAGCAAGATCGTCACCTACTGGCAGAAATAATCATCGCGCGCACACGCCAGGGTGGTATTTGATTGGCGGGACAACTGGGGATGCAAATCTTTAAGTTTTCACTGGCCGGACTTTCTGGGACAATGGACAGTTGATAATGTGTATGTGGTCACCTCGGGAAACAAATGAAAGCCCAGAATTTATACCCTTGAAGGGAACATGTTCCCATTTCTGTGGCATCTCTCCTGGAATCCTCTGAGCCTCTGCAACAACCTGTGTTGTCCAAAACAGGTAGTGTTTTATAAACTCACCGTGTGAAATAGAAGCTCTAAAAAGATGCCATTTTAGGGATTCACGAGTTACTAAGTTTTAAATGTCAATCTCTCCCATCACTTCTTCCACAAAACGCATCCCTTTGGAGGGGTCATAGGAATAACAAAACGCCTCCGTATAAGGAAGCAAATCGTCAGTGACCGGTTTTTCCCAGCAGTGCGTCTGCCGGCTTCCAGGCTGGGTGTCCCCGCGCGTGTTTACCAGGTCCCTCTCCTCAAAGACCACGCAGTCCAGCCATTAGCTTCCATCGTGTTTTATTTTTAAAACACACCCAGTGAATGTCCTTTTAAGATCCTTCTGCAGACTCTGTGTGGGCGCAGCATCTGTGCAGATCAGCAGGTCGATCCTTTCCTGACATGTATTTTTCAAGAGGCTATTTGTAATTTCAAGCACACACTTTGAAGTCAAACAGATCTGGGTTTGCACCCCAGCTGCACTACTTACTGGCTGTTTGACCTTGGGCAAGTCGTTTAACCTCTCTGAGCCTCAAGCCCCCTCGTCTTTAAAACATGGATCATAAATTCTCTGTCACACTGTTGCTGTGAGGATTGAGTGAGATGGTATGTGTTAACACACTGAACAGAGAGTTTGGCCCAATAGTAAAAATAAACTGTGTTATAAATATTTCTGTATGTATATAGATTAAATGGATCAAACTGGCTTTGCTCCCTGACTGGTGGAGACAAGAATACTTCCAAAAGTTTTGCCTGTTATTGCTCAAGCTTTCTAGAACCACTCGGACTACTCATATGGAGGCAGAAAGCCTGCTTCCCAGGTTTCTCATGCCATTCATAACGCCCAGCCTCCTCTGCTGCCCCCCCACCCCCAATCGCCAGGGAGCCTGAAATCACTACTGATACCTGCGCTCCACACCCAACATCTGATTGAATATGTCTGCGGTGGGACCAGGGCATGGAGGGCTTTTTAAGCCCCCAGATGATTCTAACAGCAGGCCAATATAAAAAAACCACTGTATGAATGCTTGGTTGCACTATTCCTCAATAATTTTATTTCTGAAAGTCCCAAACCATTCAGAAACCGAGCGCAGCATCCCCACGCATGGAAACAGGAGGACGTTGAGCTCAGTGATGCAGACGCCTTGAACTTGCTGTAGAACTGACGCTGTTTCTTTAAGTGTTATCACCTCTGGGATCAGACAGTCTTTGGGGGAGATGACTTCCCCTAGCTGGGCAGTCCCCAGGGCTGAGGGAAAGACTGGGCAGCAGCCGTGGATGCAACAGCCTGTTCTGTCAAGGTAGCTTCATGCTGCTGAGGTGAGAAACCCGCAGGGGCTTGGAAAAGCTGAGGGTTATCTTTCTTTCCTGGTCTGTAAATAAAGCAAGGTGAATGAAGCCAGCCTCACGGCCTGACACCCACGCCTTGCTCAGATAGCGGAGTCTATTAGAATGCAACAGTAGCATGTTTCATCTTTATGGCTAAAACACTCACAACTCCATATGTTTGTTTTGTTCAAATTGTTATACCTTGCTGTTGAAGAAACACAATGCCTAAACTCCCTATTTTAATTAAATAAGTTTACTTATTTGTCGTTTTGGGTGATATTTCGCTGGTAATGTTTGTTGTTCCTCTTAATACAATGAGACAAAAATAATTCACTTAAATATTCACAACTACTTCTTAAATTGGATAAGATCCTGTCCCATGACTTCACTAATACTGGTTTCCCTTAGTCTGGATTTTAAAAATTATAGTAAAAAGTACATATAACAGCCCTGGCTGGTGTGGCTCAGTGGATTGAGCGCCAGCCTGTGAACCAAAGCCTTGCTGGTTCGATTCCTAGTCAGGGCACATGCCTGGGTTGCAGGCCAGGTGCCCAGTAGGGGGCGCATGAGAGGCAACCACACATTGAGGTTTCCCTCCCTCCCTCTCTTTCTTCCTCCCTTCCCCTCTCTCTAAAAATAAATAAATAAGATCTTTTTTTTTAAGTACATATAAAATTGACCCTTTTGACCCTTTTAACCTTTAAGCGTACGATTCAATTCAAGAGACTCACACAGACTCACACTGTTGTGCAACCATCTAGTTTCAGAACTTTTCATCAGCCCCAAATCCATCTAAGCAACCACACTCCATTCCTGTGTCCCACATGCTCTACTGTAAGCTTCCATTTATAAGAAGTATTGTTAGGTGGGACAGACAGCACACCAAGCCAGGGAGGAGGAGGGAGATGTGTCTCACCCACTGACTCAGCGTCCTGAGCCTGCTCTGACAATATTGCCGGGTGTCCCAACATCACCGGAAACACCAGGCTAACACAGGAGGAGGGCAGTCCTTGAAATTCTATGTATCATCTCCACTACCTGGGAAAGAAGGCCTTTGAAATTGTGCTTTCATCCCAAGGTCTGAAAGGCAAAAAAAGGGCCCACAGTGCCTACGGGAAGAAACAGTCCATAAATTCACGCCACCCTCCCAAAGCTGGTACCACCTTTACCTCTCAATCAATATGCAACTTCTTCACCCCCATCCCACCAAGTACATAAATCCTCAGAACAAAGGACCTAGGGCTCTTGTCAGCCTGGCTCTTGGAGAATGTATGACCAATAAACCCTGCTTCCATGCTAATAGACCTGCTCATCTGTAATTCTCTACTGCGTTGGCAAGAAACACCGAATTTCTCCCATAACTGTATTGAGAGTAGACAAACGTGTAGAGACAGAAAGCAGATTCGTCACTTGCTGGGGCTGGAAGCGGGAGCTGGGGAGTAGGGAGTGACTTGCCAATGAGTACGGATTTCTTTTCCTGGTAATGAAAATGTTCTAAAATTGATTATGGTGGTGGGTACACGTATCATTCTAACTCTTATTCAGTAAGTGCTTATTGGCTGATAAATGTTAAAGATATGATGTATTTTTTGAAATACAGTAATTTGTGTTAAGAATTATTTATAATGGAAAGTTTTTTACATTACTCTTGCTCTTCATGCTCCACAGAGGGCTGTTTGATACATGTTCCTTCCTATATAAAAGTTAACATGTGCTTATTCGAGAGAAAGCACACAAGAAAGCAAATGATCCCTGTCTCCCCCACCACCACCACCTTCTTAATTTGCTACTCAAGGCTGTGGGTGTGGTCTGCCAGACATTTCTACATTTATCTTTTTTATTATGCACTTTAAAAGAAACAGCCAAGACCAGAAATGAGGTTGCACTCTACAGCCCGTTTTGTGGCTCCCTTTCCTCCTTTAGCGACAGCAGGCCGAGGTCTTTTGGAGGCCCAGGCATTGAATTGTGCCCCTTCGATGTTCCGGTGAAGAGTCCTGTCCATGCAGAACCTTTTAGAGGCAAAGGGAGCCTTGATTGCTGCCGCCTTTATCAGGATACGTAGACCTCAAGCCACCAAGGCAGTTTACAGGAGGATCCTTAGAAAAGAGCAGCTCTTGTCTTTTGTAAAGCACCAGCCTGTAGCTGGACGCCATGCGCCTTGAACCCATGGAAACTCCAAACCTTCCTGGGTAGCCAGAGGGTCCTTGGGTGAAACGGTGCAGGAGAAGGCCAGGTCAAGAGGGGTGGTTTTGCTGCTGGATTGGATCCTTGCTGTCGGGGGTCCCAGAGCCCCAACAAGGCGTGTTTAGTTCATCTTTTCCACTTCCTCCAGAGCTTTGGTCATTGCCATTGAGAAATATGATGACAGCCCTGGCTGGTGCAGCTCCGTGGATTGAGCACTGGACTGTGAAGCAGGGCCGCTCGTTCGAGTCCCAGTCAGGGCACGTGCCTGGATTGCAGGCCAGGTCCCCAGTAGGGGGCGTGTGAGAGGCAACTGCACATTGATGTTTCGGTTCCTCTCTTTCTCCTTTCCTCTCTCTCTAAAAGTGAATAAATAAAATCTTTAATAAAAAGAGAAATATAATGACAAATTGATTTGTGTCAAGGAAAAGTGCCTCCCAGGAAAACTAATTGTAATAGCACGCTCAAGCAATGATGTTCCTTTAGAGTGTAATTGGTTAGCTCTATGGAGCACAAAGAAAATCATTTATGTTCGTAAGTGGAGACCTGTATTAAAAACATTTCTGCTGGATTGTTATATTTTAAAAATTGGACACACTTCAAATTTCTCTCAGCAGGGCAATGAAGAAATAAATTGAGGCATATTCATAGTCTAGAGTACTTGACAGCAAGGAAAATGAATGGACTAGCTCTTAAGATAATGTTGAGTGAAAGAGCAAGAAGCAGAATGTTATATGTGGTGTGAGAGTGTTCTAAAAATGCACAAAATGCTGCATATAGTTTATGGACGTGTGTGCAGTTTTAAGGAAAGTGTAAACAATGCCAAAGGTCACGTAGTGAGGGCCTGGGGGCAGGGGGAAGGGCTGCCCACCTGGGCCACATCGGGGACTTCACCTGCACCTGGGCTGTTAATTTCTTTCTTTCTCAGTGTGGTAAAAAAAAGAAAAAAGAAAAAAAATTTGACCATCTTAACCGTTTCTAAACTTACAGTTCAGTCGCCTTCAGTACGTGCACATTGTCCTGAAACTGGTCCGCAGCACTGTTTTCATTTCATGAAACCGAAAGTGTCCCCACTGCGTAATAACTCCGCCCCCGTCACCCGGGGCAGCCACCGTCCCACTCTCTGCTTCTGTGAGTCTGACTACTCATAGGTGGGATCACACAGCAATTATCTCTTTGAGACTGACTTATTTTACTTCCTGTCCTCAAGACTCACCCATGTTGTAGCATGTGACAAGACTTCCTCTTTTTTTTTAAGGATGAATAATAATATCCCATTGTATGTCTGCACCACAGTTTTTTTTCATCCGTTCATCTGTGGGCAGGCACGCGGGTTGCTTCCACCATTGGCTACTGCGATTAATGTTGCATCGGAGACCCCAACCTGGGCTGGGAGATCTGTCTCTAGGTCCCCCATTTGAAGATTAAGTCCAAACCTCCCAGTGTCCTCCTGCCTGAGAGATCTTTAAAGCCTGTGCGCGCGCAAGCTCATGCCGGCCTTGGGCTTTTCTGTCCCTAGTAAAGGCAGCAAGATGTTCTTTCTCACACGGACGGTGTGGAAGCTGGAGGTCCCTGATGGGGTCTGGCCATGGCTGCCCCCTTTAAGCAGGGTCTCTGCTCTCCGGTCCCCCCAGGTCCTGTTGCTCCTAATCCCTCTGACCTATGATGCTGATGGGTATCGTGGCATTTTATCATCGCACCTATTTTGCTGTTTTCTCATCACAGTGTTAAGAGGAACATGAAATAATTTTTGTATCCAGTCTCCATCAAAAATTAGGAAATGGAAAATTAGATCAATGGACAAGGTTGTGTGCTTCATGAAAAATGTGAGGGCGTATTTGTGGAAGTGAGGGGTATTCCTTTCAGTGTAATAGGTAAGTAAAATACATCTGTCTGAGAAATATGCAGCGTAAGATTTCATTACAAAATAAACCATAATAAGAACTCTGACCAGCATCTATAAAAGATGAGTGATAAAGAATTCGTGAAAATCAGAACGGTTAAAATTTCAGAAAGATTTGATTTTGCATGTGTGCGGGTGAGGCTGTTGTACAATGCGTGTCGTCCAGTTACGGATGCAAGTGGGCCGCCGCCACTGCTTTTCAGCGACTGCCGCTGTTCCTACTGCTGACGAGACATTATGAATCGATACTCCTTCATCCTACATGTCCTAAAAGTCATGAGGCAGAATAGACACTCTGAGCACTAGACCAGACCAGGGGACCCGTCAGGTCTTCTTTGACACAGGCAACAGGAACTGCCTCTCACTCTCATGCGGGAAAGTTTGCTGGTGGGCTCTGCGCTAGTTCGGGGAAGAGCCAGCCCAGGGAGCAAGCCGCAGGAAGGGACCCTCCCCGCGGCAGCAGAGCCAGGGAGCCTGCTGCTGGCCTAGCTCAGTGGTCCCAGCTGCTTTGTTCTCCCTGCCCTTTGGCTCAAGGCTCAGATTCCTGGGGTGGGAGGACCTGACCGGCGGGCTTGGTTCACAGGCCTCTGCCAGCCCCGGGGGAGTATCAGGCCTAAGGGGTGGTGTTACTCTGTTTCACAGAAATGAGGGGAGGGCTGAAAGGGGTCCCATGAAGTATAAAAATAGTGCTGGAAAATAGAAGCATACCCCAAAAGGAGCGGCTAGCGCTCAGGTGTGATTCCCTTATACTGGGACAGGTGAATCTGAAGCGTATGATGAGTTTGAATAGGCAGCCAAAAATCTGTGTCAACAAAACCAAACAATAGCAACAAGAGCAACAAAAAATCCAAAAGTGAGTCCAACAGTGGCTACCTGGAAATTACATTTTCCTCTCCTGGAAACTCGTCAGTCTGGTTTCTAGTGTGTGGTCCGTTGCAAAGCCCCGTCCCTCTCAGCTCTGAGCATCACTGCAGACAAGGGTCTTGAAAGACATCTCACTGCAAAACCTGGCAGAGGACGCACCCTTTGAGTTACCTTTGCTCTCTCAAACTTCAGGAGAAGAGTCCAAGGAAAGCGTGCGGAGGCCTGAGCTGTCAGCAGCTGGGAGAGGAGAGGCTGCCTGGGCAGGTGCTGTCAGCTGTTGCAGACGCTCTGGGGTGCTGTATCAAGTGCAGGCGAGCAATGCCCATGCCATATTTGGGTGAGCAGACAGTTTGCTTAACTGTTCCGCAAACCGGTGATGGAGGAAGCCATGCTCAGACAGTGTGTAGTACCTAAATGAACAAGTCCTTGATTATTTTTTTGTTCTGTTAATTTTACAAGAGATTTTGGGACACAGTAAAGCTCTTATTGGCATATTTTAAAACCATTTTCCAAATCTGCAAGGGAACGGGAAGAAATATTTTTCAGAAGGAAAAGCGGCCAAGTGGACTGGAAGTCCACCGATCACTCTCTCCTGGGATGAAACTTGCAGCTGCCCAAAGAAATGCGCAGCCTCCCAGGTTTCAAGCGCGACGGGTAGGCCCAGGAGCACCCGAGAGCAGTCATCTGTGGGGGAAAAATCGCTCCATGATTTTGGAGTCCACAGCCAATGCGAAAACCCAGAACTGTCTGACCGAGCTGCCGTAACAGAAATCCTGCTGCGATTTCAGAAATCCTTTCATTGAGAGTGGGGTTTTCTCACTTAACAAAAACGAAGAGTGAAAATGGAGCGTGACAGGGTGAGAAGCTGTATGTTTCCTGTTGTCATGATCCTAAATATGGAGCCCGTGGCGTACGATTGCCAATGGATTTCCTTTTAAAGATATAAAACTGTTATGACTATTATTACTAACTGTAAAGAGTTAAATACTAATTGTTTAAATTGTAATGAATCTTTTAAAAATGACCCTAACGTTGATGGTCAGCATTAAGGGCCCAGAGAGGGTGAAAATCCAAGGCCTGCTGGGCACGAGGTCTGCCGGGCCCCCGCGGACTCTGAGTCTTTCTGGCGGGTCATGTGAGGCGGCCGTTCCTGGCGGCCTGCCTGGGGCTTCTTTTCATGCAGGGATTTAACACGGACTCTGGAGGCCATTAGGATCGCGTGTGCTGACCTCAGCTTCCCACCTCCCGGAGGCAGCCCCGTGACCCTGGCTCAGCCCCTCTTCCTGCTCCCACCTCCTGTAAAGGCAGCCCAGGGTCCAGGCTGAGAACTGCAGCCGTGGAGATGCTGTGCCCCTGCCACTTTCCAGGTGTGTGGCTTCAGGGCAGTGACTGTCCCACTCTGAGCCACCATGTCTCCCCCTGGGAAGCTCCGGTCATTCCTTCTTCTGGGCAGGGTGATTGTGAATTATGAACAAGAAAATGAAAGCTCGTTGATACCTGCTATGCGGGACATACTGAAGGATTAAGTCCCGTCTCTCCCACGGTCAACAACGTTCCCAGTCTGTCCTTTAAGCAGAAGTCAGGCCCTGCTCAGTGTTAAAGGTGATGGAGGATGGTAAGACACTGGGGGACCAGGGAACCTCGGGGGGGCGGGGGACAGTGGCCCTCCTTCCTTCCATCAGCCACCCATCTGCAGTTCTGATAAATGCTCCCTGAGTGCTCGCGCCAGCAGCCTGCAAGCCCTTGATTTCACGGGGATACAAATTACCACAACGTTGTCAACACTTTTCTCAGTCCTGGCATCCGTGCTGGAACCAAAGCTTCTCACTGTGGCTGGGGTGCAGCTCCCATGTGGCCCCTGATTGGACAGAGCCCGTCGGGCAGCCTGGTTTGAAGCCGCAGGAGACAGCGGGGCTGAGCCTCCAGGGAACCAGCCCTGGAATCTGAGGCTGCTCCAGGGACTGGGAAAACCCAGCCCGCCCTCGTCGCGGCCTCCCTCTGTCCAGTCTGACAAACCCGTGCAGACACAGCGATGCGGAGGATGCGGAGGAGGTGGCCCGACCAGGGCCCCAACTGGACAGGCCTTTGTGATCCAGCAAAAGGGATGTCTCCTTGGTCCGACCCGGGGACGGCCAGGCTTCCAGAATAGTCCTGCCAAGTTTAGGAAACAGGCAGGCTTTTCATCCCGGCTCCTCCGGAGTCCCCGTGTCCAGACGTTTGCTTGGTGACACCACGGTAACCACGATGCCACAATGGAACATTCTTCCCAAGGTGGCAGAAGGGATCCCTCTGTTGGGCTTTGCTGTGTGCGGGCAGAGTGAGCTCATTTCTCCTTTAGCAGGATCAGTTCCCAGAAGAACTCAGAACCGTCCTGACGGCAAGAAACATCCGGTGCCACGAGCGGAACATGGTGACTGAGAACGGCACCCATGGGCTCCTCAGGCTCTTGTGTGTTGTTTGAGGCCAGGGTGGGCCTGGAGGTGCGGCTCTTGGTGCAGGCGGATGGGCTTTGGATTTAGACAGACCTGCCCTTGGTTTCCAGCCTCACCACTTGGCAGCCGTGTGCCCTTGGACAGGCTCCTCAGTGTCTCAGTGTCACCTTCTGAATCTGTAAAATGGGGATAATGAGAGTGTCTGCTTCATAGGGTTATTGTGCAAAATAACTGAGCAAAATGGTGGGGCTGTTACTATGTAAATGCGTGAGCTGGCCCTGGTTAAAGGAAGTCCAGCATGATTTAAGCCAGCAGGGCTTAGGAGGAGGGGCAAGACCCACGTGGGCTCGCATTAAACCCCTGCTTTTTTCATTCAGCAGCGTTTTACAGCTACAGGGTTGAGGCAAGGGTTGAATCCCACGAGTCAAAAAACCACCCGTTTCTGAGCCCCAACTCTCCGGGGAGCCGGGGACCCTGGCTGGGTTGACGGGCGTGGGCCACCTTCCCTCCTCGGGCGACCTTGGAATCCCGACAGGCTCTCGGTGCTGGACAGCCGGCCCCTGCCCTTTTACTGCACGGGACCAAGCCACAGGGACGCGACAGGTCTGTCCCTCACGTCGTGGAAGATGTCAGCGGGAAGGGAAGGGGCTGGGCAGCCGATGCTGCGGGGAGGCCAGCCCTTTGGGGAGGAGAGGAAAAGCCTGCGCGTTGTTTCCACAGCCGCCCATGGTGTCTGCCGCGGCTCCCCTGGGGGATGGCAGGGATGACCCGGCTGCTCTCGGTGCTGCTCTCGGTGCTGCTGTCCGTCCCCGTGTCCCACGCTGCCATCAGTGAGTGTGCTCCTCGCTTCCTTTGGGACTTAGCCGGGCCGGAACACGCGGCAGGGGGCATCGCCCCGGAAAAGCAAACAGCCCTTACTGTCCGGAGAGGGACCCGGAGGGAGGACGGCCCCGTGTTGCGCTTCGGCAGCGAGCTTCACTGATGGGGACCAGGCACAGAGGTGGAACGTGGAGCGTGGATGTAGGACAGGGGGACGGCGGCTGCCTGCTGTCAGGGGGAGGCCTCGGGAAACAGTGCAGTTAGGAGGATGGACGGCCGGCTGCGGGGAGGCCCGCTGGACAGAGGGGTCAGTGCGAGGCCTGCCTCCCCCCTCACAGCCCCGGCACCCCTGCCACGCCTTGCTCTTCCCGGCCGTGTCCCCCAGGCACCGGCAGGCACATGGAGGTGTCCTCCCAGGGCCTGGGGCTCGTGTTTCTACTTGAGCATTGCCGTCCCCGGGAAGACTTCTGTCATTACATCAAAAGAGCGTGCTGAGAAACCGACCCGGTCGCACGGCTGGGCCCGGGAGGGCGGCGGGCGGGGGGGCCTTGAGGCAGCTGCAGTCCCCTCCGACCTCCAGGTGGTCCAGGCCTGAGAGCCCAGCCTGGAAGGGGCCGAGGGAGAGGGCTGGCTAAGGCAGGCTCTGCCCCACCTCGCCGCCACCCCAGCGGGCTCTGTCCTGTCCACCTGCAAGTGGGGTGGGTGGCAGGAGAGAGCCCCCAGGCACACATCAACAGAACCCCGCCTTCCTGGCCTGCCTCACCTCCCTGCTGCCACCGGTGGAGACCGAGGGCTGCTCACAAAACACAGAAAGGGCCGTTTATGCCTCAGGCAAGAGACCGGGGGCAAACATTTCATCTCTGAGTCAGATTTCCTTATTATATGCTGGCCTTGCAGGGGTTTTACAAGGTCAGATGAGCTAGCCACGTAGAGCTTTGGAAAAGTAGAAGTCCCCACACAACTGTAGGTTCTTGTTGGGTTAGGAAGGGTTGGCTCACGGCCTTTTTACTGTAGACTGCCAACGCCCCCCGTGGGGGAGGGAATGGAATTCCTGCCTCGGGTGGTTCCCAGGGACTTAGTGGCCTTATGGACATCATCTTGCTAACAACCCGCTCACTGTCCAAGTTTCAGTTCATAGAGGCGTTCGGTCACCTGCGGCCCTATCATGGCGAGGGCTGCTGTGGTCCTTTAGTGATAGTACCAGATGTTACCATGGACTTCTAGGTCATGGTTCGGGGACTCTCAGCCTTTGGGGCTCGCCTCAGAGGTCGCCCCAGGGGAAGCCTCTCAGACTGCGTGCTCTGGGCAGGACTCCGGTATATACTCCGGGCACACTGCCCTGTGTCATGAGTCTCTCTGTACAGCTGTAACGCTTCAGCGTCTGTATCCCCATAGACTGTGACCTTGCCCCAGGACCCGGACAGGATCCTGAGGTCCTTCCCTGTAAACCCAGCCCCTCTGTAAGCGCATGGCAGGGCTGTGTATGCAGTGGCATGAATGGCTGGAAAAGCAGCCGGGAAATGGTCTGACCCATAGACTAGTGGTACCCATCACGTGACATCCATGACCCAAGGCTACTGATTTAGAAAGAGGCACTGGGGTACTTGTGGTTTGGGATTTACAAAAAGCAACCAGAGCAGTGGGAAAAATAAAATATGTAATAATCCATTCTGCCCTTGGGTTTAGCATTATCAGTCATGGGACACAATGTGCAAAGCACCTTCCCATAACCTCACCTCACATGATCGTTAGAGCTCCAAGGGGTGTGTTACCCCAGGTTTCAGAACAGGAAACTGAGGCCCTTCAGATACTGCCCAGTGCATGATTATCTGTAGCCTAATGTGATTTTTATATTCAAAGATGCCACCAGGAGTTTTTTTTATATGGAAGGAGGCTGACTAGAAAAGTGCCCTGGCTGGTATGGCTCAGGGGATTGAGCGCCAGCCTGCAAATCAAAAGGTTGCTGGTTCTATTCCCAGTCAGGGTACATGCCTGCGTTGCAGCCAGGTCCCCAGTTGGGGGTGTGTGAGAGGCAACCAATCGATGTATCTCTCACATTGATGTTTCTCTCCCTCTCTTTCCCCCTCCCTTCCCCTCTCTCTAAAGGCAAATAAGTAAAATCTTTTAAAAAGGAAAAGAAAAAGCAACGGAGGGGCGGTCGAGTTAGTGGCGACCAATATGGAAAGCCAGACAGCATGGCATACCAGCAGGAGGGGTCCTGTGGTCTAGCCTGTGGTCTAGTGCGGTGGTGGGGGCCGCGGGCCTCCAACTCCTTGCCCCAGCAGTGAGGCCCCCGCACACCCCCTCTGCAGGTTGTGGCATCCAGAAAGCCAGCTTCGTAGAAGACTCTGAGGAGGGTTTGGTGAGAGAAAAGGAGTTCCCGTGGGTGGTGTCCCTGCAGGATCCCCAGCACACCCACCTGGCTTTCGGCAGCATCCTCAGTGAGTTCTGGATCCTCAGCATCGCGTCCGCCTTTCAGCACAGGCCAGTACCCCCGCCCCGGGGCCGCTCAGCTTGGGGAGGCCTGGGGGTAGGTTCCTGGAGACGGGGCTTTTTCCTGGCTCGGCACTGGCTTGGCCGTTGAGCCTTGGAGTCCTTAAGTCACCAGACGCCAAAGCTGGAGCAGTCTGGGGTCTTCAACTGCCAAGTGAAAGGCTTGTTGCTCCAGCCTCTGCAGGAAGGCTGTTCCTTCCCGTTTTACTGTGATCACAAGGGCACAAACGTGGAGAGGAGCCCTCATCCTAACATACGCGCCTCAGGCACTGACTATGTGCTGACCGGCGCGTAGGCCACAGGGAGAAAAGGCTCGAAGGAAATACACAGATACTTTAAGGGCGTTTATCTCTGGGAGTTTTCTTCTTTGAGCTTCTCTGTGTTTCCGAATTCTTTACAATAAATGTGCATTCTTTTAAGCCAGAAAAAAGCCCCACAAATGTTATTAAAGGAAGAGCTTTTTTTTGTAAATCATCTTACTTTTTGACCCAATGATTTTACTTCTGGGAATCAACAGTAAGGAAATAATGTCAACCACTGGAAAAATGTTAGGCGCAAAGTTGTTCATAAGATGGTTAATAAACAAAAATCTGGAGCATAATGTACAACTATCATGGATAAATAAATTACAGTATATTACTCTTTTATATAGTATATATAAAATACAGTATATAAGTAGTATATATAATATATTTTATATATAACATAAATTATATAATGGTCTATACATAGTATGTATAGTATATTGTATATTATGTAATTATATAGTATATAAATATCATTTATACACAATTATTTCTATAAATACACACAGTATGGGGGAGATAATATAATTACTATAACTGACAAAACAAGTTATCGTATAAACCTTCGACAGAATATTGTGCAGCTGCTGGATTTTTTAACATATTTATATTTTTAAATTAAAAAGATATGCATATGTACCTGAGAATACATGTGCAAAGTATGAGGTTTGTGAGGAACCAAAGGAGTCACAGAAGGCGGCCCTTCCCGTCCTGAACGTCAGTAGCTAGCACCCCCCGCCCCCGAGCTCTGTCACCAGTGTCTGCTCGATGCATTGATGGACATCTAACACCCATCGGTCTGTACGAATTGGTTCTTTTATTGATTGTCAGAGGGAGAGTTTTCTTTCCCCCCTGTAGCAGTCTGTCGGGGTTGCCATACCAAAATACCACAGATAGGGGGCTTAGGCAACAGGAATGTGTGACTGTTCTGGAGGCTGGAAGCCCAAGAGCAAGGTGCTGGCAGGTTGGTTTCTCCTGAGGCCTCTCTCCTGGGCTTGCGGACGGCCACCTACTCACTGTGCCCTCACGGTCTGATCTCTGTGTATCATACTCCTGTTTCCTGGAGTTTTTACTTTGTAGACATTGTGTCATTTGCTGCTGGTGTTTCTAATTGTGAGGTAGGTGGTCACTAGAGACTGGATCCTTTCTCATCATTAAGAGCCTTTGGTTGTCTTCATGCTCTTCTGATGTTCAGAATGAAACTCCTGCTTCTTTTTATTTTAGGTTATGTTTTTTGTTTTTATTGCTTCTTGTTTTCATTATATGGTCTTTGTTTTGTGAGTCTCTTCTGACAAACTTGGAAAGTTCGAATTTTTGCTCTCGTGTTCATCTTAGAGTTATAATTTCATGGAAGGTGTATAATCCTACTTCGTTCTGGGAAATCCTCTCTGGACTCCACTGTGGCCAATGCCAGAACTCCTCCTTTCACTTCTCTCCTCCTCCATCACCCAATTTTGATATATTTATATGTGCTTTAATGTTTACCTCCATTCATAGGCATCCTTGCACATCCTTGTTACTTCATATATTAGCTATAAAAAAAATCACATTTAAACTCCTATAGAAGATGAGGAAAAAACCTCTTTTTTTTTTCAGCTTTAGTTAAACCATCTGATCATTGCCTAGGTTTACATTTGTACTCCAATCTAAATTTTTAATAGTTTTTGTTTTAATTTAGTCTAATATTATAAAGAATTCCATACTTGCTGACAGCCCTTCTGCGGGATTGTCTCCGTGCAGCACTAGAAGTGGCTAAATTTGTCTTCAAGCAGTTTCTTAAAGGGCACCCAAGAACCTTATGGCCTTGGTTATTTTACGTTCAGAAACCTACGGCCCTTAAACATGAACGACCACTTAAGTTTAGAATTCCCCGATCACAGCCTCTTTCTTTTGAGTACTTAGTACATACTACCCCAGCTTCTGGAAGCCAGTCTGATGTTTTCCTCTGTGGGTGGGGGACACACATCCTCATGTACCTGGGAGAGGCCTGGGTCACCCCTCCTATCCCAGTAGCCACTGCCAGCATCTTCTTTCCCATCACAAGCTCCCTGGGCTGGATGATAAATTAGATGGCCAAACTGGAAGTGATGATCTTTTTTTGCCTCAGTGCCCAAGGATTCCTTCTCAAGTCCAGCAGCTTTACTAGCTATGCTGGTCCTCCCCCGTCTCCCCTCCGGACCCACTCTTTACTCTTCTCCACCCCGGGGTCCCAGGGCTCTGGTCTGTGTGGGTTATACCTGTGGGTGCTCCGCCTTCGGGGCTCCCGTTGGGCTTGGCCAAGGGGAGCCCTGGCAAGAGGTCAGAGGGTGCCGGGAGAGGGAGTCCTTATTGCCCTATGGGGCTCTGGAGACTGGCTGCGTCCTCTAGCCAAGCAGCCCCACTCCCCTCAGGTCCGCCTGACCGCTCCCTTGAGCCACCTCGAGCCTGAAGGGACACCAGCCCCCTGCTGCTACCGCAGCAGGAAGCTGCGCCACACTGTTCCCTGTGAGTCCCCCATATCCTGCCAGCACCTCTGTCGAGCCCCTTTATTAGACTTCCTCAGTGGGCCTTGTTTGGGCATGTGGTCCGTTTCCTGCTGGGAGCTGACAAGGACACATCTCCGAGGTGGCCACTCGCGCCGTTTTTCCCTAGGATATGGAGTGCCCTTCCCAACTCTAAGTTCAAGTCTCATTTCCGGAAAAGTTTCTTAAATTGTATCTTGAAATGTTTTCTGTTTTGTTATCCTGGTTATCTTCGTTGCGGCCTGCTGACCCACTGTTGCCTGCCATATGTGTCCTTTTCCTCTCTGGCTTTTAAGAAAATCTTCATCAGCGTCCCTTTCGTGGTGGTCACTTTTCTCAGTTCTACCTTCCGTGCCCCTTGTTGTGTTCTCTGTGGCCTCTGCTCTTTATGCTGCTTCCAAACGGGCCTCCATGTTGGTGATGGTGTATTTCTTCCCTTTCTCCGTCTTCGCGGAGGAGCGAGTTTGACTGGCTTTCCTGCCTCCCTGGCAGTAGCTGTCACCTCTCAGCCCGTGCACACTTGCTGTCCTTCACTGCTTTTGTCAGCCGTCCCTCTCATGCCGACGCTGGGATTCTCTAGCGTCTCCTGGTTTTATGGCGTTGCCTTTGCTTTTCATTCCCATAGTTCCTTGGTGATTCCCAAGAGGAGAAAGGGAAACCACCCAACTGAACTCCATCATTATTGAAATCAGAAATACCCTGAAGTGTATTGACAGAATGTATAATATGGAAAGATGCTTGTATTAAAATGTTAAGCGCTGAAATCAAGGGTCAAGATTACACCTTTGATTTGACTACAACTATGTTAAAAAAAAAAAAAAACTATGCGTAGAAAAAAGATAATCGGCCATAACATAACAGGTTGTCTTGAGGCGGGGGGACAAAGGATGTTGAGACAGAAGAATCCCCAAGGTTCCGCAGGCCTGCAAAGGAGGGCACAAGCCTGGGGGTTCAGATAAGATTTCCTGGGACTGGGCCCCAAGGGTGAGAAATTCGGCCCAAAGAAAAGGAGTTGGATGTGTTCCAGGCTGAAAAAGTAGTGACTATGAAAATGGGGAAGTATCAAGCTTCTGGGGTGCCTTGGCTTCTCAAGGGCCCCTTGCTCGCTCTCTAGGCAGTCCGTCGTCGCTGTGGTTGGCATAGCCAGCATGGATGCCAGAGTGATCGCCCACGAAGAGTATCCAGTCAGCACCATCATCCTCCACGAGGACTTCGACAGGGACACAATGACCAATAACTTGGCCCTCCTGAAGACAGACACGGCGATGCAGTTAAACGACCTGGTCGGACCCATCTGTCCCCTCACCAGAAAGCTGCGCGCGCCGCTGGCCTTGAGGAACTGCTGGGTGGCAGGATGGAATCCCACGTTTGCAGTTAATGCCTTCCTCCCCCTCAAGGGGGCTGTGTGTGTGCTGGCTGCGGCGGGCGGGGGGGCCTGGATGAGCCATTCTGGGGCTTAGCTCGATGACGCGGGTGGCTTGGGGTTCTCGAGTTGGGCTGGAACTCTCACCCGATCAGTCAAGACTCCCGATGTTTGCCCCTCTTGTGGCCATTCTTACATTTGGTCCCTTTTCTCCTAGTCCTACACTGAAACTGGAAGTGTGTAGGTGGCTGGCAGCCTGAAGTTGGTGCCAGCGCCTGGAGAAGCTGGGGCTGTTATTCCCTGAACTAGAGGGAACTGTTCTTTTGTCTAAGCCATCCTTGTTTTCTTTTTCTTTGGAAATAAACAAGGAAATGTACCCTCTATAGATGTTCAGGTAGGATGAGAATGTTCTTTCCTATATGCACATTCAAAGCACAGGTAGTTTTCAGCAAAATCTCAGGCACAGGTTCTGGCTTCCATGAGGACAAGGGGTTCACCTGCGCAATCTCTGCTCCCTCCCATCTGGACGTGTGAGTTGTGGTTGAGTTGCCTTAGGGAGCATCTTCTTGTTAATAATTCCTGGGCTCTCTGTTGCATGGTCTAGACAGGGAATCGCATGACGATGAGTATCCTAAGGAGGATCTCTGTGAAAGACATCGACCAGTGTCCCTTGCAAAAATTCCAGAAAACAGGATGTGGCCATCATGTAGCGGAGGAGACGAATGATGTCTGCTTGGTAAGAACATGGCAGAGTCCAAACCCAATGCCGAGAGTGAGCAGTGGCCCCTTCAAGGGATGGTGAACTCGTGAGCGCAGGACAGTCCCTTGAGATTCATGGCCGTCTCTGTGGTGGGTAGCACTGGGCAGATAGCCAGCGCTCAGTGAAAAACCTGCTGAATGGACCCCCCGGTCACCTTTTTCAGTGTAACATGGTGAAGCAATTCCACTTTCAAACTTAGGTGACCTGCCTGGTTACCTATCCTCCCACGGAAGCGAGAGGAGGCCTGAGTGGCAGAATAGTCCCCGGGAACTGTTCCGATGGGGACAGGGAATGCTGGGAGCAGGTGCAGCAAACAGGTGGCTGCCCAGCTGAAAAGCTGTGACCTTCGTCCCGTGCGTGCCCCCCAGGAAGTGTGACTCCAGACGGGAGGGGGCGGCTTAAATGAAACAAAAGTGGCTGGGGGATGTGACCAGTCCAGGCCAGAAAGGAAAGGAATATTGGCGTTTGAGGAATGAGAAACCAAAAGAAGGAGAGGATTTAGTCTAAGTACTGGAAAGAGCAAGAAGTGAAATACGGACCAGAGAGCTACAGGCAAACTGCAGACGTCTGCAAATAATTTGTATAATAAAAGGAAAAGTCATTTTGTTGGAATTTGTGGCGATGGCTGCCTGGATTGGAGAGAGTATCCTGGGCAGGCTCATAGACAGAGCAGGATGTCAGCTAAGGCGGGAGGAGGTTACGGGTGGAGGGACTGAGGAAAAAGGAAAAAGGGCTCATGGACATGGACAACAGTGTGGTGATCGCTGGGGGCAGGGGGAGGGACATAAGTGGACTAAACGGCGGCGATGGAAGAAAAAATATAATTAAAAAAAACAAACAAACAAAAGAGTATCCTGTTATCTGCCCCATTTCCAGTGAGAACCAGTGTAAAACATTTTGAGTAAATTGCACAGATATATTTAAAAAGACATTTTGTTTAGACCTAAAGCTTTCTGCCCTTTGTCACAGGGGGACCCAGGAAACCCCTTCATGTGCCAGCTACCGAAGTCAGACCTATGGGTGCTGAGAGGAATCCTGTCCCAAGGCGGCGAGCGGTGCCCCGGCCTGTTTCTCTACATCAAGGTGGAAGAATACAGCGACTGGATCTCATCCAACACTAAGATGGCCGGCCTACCCCTGTCTGCTGTGTACCGCTGGGAGAATTTGGTTCCTTTCTACAGACACTCACCACACACCACCATGACACAGAAAAAATATTCTAGGCTGGATCAGGCTACATGGACCCAAATTCAATTCCAGGGACAAGGAAGCACCACCGCCATAGCTTCAGAGCCAGAAAGCAACCCTGGAAAAAGTGAAGATGTTAGCGGAGAGGACATGAGGGAGCTGGGCAGCTCTTCGGAGGTGGCCCTAGAGCCTGCGTACTTAGACTATTACAGTGAGCACGCTGGGGCGGGTGGGTCTCTTTCAGGTCAGGGCAGATCACGTGAGCAGGCTGGGGCGGGCAGGTCTCTTTCAGGTCAGGGCAGGTCACGGGAGCCCCGAGAAATGATCTTGTTTTTCTTCGTGTTTTCTTTTGTACTGGTATAGAGTCTGGGAGCTAGCCCTCCGGACTGAAGAGCAAGCTCCGAATGCCGAGGGCCAGGCATTCACCGCGCTGCTTCGGTGTCTATTTTTGATGGTGCCACACCTGGCTGCCACGGGCAGGCCCGTGGCTCCCCCTCCTCTGTCCCACTCGCCCACGCGGGAAGGTCACTTTCACTTTCGTTTGTGCTTGTGAACTAAATGTGGGCTAACAAGTCAAACCATTGGAGTGCCCTGTGGTTCTTTCAGGGGTAACGGTGCCTGGGGCTGGGCTGTGAGAACACCTGCCACACACAGGCAGATGTGGCCTGGGAGGTGACTGTCAGCCTGGACGGGGAGCCGGGGACGCCACGTGGAACAGTGAGAGGACCCCGTGACTGGAAAGGAGCTGATTATTTTAATAGATCTCTCTTTGGTCTGCAGCCGTGGCCTCGCTCTGGCTATTTCCCAGCGGGGCCCATGGCCAGCAACTGCTCATTGGTTCTCTTCATTTTATTCCAATCTTTGCGGTAGCCTTTTAAGGACATCTGCAAAAAGAAAAAGGGGAGAGAGGAGAAGGTCACATGGGAAAAATCGATTGTGACTACTCAGAACATAACCCCACGCAGCCCTGGGATGGTGCTCTGCACGCTGAAGGCATGACTACCTAGGGGCCTCTGGAAGGTTCTCGTAGAGAGCTTGTTTCTGTTCAGTAAAGCGAGAAGCTGCAGGTTCCTGCTGTGATTCTCTGCTACTTCTCAACTTCAGATCTGATGGGCCCAAGTTTGGACCCCAATTGATTTCCTGCCGCGGAACATGGAGCCGGGGTCCAGAAGCAAAGCGCCATGCTCCGCGAATGACGTCTTAAGCGCACTCAGTGCAACCTGGCCCTCCATGGCAGCCTGTGCTCCCCTGTTTTCGGATGCCAGCGCATGTTTGCACTCTCCCATTTCTCTTTCACAGCTCACAGGGGCTGCGGTGCTTCTCTGCACACTGTATCATAGTAAGAGGCTGCAGGGTTAGTCGGAAACAAAAAAGCCTATGGTAACTATGTAAACACATGGGATCGGGTTCTGAGGGATATTAAAAATCCATTATTATCTCATTTTTTTTTAAAACTAGCTCCATGTATGAAGCAGCAATCACTAGATGATGGGTGGAGTGATTAAGAAGCTTCCGAATTCACTATGAAAGCAAGCAACTAAAAACACACTTGTTACTACAGAGTCTCTCCTGATACCATGAAAAGACCTTGCCCCTAACAATGAAAAAGAAGCTTTAAAAAAAAAGCCATCCTTTATTTTGGTATAAGAGTTGAAGCAACTGCAGAGATTTCTCACAGACATTTCATGTCCAAACACACACCTGTATCCTTAGCTTGAAACACAGAATCCCAACAAAAACATGAAGGGCAGGAAAGACCACCCACCCGAAGCCCCTCTGTGACTGACCTCTGCAATCTCCACTTTCCTTTCCCATGTCTTGACGGTCTTCTCCAGGTCTTCATTCTGGACCTGCCCCTGGACATACAGCATCACCGGCGGCACTCGGAACTCGCTTAGCTGCTTCCGGAGCTGCTTGTTCAAAGCCTCGTCTTTGGCGCGGTCCTGGGTCGGGAAGGAGCAGTTAAACCCGGGGATCCCTGGCGCGTCCGCCTGCTGGGTTCCTGGCCCTGCCAGCTCTATCCATTACCGTGTCGTTCGAAAAACTGTTTAAATTTCCAAGCAGTGAGGGGAATCATAAAATTCTGACTTTTTTTTTTTAAACATCGTGATGTTTTCATCCAGTTTGGACACACTACAGCCTGAAAGTCTCTTTTCCCCCTTCTTTCCTTCAGAATTATATATTATTTATGTTGATTTCTTAGGTTTAGCTTTTTCTCTTTTTGAATACAATTACGTATTTATGTACATTTTGATTTGATCTGTCTCACTTCACTTTCCTGGGTTTTTTGGTTGTGGGTTTTTGGGTTTTTTGGTAACAAATCCACATGAAAAAAATGAATAGCCAAGTAAAGGTAATTATGTGTTAATTTTTTAAAATAAAAGACAGTATTCTCCTCTTAAGTGATTTAAGAAGCAGTTCATAAAATAATATGCACATAATTCTATGGGGGGCTTATAACAAAAATGCAACATATTTGACAATAGCAGCGCGAAGGAGGCGGGCTGAGACAGCGCTGGAGGTTAAGTGAGGAAGTGACACCAGGTCACCCAAATCCACAGGAAGACGTGGAGAGAACAACAAATGGTAACTAGGAAGGTTCCTATAACAAATTCTGTAAATACTCTCCATCTTCTTTCTTCTTTCAGCTTTTGGACCCCTTCCCCTTCCTCACATCATTTACAAAACTAACTCAAGATGGATCATAAACCTAAATGTAAGACCTATAGAAACTCTTAAAAGAAGACACAGGAGTAAATATTCATGATATGGGGTCAGGTAATGATTTCTTAGCTATCATACCAAAAGCACACGTACAAAGAAAAACACTATGAAGAAAGTGAAAAGAAAAACCACAGAATGAGAAAGGAGACAGGGTGGGACAAAAGTAGGTTTGCAGTTGTTCGTATGGGAAATAATATAATAATTAATATGAGGACAAACTCCATTTTGTGTACTCACAACTGTAAACCTACTTTCACCACACCCTGTATTTGCAAGTCACACATCTGATAAGGGGTTTGAGTCCAGAACACGTGAAGGACTTTTATAACTCAATGACGAAAAGATAAATAACAACTAAAAACTGGGCAAAGGGCTTGAGTAGACATTTCTCCAGAAAAGATAGTTAAGTAGCCAATAAGCACATGAAAAGATGCTCAATGTCATTAGGCATTAGGGAAATTCAAATCAAAACCACAGTGAGACATCGCTTCACACCCATTAGGGCAGCCATTAAAAAAAAACCCAAAAAACAAAATCCTGAAGATAACAGGTGTTGGCCAAGATGAGCAGAGATTGTCACCTTCGCACATACTGCATTGGTGGGAATGTCAAATGGTGCGGTCACTTGGCAAAAACAGTTCGGCAGTTCCTGTAAATGTTAAACATAGAGCTACCATAGATACATAACCCACAATTCTATTTTTAGCTATATGTTCAAGAGAAAAGAAAGCAAAACCTACATTCACACAAAAACTTGTATGTAAATGTTCATAGCAGTGTTATTCGTCATTGCCAAAAAGTGGAAGCAGCCCAAATGTCCATCAACTGATGAATGGATACAATGTGATCTATCCATGCAAGGCAATATTATTCAGCCCGTAAAAAGAAGCGAAGTACTGATACATGCTATAATATGAATATTAAAAGTATTATTAAAAAATAAAGCAGTCACAAAAGACCATGTATTTTATGTTTCCTTTTATAGGAAATGTCCAGAAAAGGCAAAGTCACCGAGAAAGTAGACTCATGGTTGCCTACGGCTGGAGGATGGGAGCGAGGTGAGGCGGGGAATAGGAAGGATTTCTTTTTTCTTTTTAAAATTTTTCTTTATTGATTTTAGAAAGACCGGGGGAGTGGGCGAGAAAGAGCAAGAAGAGACAGAGGAGAGAGAGAGAAAGAGATTTGTTGTGCCACTTATTTATGCATTCATTGGGTGATTCATGTGTGTGCCCTGACCGGTGATCGAACCCGCGACCTTGGTGTATTGGGATGACACTGTAACCAACTGAGCTAACTGGCCAGGGCATGGAAGGATTTCTAATGGGCACAGGGTTTCTTTCTGGGGTGATGAAAATGTTCTTAAATTATTCTGACAGTTATTCAACTCTGTGAATATAAAACCACTAAAATGAACATATTAAGTGGATGAATTATATGGTATGTGAATTGTATCCCAATAGAGCTGTTGACAAAGTTTACAAGAAAACTAAAATATACTAAGCAGTGAATGCCAGGCTTTTAAAAATGCTTGTCACATTTTGCTTGTAATCTAATACACGTGGGCCCCCACAAACCAGTACCCCTGAAATTCTGTCTGGTGAAAGCGCACACACTTCTGCTTTAACTTTGTTCCCGGTCACTCTGAACTGAGGCCAGCTCTTTGGTGGAGCATGTCGGGTCAGGCGCAATAATCCTGTGGCTTTTTGGCTCCTGTAGACAGGTTGGGGGCCCCACACACTGTTGGGAACACTTCAGGCCCATTCGAGACAATGACACTGTGTCAGTGATAACTGTGTTCACTGCTTTAGAGGCTGACAGAGCACTGCTGTACATGTCCCTGGCCGACTGCCACTGGGGCTGTGCGGGGTGTTTACAGATACGGAGACTGAGTCCTGCCTCGTTCGAAGGCCGGAAACTGGCAGCACCGAACCGGATACCAGGCCTTGCTACTACAAGTCCAGTGCTAACTTTCCGCCCCTCTTTCCCCAAAGAGTCCTCTGCGAGTCACTTCCTAGGTGCGTTTAACTTGCAGAATTTCAAGTTCATGTGCTCAGCAAAACAATCACAAAGAAGATGAGGTCACACCTCATTTCACGCGGTGACCACAGCACCTGGAGGGAGCCCAGGACATAGACCACAGGTCTACCGTCCAAGCACCTACTGTACTGAGTAAGAGTTACAGACCTAAAAATCCCTCCCTCTCCTTTACATAGAACACTGCATTTTGGAGTGTGTACTTCTTCTGGTATCAGTTACATTATGACATGCATTATACATTTTTTGCAAGGTTTCGTACACCACACTTTAAATATTTTATTTCATGGGCCACTTAGGAATTCTTCAGGAGTATTTGGACTGTGCAAGATTTCTACCTTACGAGCGGACTCTGGAACCTAACCCACTAATGAAAGGTAGGCAGGAGTCTCCAGGTACGACTTTCTCCTTTAAAAGCCAAAAGATATTTTGATTTTTAGGGTCTGGGTTTTTCTAGATAAAAATCAAGGGGGCTTGGATCTTGCTGGACATCGACTCAGGCCCTTGTGGACAAATACCAGAAATAGCACATTTTACTCTCTCTTACCCCCTCTACTTGTAGGGTTTCCTTTTCAATTTTTTCAAGTAACTCATTTCTCTGCAAGATCTCCTTTTCCAGACTGATGGACATTTTCATTGCTCGGTGTAGCCTGGTCTGGAATAGAACAACACAGCAAGTCTTGAGCAAAGATGGTCACTTGGAACTATATGAAGGACAAACGGCTCTTTATTAAGCAGGAGAAAAGCAGGGACCTGCAGGGACTTGGGCCTGCCCTTCCCGCAACCACCCAGATTTCCAGAACCCTAGCGTCTAGGTGGTGGGGGACGAGAGAAGGCCAGGAGTTCTGTCCTCACCAGCACAGTGGCCAGAGGCTGGGGCCCAAATCCCGCCCATCACTCTCTAAGAGAAACTGTGGGCATGTTCTAGAACCTCCCTAAACTGGGTCTGGTCGCCTCACAGGGCGGTGGTGACGTTCAATGCTGCTTAAGTGCTGGGCACAGCGCCTGACACGCCTGCGAGAATGCAGGGGAGGGACGGATTCCTAGGGAGGTGAGACGATTTGCCCAAGGTCAGACTGAGGCCAGGAGGGGCCAGGATTCGCACTAAGACAGCGTCACCTCGCAGTCCCCCAGCCGCGCTACTGTCTGCCGCGTGGACCTGGGCTTGGCCTGCGGGTGTTGGGGGAACCCTGACACCAGCGGCTGCCCCGCAGCTTCCTGGGGCGCCATTTGCTGCCCCCATCCTACCCCCAGGCCCCTGCTTCATAGAGTTGCCCCCTTAGAACCTCCACCCCCCAGGGGAAAGGAGTCATCCTCAAGGAGCTGGGATGTGCTCTGCGTGGATGACAAGGGAGTCAGTGGGTCCAGGGAGCTCGCTCAACAAACCCGGAGAACCCGGCCGCCCAGCCCCAGGCACTGGTCAGAGGGGCAACGTAGGCCTTCCCTGCCAGGGGGCAGCTTGCAGGCTGGATGGAGGTGCAAGAAGATAAAAAACTTCCCCTGGGCCAAGCACTAGGAATGCGAGGCTAGTGGTCATGAAGGTCTCCCTGGGGGATGGGACGCTGGGAAGAGCTGGAAGATTAAGTCAAGTATGTCCAGGTAAAAGGGAAGGGAGGACCATCCCATCAAAGGAGAGCCTGGGGGAGAGAAGGGTCCGGAAGGAGCCCGGAGAGAGGCAGGTGTTGAGGCAGAGCCACGCCCCCAGGATTGGCTGTGGGGAGGGCGGGCAGGGCAGGGCTCACTGTAAACCAGTGGCTCAGAAGGGAAGGAAGGAGAGCAGAGGGAAGACATCCACCACGACTTACAGAGACAGGGCAGGAAAGAAGGGGACTGCAAGGAGTCGCTGGCTCTGGTGGGGCAGGGCCTTCAAGAAGCTGTGAAGGGAGCTGCGTGTGACTCTGAGCAGGACGTCGGTGTGGCACCTTGGCAGAGTGTGACTGGAGCCTCTGCCTGGGGAGGGTCCCACAAGGCTCAAATCAAGGCATCGGCCAGGGCTGTGGGCCTCGTTTGGGGGTGGGGTCCTCTTCCAAGGTCACGGGTTGTTGGCAGAAGCCTTTTGCTTAAAGTTGCGAGACTTAGGTCCCTGTTCTCTTTTCGGCTGTCCGCAGGGGTGGCCCTCAGCTCCTCGAGGCCACCCTCAGATCCCTTCCACGGGGCCCCCTCCGTCTCCGAGCGAGCAGTGGGGAACTTCTCACCCAGCAGGTCTCCTTCATGCTTCAACTCCATGACTTCCTCTTCCAGAGAAAACTCTCTGCTTTCAGGTTCATGTGATTAGTTCAGGCCACCCAGGTAATCTCTCCCTGTTTTAAGGTCCATGGTGCCGTATAATATAATCTAATGACAGGACAGAACGTTCTGCATCCTGTCCACAGTCCCGAGGATTGGGCAGGGTGTATGCGCCAGGCGCGGGGAGTCTTGGAACAATCCCTACCACCAGGCAGCACTAGTTCACAGTCGGTTAAGAGTGACACGGGAGGGTGAAGTGGGCAAAGGGGGTCAAGTATATGGCAACGAAAGGAAACTCCATGTTGGGTGGTGAACACACAACTGAGCATACAGATGCGGAATTATAATGTACACCTGAAATTGATATGTTATTAACCAATGTTACTCCAATAAATTTAATTTTAAAAACCCAGTTAATTAATATCTACTAAACACTCTCAAGTTATTAGATGTATAAAAGTCTCTTAAATGATGACACATCGAAGCTGTAGTCGAATGATTACAACACACCGGACTCCACCACTCAGGGCCGCGGGCACAAAGCGGGAGGGAAGGGTGTCCCTGACCCCTTGACTGAGGCTCACCCACCAAACTCACAGAAGAGAGGAGACCGTGTCTGTGTCCTTCCCGGCTGCACTTAACCCTGTGCTGGGCCCGCCACAGGTGCTGGGCACATTTGGTAAAGAGGAAGTTATTCTGCATGTTTTGGGTTTTTTAAAGATTTCATTTATTTACTTTTTAGAGAGAGGTGAAGGGAGGGAGAAAGAAAGGGAAAGAAACGTTGATGTGCAAGAGAAACATCCATCGATTGCCCTTGTTGGCCCCCAACTGGGGAACCCGGACCGCACCCCAAACATGTTGAACTGGAGGCCCTTCGGTTTGCAGGCTGGCGTTCAGTCCACCGAGCCACGCCAGCCAGGGCTGCATGTTTTGCATACGGTCTCACACTTGGATGTTTGATACTCACGTCAGCAGTCCCTCCTGCACCCTCCCATCCCCTAAGCGTACACCTGAGCCACCAGCAGGCCATTCAGCAGGAAGTAGCTGAGTGCCTGCTTTGGTCAGGCACTGTCCTTGGTGCTGGGGACGCAGCCCAGCCCAGCCCAGCCGAAGCCCTGAAGCACAGATGCCCATCTCCAAGAGGTGAAGCATCCTGCCCAGGGGAGTCCCCATTCAAACCCAGGCCTGACTGCATCACTCAGTGCTGCTCCTCCTCCCTTTCCCCCGGACTCGCTGCGTCCACCTTAGGGCTCTTGCAAGCGTCTCCATCATCTGCGTACTCTCATTTGCAAGTACAATGGCCCCTGGGATTCAGGCGGAAATGGCTGCCATTCCGCCTACTACGGCCTGCGTCCCTGCTGCTCAGGTATTGCAGCGTGTGCTAAAGAGTTCAGGCCCTGAGACTTGGCTGTCTCATTTTACAAACCAGTAGCTCCACTCCCAACCCCTGGCTTTCCCCCACACGATCAGACAGGCCCCGTGGTGATTTTTCAGGATAACATCAAGGTCCAATGTGACTTGACCTCACACTGCCCAGCTCTGCAGCCAGCAAGGGCCTGGGAGTCACAAGGATGGGCTGCATCTCGAAATAACAGAGAGCAGATAGGCTGACGACAGACAAGGTTAAGTTCCAAACGGAGGATTGCTGGGCGTTTGGACACACGGGTTTCAGAATGCCAGCACAGCACTGTCGACGCGCTTTGCGCCTGGAGAAGGCTCCTGGGTCAGCTGGGACACGCACTGGACTAGGACCCCTAGTTCTGTCACAAACTCGTTGTTTGCATCTGGCAATTACGCTGCCTCTCTGGGCCTCAGGTTTTTCATTTGTAAAAGGAAAATACTGGACGAACATTAGCCTAGACTACACACATTCAAATTCACAGTTTAAGATGCCACTGTGTGGGCTAAAGTAAGACCCCCCCGTAAGCCATTGACGCCTGCAGCCACTGCTGCCCGCCGGCTCCCAGGCCAGGGGTCAGCAGCCCTGCCCTGTGAAAGGCCAGACAAATGGCAAATATTGTAGGCTTTGCAGGCCCAGAGGCAAAGCTGAGGATATTACGTAGTTACTTATGTGAACAAGAGAAAACACAAATTTCCGCAAATGTTTTGTTGATAAAATTTCAGATGCAATAATGAAGTACAGTATTTTGGACTACAGGCGTACTAAGAAGCATGGAATTTCTGCGGGAGAAACCAGTTTTGCTCAGTTGGGTTTCAAAGGTAGTGTTCTCTATCAAATAGGTGGCAAACATTCGGTAAAAACCATCCTTAGCTCTCTGGCTGGTGGGCAGGACACCCTGGCCCAGGTAGTAACCACAACTTAGCCATTTGCTAACAGGGAGATCTGGCAGGCTGGTCTGCTGGGGACGGGGACAGGTCCCATTCATCCCTATGGTCCTGCTTAATTATTAATAGTGCCTTTTTTTCTCCCAAAAGCGTTCTGTGTGGATGAGGAATTGTTCAGTAGTTTTCTGATTTATAGCTAAGATGGTTTTCCTTTGCAGGGCTTTAGGCAGAGAGGTGCTTATTATACACCCTAATAAAACAGGCCCTAAATGTGGTAGTTCTCCAAACTCACTGTGCATAAAAATCATCCAGGGAGTTAAAAAAAAGATGCATGGCCCTCACCCCCTAATTCAATTGGTCAGGGTGAGACTAGGGCGTCTTTACAGTTTTAAAAAAGCGAAAGCTCCCCAGGTGGTTCTGATGTGCAACCAGGGTTGTGGGGACATTCGACGTGTTTGAGGAGATGTGGCTCTCACAGGAGAACTTGGGGAACAATGGCAGGGTGCGGGATACCTAAGCCCTCGCGGGAACCTGGCTGTGGGTGGAAAGGTGGGACGGGGAGCCCCCGGGGACCGGGCATCGGGACGGACCTTACTTTGTATGCATTGAGGACCTGCAGCGTGGTTCCCGATGCCAGCTTGAGCTGGATCAGCTCATGATTCCTTGTTTCAATCGTCTCTAAGAACTGGGCATTCTCGATCCTCAGCTGCTGAAAATCAACATCGTGGAGGGCCTCGCCCACCTCTTCCTTCTGCAGCTCAGAAATGGGAAAGAAGTGATATGAGGTTGTGACTTCCGCACGTATGGCTCCCAGCCTACAACACTGGTTGACATTTTGGGAGGCATCATTCAGTCATTCAACAAACAGGGATTGCATATCTGCTTGGTGCCAGACCCGGCCCTAGGCCCTGGGGACGGAGACTTGAGTAAACAGGACACTCCCCGGCCTCAAGGAGCACGTACTTGATGAGGGTACAGTGCTCCAGGCAGGGCCGCTCAGAACACGCTGGAGCAAGACCACGCCTTCCTTGTTGGGGCACTGTGGTTCTGGAGTGCAGCCAAGACCCCAGCATTGCCCCCAGCCGGGTGCTCTATGACTCAGCTGTCTGGTACCTGTGCAGGGGTGCTGGGGATCAAATCAGAGGACCTTAGAGATGTCCTTAGTCACTTTTTGTTGTTCAAGCTGTCCCAGCTTGTTGAGTCTTTTGAGATCCCAAGTTGATCAGGCCACAGCTGCTGGACACATGCCACCAGTGCCTCGATTCAAGCTAATAACAAAAGTGCTGAGCCGAGAGAGGATGGAGCCACATAGTCACACTCTGCGGACCCTTCCCATCGGCATTACTGCCTTTAGTCGACAGCCCATGTGGCCAGCTGTTCAAAGACTTGCCGTAAACGCAACAGCCGTGCTACTCAGGTCACGCCCCCCAAAACGGTCAACAAGTATGACGGGAGGGGCTTTTAAATTCAAGCCGATCCATATACCCAATTACCAGCTCAGGAACTGGACTGGTTGCCTATGGCTGTTGTAACAAATCACCACAAAGCTCAGTGGCTTACAAAACAACACAAATCTATCAACAAATCTATCATCTTACAGCTAACGAGGTCAGAGCCCGAGATAGCTCTCTGGACTAAAGTCAGGTGCGGGCGGGCCTGCACTCCTTCTGGAGGCCCTAAGGAGACCCTGTTTCCTTGCCATGGCCAAGCTTCTAGAGGCCGCCCGCATTCCTTGGTTCGTGACTCCTTCCTTCCTCTGTCTTAAAAACACGTCACTCTGAGCTCTGCCTCTGTTACCGTGTTTCTCTCTCAGCTCCTGCCTCCCTTCTAAGGACCCGTGGTGACCCTGAGCCCGCTCAGAGAACCCAAGATTATCTCTCCATCTCAAGGCCCTCACCGAGTCACATCCGTGAAATCCTTTTGCTATGTGAGGCAACATGCTCACATTCCAGGAATGAGAACACAGATATCTCTGGGTGGACATCGTTCTATCTACTGCAGCAAACTTAAAACAAAAGAAAAAAGACACGTACCTGCCTCAGCTGTGAAAGCATCTTTTTCCTCTGGACTTTGAGAGAAACGTTTTTCAAACTTAATTTATCCTTCATGTGATCCTAAAAACAAAAGTAAATTTTAATCCATTTCTTTTCTTCTTCCCCGTTGGTTTGAAAAGACGGTAAGTCTGCACCTATAAACCAAACCTTGAGCCCTAACAATCAGTCACTTATTTTAAGGGTTTTGTTTTTTTTTTCAGTCTACCTAGGCTGGTGTTGCTATAGCCTTTCATTCATGACCAAGAAGCAGAGGAAGCTGGGCCTGCTCCACGCAAATTTTCTATTGCTTTCAAATTCAAGATAATTTGGGTACAGGGGCCTTTTCTGACAAAGTGATCTTATGATTCTTTGGTCTTTTGTCCTCTTGGTAGTTTATTTTATTTAAATATTTTATTTATTTATTTTTAGAGAGAGGGGAAGGGAAAGAGAAAGAGGGGGAGAGAAATATTGACGTGTGAGAGACAGATCAGTTGCCTCTCACACACCCTCAACCAGGGATCTGGCCCACAAACCAGGCATGTGTCCTGACTGGGAATCGAACTAGGGACCCTTTGGTTCCCAGGCCAGCACTCTATCCACTGAGCCACACCAGCCAGGCCTGTTCTCAAGGTAGTTTACATAATTTTTATTACTTATTACATATGAGGGTTAGTAAGCCTACCTACCTCCAGGATCCAAAGCTCGACACACTACAAAATCTTTGGAAGTGAAGGAGCATTTTATGCCTCATTCTTATAATTATGAAACTCAAAGAGCTTGAGATACACCTGTCCCATGCCACGCAGTCACCTGACTAGATAGGCTCACACATTTGTCAAGAAAACATATCAGCTCTTGAAACAAATAGCAACAATAAAAAAGAAGTCATCTATCTGAGACACTATTGATATTCAGCCAGCCTAGTTGATTTTAGCCTTGATAAACTTGCATTTTAACACACACACACACACACACACACACACACACACAGAGCCCTGGCCTGCGTGGCTCAGTGGATTGAGTGGCTGTCTCCCTGGTTTGATTCCCAATCAGGGCACATGCCTGGATTGTGGGCCAGGTCCCAGGTTGGGGGTGTGTGAGACACAACCGATTGATTTATCTCTCCACATTAATGTTTCTCTCCTTCCCTCCCTTCTCATCTCTCTAAAATAAATAAATAAAATCTTTTTTTAAAAAAAGGCACACATTTTGGGAGATGTTAAAAATCTGCATGTGTGAGCAACATTGTTGGTGGCCCAGCTGGAGTGTGGCTGCCTCCCAGGGGCCCCTTCTGCGCCTTCGTTCTATGAATCTCTTCTCCCTTCCTAAGCCCTCCCCTCCCCTCGACGCACCCTCCAGCGGTTCGTGTCCTCGATGTACTTCATCACTTTCTGAGTTGCCAAAATACTCCCTTTCTTCTTGGCTATGGTTTTCAGAATATCTTTTTCAAACTCGTTCACTGCTTTCTGAACTTCAGCCCTCCGGATTTCAGCTTCCTCAATGATAGCCTGGAGGAATCAGCACAAAGAGAGAACAGTTTCCAAAAATTCTCAAGGACATAACCCTCTGAGGAAACCTCTGTTCTCAGGCCTCTCATGTCTTAATACATAACGTTTCTTTTTAGTCTTAGAAATATATCCTTAAGATACAAATTTGGCTTTATGAATGTTAGTATTTAAAAGCGTGCCTCATAAAAGTTCATAGTTTCCATAAAAAGGGGGCAAACAAAAACAGAGCCTCAGGTATCTTTATAAACATGTATTTTCATGTTGGAAGTATTATCTATCCATTAAAAATTATAAATATATAATATAAAAATATCTGGAAGGATATACACCAAAACATTAACCATAGTCCTGTCAGGAGAGATGGATTAACGGGGAGACAAAGAAGCTCTCTTACTATAAACTTCTGTAATTTGAAAATAAAAATGTTATAAATGAATATATGCATTGACATGGAAAGACATTATTAAATGAAAATAGAGTTGGTAAGATGATATCTCTTCATAAAGAAATGCACATGGGCACATGAATCTGTTTTCAAATGTGCTTCTTTCAGCTTACCTGTATGTTCAAATTTTGCTACAACGCATAGAGATTATCTTTAAATAAGAAAACACAGAAACACATATTATTTTAAAGAATAAAACAGGAAGTGATCTGTAGCTGCAGAGCAAATCACTGGGCGCTGAGAAGCAAAAGCCCCTCCCTTCACTGGCGGGCCTCTGGCCCCAGCCTCTTCCCTCCCCAGCGTCTTCGTGCGCTAGAACACCAGTCTACGTTCAAAGCCATTTCCCACGTGTCGATCTCTGCTCAGTTAGCCTCACTGGTGTCTTGCTTTCTGAGACGTCAGAGAGCCACGCCTCTGCCTGGCTGTGAAGACCTCACAGCCCCCCTCCGCCTGCTTTCCTGACACCGCCCTCCAAAACACCCACTTCTCCGGTCACACCGGTGCCCCCCCGGTCAAGAACCTGCCATGTCCGTTCCCACCTTCACTTTCTTGCTCATGTCATTCACCTTCCAAGGAAAGCCTTCTCTTCTTATCCCTCACTCTAATGCTGTCACTCGTCAAGGCTGTGCCAGGCCCATGTCCAGCCGCACCGCCTCGACAAAGCCCGCACTGACCACTCCAGCCCACACTGGGAATTTACAGCACACGAGCGGGCACGTGAGGACAGTGCGACCGCGTCCTGAGCTCCTTTCACACCCTGGAGCCCGACAACGCCCATCCGAAAAGAGAAAGAAGGAAAGTGGGGCGAGGGCACAAGGGAGGGAGCAAAGGAAGGAAGGGGCTGGCGTGGGCACTACAGGTGGCTCGGTCCGTGGAGACAGGCACCCACTGACCCTTCCCTCCGGAGACCATGAGTGTGATTCTGTGTGCGCCCACATTTAGAAATAGAAAAATTTAGAAAGAGAACAGAAATATTTACTGTTCATAAAACATGGCTCTCAGATACCAGCCAACCACTTCATCCCATGGGCAACCTCGTTAACAGGGACGTCTGTCTTCTGAAGGAGCACCGACCCGGTCAGTCTCCAACAGGACAAGGACCGTAGTCATGCATGTTGCATGCAGAGGGTGGCTTGGGGATTTTTCAACAAGCTCGCTGACTTAAACCTCAGACTCCTTGTATTATTAAGGAATAATTATGCATCTTTAAGTACAGAGAGGTTTACCGTGCTAGCCTCTCTACATTTGTATATTGTTGAAATTTTCTTTAAAAATGTTTAAAATGTGTTGTCTCCTCAAACAGGTAGTAAGTTCCTTAAAGGTGGGCCCTCAATGTATCTTAATCTACTTGTATTTCTTTTGAAGGACCACAATTAGATGAACATACCATAGGTGCTTCTGGGCAGGGTGGAAGTGGGGAGCTCAGGTGGGACGTCCTGCAGAGAGAAAGGTTTACCTCATGATACTGCAGGTCCCGTTCGGCATTGGCTCGCAGGTGCCTTATGTCCTCCTTCATGTCTTCCAGCTCCTTTTGCACAAGGTCGCATTTTTGGTCAACGCTGAGGCATGTTATAAGGTCAGTACCTTGGCGGGATTTGGATCTATGCCTGCCTCGCAACTACACCTCAAGAAAAACAAAGCTACTGTCAAGCAGGAATTGGTAACAAAGCAGCTCAAGGTGGTAACAAACCACCGCAATGACCTCTCAGACCTCCTGGAAATTACTGGAATGACAGCCAGAGAGAACATATTCAATATGAAAGGATTCTGGATAGTAGGTCTGAATTGACACCCATTTCACTAGTCAACAGGAGGCCCCGAGCTAAGTACTTCAAAGGCCTATGACTGACAATGAACTAAAAAAAAAATAAGGGAAAGTGTCTCAAGGTTGGAGAGACTGCGGACTTGCTAGAGACTAGCATTCAAGGCTGTGTCAGGGAAACGCTGGAGCTCAGTGCTTCCTGAACTGAACACAGAGGAGAAATCACATCCGGGGGCACGGTGTTCATCCAAAACAAATGAAGAGACAAATATTTTGGATTTCCTGTGCATTTAAGCCACAGGTCACAAGCTGGTGGCCCAGGAAATATGTGGACCTCAAGATGGGACCGTTTGGTCCTCAAAGGACAAGCTTACACAGAATTTTAAATTTAAGAAATTAATTACCCACCAAAATAACTCAGATTTCCAGCTTCTCTTGAAAAATCAACTACTCTGGCAAAATCAGGCCATCTGGCTGGCCCTTCTTAGTGAGGGAGGAACTTTCCAGTGCTCACACCACGCCCACTTCACCTCTTCCTGTGGCTGGCTGGGCCTTTTAAACAGATTCTGCCAGTTTAAGGGCATTATTTCAAACAAAGATATTCTGGGAGAGTCAATCCACTATTAATTGAGCCTGATGCCCTTTACACTGACTTGAAAGAGAAACCTTGAAGGGGATGGAAGAATCGAAATAAGAACAGGGACAAAGTCCTCTGCCACTTGGCCAAAGAAAGTACACCAAAGACAGATATGCAAATACCATTTGCCTCTAAAGGGACAAACAGATTAAAACAATACTTAAATCTCCAGTGTGTACCTGTGCAAAGTCTGTTCCTGGTCTTTTAACTTCAGATAATCGGGGAATTCGCTGATCCTTGGGATCCATTTTATTGTAATATTTCTCAAACATCTCTGTCTCAGTTTTGAGAGCTGAGTTTCGGTAGCTGTAAGACAGGGTGTACCTGAGTTAGTTCTATTAATAGGAGTTTAAACACCAAATAAGTAGTATTTAACACTTACTAGCTATGTATGACCTTCTGCAAGACACTTAACCTCTTGGTGCCTCAGCTTCCTCATCTGTAAAATGGGAATAATAACAGTACCTATCTTTTAGGGTTGCAATAACAAATACAAAGCCTTCAGGAGAGTACCTGGCACATAGCAAGTGCTATTTAAGTATTTGAGAGATATATATATATATATTTAAATTTATTTATTTTTAGAGAGGGGAAGGGAGGGAGGAAGAGAGGGAGAGAAACATCAATGTGTGGTTGCCTCTCGAGTGTCCAACCGCGACCCTTTGGTTCACAGTCCTGTGCTCAACCCACTGAGCCAAACCAGTCAGGGCAATATATTTCTTAAATCTATCTAATGAGCTCCAAAGCACTGGTGTTTACATCGAAAATTGTGGCTGACCTGAAGCTCCAAGTTTCATCTTCAAGTACTTTCTAACTCATTGGGAAATCCTTCAGAATTAACTGCATTCTTAAAGTTATGCACATCCATAATCTTGAGAGTTTTCCTTTGGTTTATGTTCTCAGGCTTTTTAACTTCCAGCAACCAACAGATAAAGTATCCACTGGAAGTTTACTATAAATGGTGGAGAAGATTTGAACAGGTGGTTTCTAAACAACTAGATGTGACAAACCTAGTTTATCCTGTAGATGCGAAGATTATGACTCTAACTTCTTCACTTCATATATACATGTCTGTGGCATGCATACTTGTGACACATGTGCATGTATACTTTTACGTAAGAGAGAGAACAGCTTTGATATTTTCCTATGTTGCTCATTCCTGTTGGGCTGATGGAAAGCCCGATACATCGAAGCATCTTTCTTCTTCAGTCTCTGCCACGTTCCCCCTGCAGGCAGCCGACTTGCACCTGAGCCTGAATCCCAGCACTACCACGGACTAGTTGTTGGACCTTCGGAAGGTGACTTCACCTCTGCGTCTTTGTTTCCTCACCCACCTCCTAGAGTTACTGTGCCATGATATAAGGTCACGTATGCAAAACACTTGGCACATAATGAGCACTAGAAAAATAGTAGCTATTAGTAACCATACCTCAGGTCTGACCTAACCTAGCTACAGATGCACGGCAGAAAGCCTGTGCAGCCAGAGCCGCGAGATGCTCTTTGTGAGACGAGTAAGTTGTACAATCGCCTCAGCTACACCATGGAATCTTGATATCCAATTTACATCCGATAGCAGGTAGGAGGCAGACTGCTAAAAATACAGAACACTGGGCCAGTCATCCCTTGCTGTCTCTCTCCATGCTTATACATTGGCTCGGGCATAAATTGCCTCATTCTAAAAATATCTCGGCTGCCACCTTCATTTTATCATAGATCCTTAGCATTGGAAAGAGGCCACCTGGTCCAACCTACGGCCACAGAGGACAGCAACGGCTGAGCGCCCAGTTGTGGCACCAGGGAGACCCATTGGCTGAAGCTCCGGCTTCACCAGTTACGCTCGGGGCTTCCCACCGCCGGCCCCACGCCCTCGCCCTGGCTCCAGCAAGGGCTTGTTAGTTGAGTGGCGGCGGACGCACAGGGGTGTAGGGCAAAAACCAGTGTTTTCCCCACTTCGTGGGGTCTCAGCTTCCCCACTGTCCAACGCGGACTTGCTGTCCCCACGCTGCACCAAGGCCCGGGCCCCCAGGGTGAGCAGGGGCCGGCCTGGCAGCCGGCAGGCCGGTACCTGAGCTCCTCTACCAGCCCGCACAGCTGGATAACAGGCAGCTGCTCCGCGACCTGCAGCTCTCTGGCAGGCATCTCGCTGTCCTCTTCAGCCATCGCTCCAACGAAGCGGCCCTTGCCTACGCCCAGAGCGCCGGGGGCGGGCAGCCACGCGTCAGCCGGGCCGCCACCACGCAGTGCGTTGCCTAGCGACCGAATGCAAATGCGGAGGGCGGGGTCTCTAGAGGCCCCCTGTAGAGACCCCGCCCAGCGCTTCCCCGCCCGTCTCCCTGCAGACCTGAGCCAGGCCGTTGTCCTTGACCAGACACCTAAGTGCGTTGGCTTTTACTTCTTCAACAGTAATTCTTAAAACGATAATAATAGCAGCTACTGTTTATTCAGCACTTGGTATGCCCCTGGCACCGTGTGAAGCATAGTTTAGGAATATCCCAGCAACAGCCTTGCAATGATATCCATTACTGTCTTCATTCTCCAAACCAGGAAACTGAGACCCAGAAAAGGAATTCGATTTGTTGGAGTGTCTCCCTCCCCCTACCTCACTGTGAGGGCTCTACTCTGTTCGCCACCTCCTTCATACACACTAGCTGCACTTCCTCTTGGATACCAGTATCCTGCTTTCCTGAAAGGAACAAAACCTGTCTGATTATTAAATGGGTATAAATTCAATAGACGTCCCTAATCAGGCACCGAGTGTGTCCCGAGCATCTTGGCAGAATGTGAGGAGCAGACCGTTCCAGCCCTCAAGCAGTTTCCAGTTAAAGAAGGGGCGCCGCCTCTGCATCAGCCGTTGCAGCCTGGAGTGACGGCCGCAACGAGGTCGAGCCACACACCGTCTCGTAGCTACAATCTCGCTTCCTCCGCAAAAGCCTAATGAAATTGCTATGATGGACTTCATCTTACAGAGCAGGGAACTGAGAAATATATACTTAGATGAATTGTCCACGGCCGCACCAGAATGGAATCAGGCTCTGGTGGGACCCCAAGTCCACGCTCTTACCATCCCCGCTGCTGTGTGTCACGGCAGGGCTGGGCGAGGCGGCAGGGTAGCTTTCCATCTGCTCCCATTGCGATGGAAGAGGGCAGGATGGGCAGATTTCTTGGGGCGGGCGCGGGGGGCGGGGTGGTGCTGGGTGTGGTTAGAACGCAAGCTGTGCCCTGGCTGGCGTGGCTCCATAGACTGAGCTCTGGCCTGCAATCCAAAGGGTCACGGGTTCGATTCCCTGTCCAGGCAGGTGGCCGGGTTGTGGGCGGGGTCCTCAGATGGGGATGAAGAGGCAGCCACTAGATGTTTCTCTCTCTCTCTTTCTCCCTCCCTTCTCTCTCTGAAATAAATAAATAAAATCTGAAAGAAAGAAAGAAAGCAAGCAAGCAAGCAAGCAAGCAAGCAAGCTGTGATAAACTGTTTAGGATGAAGGTCAGCCACTTTCCCCCACAAGGGAAATGTAGTCACTAAACTCCAAAAGTCTTTTGTCTTGCAGCTTAGGGGCACAAGTTTGGGGCCACAGCGGGTTACTGGAGATGACAGCAGAGAGGCTGAGCCCTGCCCCCGCCCTCTTCCCTCTGCCGGTTGGCCTCTTTGGACTCCAGGAGCAATGCAGGCCACATTTAGAAATACTTACTATGCTCATAGACCAGGTGATACCAGTGGGTGCCAGACCCAAGGGGACCCGAAAAATGAAAGGGGCCCGCGGTGGGACCGAGCCGTGGCGCCAGCAGCCGAGCCAGTGGGGCTGTGTAATACAGCAGGCCCAGCAGAGCTAGCAGTACCAGTGGTGAGAAAATGTGCCACGGGACCCTTTAAGGGAGGTGCAGTGAGGAAATCACGATGCAATACCTGGAATTCTGGAAAAAGACCGCGCAGCCCACAGCAGGAAATGTCATGCCTTTTGAGAAACAGCTCCTGGCCGGTCAGTTTGGCAGCAGTCCCTAGTAGGTTATGACGTGAGAAACTGACTCGGCTTGCAAGCTTTAAATAATAATAATGACAGTTGCCATTGTTATTTCTTAATATAGTTATTACCAATTTGGTGATATAGCTAAATAAAAACCCTTATAACGATTATTGTCTCAGTTACTATTTACTGAGGGCTAGCTACGTGCCGGGCACTGTGCTAAGCACATTCCACCCATTATCGCGTTGCATCAGCAGGTCGGTCCTGGGAGATGCAGGTACCTTCTCAACCCTCATCTCCCTCAGGAGGAGACTGAGCTCCAGAGAAGTTTAGCAACTTTCCCAAGGTCACGTAGCTTTACTGGGTGGGGCTGAGATTCAAACCCAGGTTCACCCTGCTGTGTGCTTTCTTCTCATTATATCCCCCCCCCCGCCCTGTTAGAGCAGTGGTTGGGGGTCAAGCGGAGGTCAGGGATTATTTCGCCCTCCTAGGAGACATTAGAAAATACCTGGAGACATTTTGGTTTGTGATAACCAAGAGGGATGCTATCGTCACCTAGAGGATAGAAGCCAAAGGTGGCGTTTGTATTAGTTTCCCAATACTTATGTAACAAATAACCATAAACAGAGGGGTTTAAAACCACAGAAATGTATCGTCTCACAATTCTGGGGGTGAGAAGTCCTCAAACAAGGTGTTGGCAGGGCCGTGCTCCCTCCGAAGCCTCTAGGGAAGGATCCTCCCCAGCCTCCGCGGCTTCTGGCAATGCTTGGCGTGTCTTGACTTGTAACCCTATCACTCCATCTTCACCTGGCTTTCTTCCTTGTGCCTTGTGTGTCCTCTCCTCTTCTCATAAGGACAGAACTCATGTGATTCAACCCTGACTGGTGTGGCTCAGTGGGTTGGGCATCGTCCCATAAACCAAAAGGTCGCCAATTTGATTCCCGTTCAGAGCACACGGCTGGGTTACAGGCCAGGTGCCTGATTGGGGGTTTGTGAGAGGCGAGTCATTGGTGCTTCTCTCCCACACTTTCTCCCTCCCTTCCTTTCTCTAAAAATAAATAAATAAAATCTTTTTTTAAAAAAAAGAAGTCCTTTGATTCAAGGCCAACCCTAAATCCAAGATGATTCCATCTCAAGATCTTTAATTACATCTGCAAAGATCCTTATTTCCAACAAGGCCACATTCTGAAGTTCCAAGTGGACGTGAATTTGGGGCAGGGCACCATTCAAGCCACTACACTACAAAACACACTTCCATGCACAGGAGAGACCCTCACCACAAAGAATGGACTGGTCCCAAATGTCACTAGTGCCGAAATTGGGAAGTTCTGTTTTAGAGGGAGGCATTTCTACTCCAGGAAGCAATGAGCGCACATCTGTGCTAATCCGGACAGCCACAAATGGAAAGGGTCTCAGAGCAGCTTAAAGCCTAGAGCCCACCCTCACCTCCACTCTTCTGGGACCACTTCTTCTGACGGTCTTTAGTATCGCCATGTGGATGCTGCCTCTGCCTAGCATTTTTGTAGCACTCTGCATTTTGACTTGAGAATGACCCACCTAAAGTATTAAGCTTCAAACATTAATAGGAAGTGCCTGGCCTCTTCTTCCCCCAAAGGGAAGATGCTAAAAAATCAGTAAGAGGAATTCAGGCTTATGGGCAAGTGACTATTTGCATGTTATAGAAAAGAGGCCAGCCCTGTGGGGCAGACCATCATCTGACGGCTGCGGGAGCACTTTCCTCTGTTCTTGCAATAGCTACATTGAGTACCCGCTCTGTGCTTGGCCCTGGGGATGCGGCAGTGAGCAGCTAGGCATGTGCGCCTGCTCACAAGGAGCTTCCAGTCTGATGTGAAGAATTATAGTGAGGCGGGTGCTGTAAGAGAGAAGTGCAACATGTGCAGATTTCAAGGGGTCATGAAAAGCTGGATCGGGTGGGCTCTCAGCTGAGATTTAAAGACTGAGTAGGATTCAAATCCAGGTGAGTCAGACTCATTAGTCCAAAATCAACCCCAAGCTTAGTCCCCCCAGGCAAAGACCAAGGGATGAGCAGAATTAAAAGAGGAGAGGGCTTGTGCAAAGGTCCAAAGGGCAGAGTGAGCAGGTCTGGGGAATTGAAAGGAGATCAGCTCACGATTCACCCCTTGGCAGAGAAAGTCATTACTAACCTCCACCTCTGGGGTTTCCTCCTTGTCCTCTGGAGGCGCCCTTTGACCTCCTTTCTAACGTGAGTTGTTTGGGTGCTTTCTCTTGGTGTCCACGTCCAACTCGACTTCCTTTTCATTTTCAGGAAACCCAAATCCTGAGATGCTCAAGTCCCGCATATAAAATGACATAGTACTTGCACATAGGCCACACCCTTCCTCCCCTATACTTTAAATCATCTCTAGATCACTTATAATACTTAATACAATGTATGTGCTTTGCAAATAGTTGTTACACTGTATTGTTTAGGAGATAATAACAAGGAAAAAAGTCTGTGTGTGTTCAGTGCAGAGGTAACCACCCTAGACCAAATTATAGAGACATGTGAAACACATCAGCAACAATGTAATATTTTTTCCAAATATTTTTGCTCTGCCTTTAGATGAATCCCTGGATGCAGACCCTACAGATAGAGAGGGTTGACTGTATTTCATTGTGTTTATTTACTGCTCTTTGATGAGCTTTTGGGGCGTTTCCGCTATGAAGGTATTATTGTAATAAGCGCTGCTAAGAACATTCTAGTAAATGTCTTCTGGTGAACCTAGGTACACACTTCTGTTAAGTATACACTTAGGGGTGCAACTGCTCGGTCACGGTATGTTCAACTTTAGTAGATACTACCCAACAGTTCTTATCTGAGGCTTTCGCTTTAAAAAAATATTGATTTGAGGGAGAGAGAGAAGGAGGGAGGGAGACATCAGTTTGCTGTTCCACCTACTTATGCATTCATTGGTAGATCCCTGTGTGTGCCCTGACGGGAGATGGAACCACAGCCTTGGCATATCCAGATGATGATCTAGCCAATGGAGCTACCCGGCCAGGGCCAGGCTTTCGCTTTTCAAAACAATCAGTGATACGGGGCACTGCGCCCGCCTTCGCTAACAGTCGGCTGTTTGTTCACAGGCATTTATGGAGCTCGGCTCTGTGTCAGAGCCTGGGTGAGCTATTGGAATGCCAAGGTGGGAAGGCCATAGGCTAGACCTGGCCCATGTGCCGAGATCTAGTCCTTCTTCCCTGTGTTGCAAGGAGGGATTGGGGGAGGCAATGAGTCCTTTAGGGTGCATTTCCCAGGCTCCTGGGTCAGCTAAAGGGCAGGAGAAAGGAAGTGGCTTGGGGGGCGTCCCTCTGTCTTCTTTGGGCAATGCCTCTTGTTGTGAGTGCATCACTCCTGGGGATCCAGCTCCCTGAGGACAGGCCTGTGGCGGTTTCTGCTTCTGCAGATGACCCTAAGCCCTGGGCTCCAGTTACACCACCAGCTCCCTTGCGCCTCCAGCTGACAGTGGTAGTGGCTTCCTATTCTTGGTGGTTCCTGAGCTTCCCCACTCCTGCACCACATGTGATCCAATTCCTTGCAAACAAGAGGTCACGAATGAAGCTTTAAGGGATGATGAAAACCTTCCACTATCCCAAACTACAACCCCTCCCCCCAGGCCAAAGGGTCCCCAGATCTCCGCGATTCCCACCCTTGAGCAGGCTCCCCGAGTGCGTGCAGGATTGAAATGGCCCCTTGCTTCTGTCCATTCTGGAAAGGACTCCCCCTTTAGGACTGCTGAAACGAGGCTCTCTGTAGGCTCTGCCCCACTGGGAAGGAGAGGAGGGAGCTGTGTCCACCTCTCCTGAAAAGTGAGTCACTCTGTCAACATGCCCTTCTGATGTCACAGCTGGTTCTACCAGATCCGCCTGGAATTGGGCCATGTCCTTGCCAAGCCAGACCTTCTCCCTCCTCCCCGGTGAAAAACAGGAAGCACGTGCCAGATGGAATTACCCGGAACCCCATTCTATTCGAGTCTTTCATACTTTCTCAGTCTTTGTAAGACCATTATGACTGAATGACAGAGAGGAAGAAGAAAGTGTTTCCTCCCTCCTGACCTTCTATCTCAATCCACACTCCAAAGGAAACCATTATGAACAGCTCATTGTGGAAAGTCCAGATTCTGTATAATGCACAATCTTCTTTATTTGGATTTTTGTAAGAGCAATTTGAGGTTCACAGCAAAATTGAGGGGAAGGTACAGAGATTTCCCGTGTACTCCCCGCTCCAAGCCAAAACGCACAGCCTCCCCCATTACCAGCCAGGGAGGTATGTCTGTTGCACCCGAGGAACCTACACTGACACACCGTCATCACCCAGATTTCATAGTCTACACTGTGATTTACTCTTGGTAACGTACATTCTATGCGTTTAGACAAAATGTATAATGACATGTATTCACCATGACAGTATCATATTTTCACTGCCCTAAAAACTCTCTGTGTAAAAAAAAAAGAAAAGAATTTTAAAAACCCTCTGTGCTCTGCCTATTCACCCTTCTCTCCACCCCAACCCTGGCAACCGCTGATCTTTTTACTGGCTTCATCGTTTGCCTTTTCCTGATCATCATCTGGTTGGAATCAGAGTGCATAGCCTTTTCAGACTGGCTTCTTTCGCTTAGCAATATGCACCGAAGGTCCTTTCATATCTTTCCATGGCTTTCCTAGCTCATTTCTTTTTAGTGCTGAGTAATATCCCATTGTCTGGAAGTTTCACAGTTTATTTATTTATTCACCTATTAAAGGATATCTTGGTTGCTTACCAGTTTTGGCCATTAGGAATAAAGCTGCTGTAAACATCCATGGGCAGATTTTGGGGTGGATGTAAGTCTTCAGCTGCTTTGAGTAAATGCCAAGTAGTGGCATTGCTGGATTTTATGGTAAGAGTTTCCCTAGTTTTGTAAGAAACCACCAAACTGTCTCCCCAAGCGGCTTCCCCATTTTGCACTCCCATCAGCCGTGAGCGGGAGAGCTCCTCTTGCTCCACATCTTCGCCAGCATTAGGTGCTGCCAGTGTGCAGAGTTTTGGCCATTCTGATAGATGTGTGGTGCTATCTCACTGTTGTTTTAATTTGCATTTCCCGATGACATGGGATATGGAGCATCTTTTCATAGGCTTATTTGCCATCTGTATATTTTCCTTGATGAGGTGTCTGTTAAGGTCTTTGACCCATTTTTTAACTAGCTTGCTTGTTTTCTTACTGTTTTATGAGTTTTAGGAGTTCTTTCTATATTTTGGATAACACTGTTTTACCAGATAGGTCTTTTGTAACTATTTTCTCCCAATCTATGGCTTGTCTTTTCATCCTCTTGTTCATATTCAATTTTTAAATTTTAATTAAGTTTCACAAGTAATACACAATTTATCTTTTTTGGGAGAGAAATGAAACAAAACAAAATCTGCCTTGACTTTTATCCCCGAACTGAGCCTGTTTTTCTCTATGTGTTTTTCTTTGTACATTTTCCTATTTCTGTGAGAAACATATAGCTCGATTTTGTGTGCATGGGTTTTGTGTAAATGCTGGCATATCATACCTTTCCTTTGTCAGTCACAGTAATACTGAGTCTTGAAGGTCCATCCCTGTTAGGACATATGCAACCACCTTGTTTTAAGAATAGCATTATATACTATTAAATGCATATATCACAATGTATTTCACCTTTTCCTTTATAACATTATTGTTTTGAATTATTATTTTAAAAATTTTGATCAAATTCATGCATGATCATGGTATTAAAAATCAAATGATATGACAATGTTTATAGCCAAAATCAATAAGGTGTCCCCCCCCACACACACACGTGCATACACGTACATACATCCTCTCCGAGTCCTGCTCCTCTGAGAAAATGACTCACTAATCTTCAGCTGTTTCTTTGGGCATTTACCTCCATATTTCAGAGCATGATGCTTATGTGCTATTTCTTCCTAGGGTGGTCGATGTGGGTTTAATGATTTATACTCCCCACCTCACCCCCTTGTCTCCCCTCTCTTCATTCCTCCCATATAGTTACATGATGCTTTTCCAGTTAAATCTGTATTCTCCATTTACATTATTGTGACCTGAAAGGATTTTTTTTTTTTCCTGCCAAGTAGTCATTCTCAACTCTAACTCTACCCAGGGAGATTTAAATAATCCTGAAGACTAGCCTGCACCCCAGATCAATGAAGTCAATGTTATCTTCAACATTTTCTTCTCGCCCTTCCTTGAATGTTTTATTTCTGTTGTCACTATTTTTTTTTTTTTTTTTATGTATAAGACTATCCTGTTTCTGAGTGCCTCCTGTAGCGGACACCGTTGGCATTAGCCCCTGGCATTCACCCCTTGGCACCTTGCTGCCCAGGGCTGTTTACTGCAAATATCTGCAGAGCTCTGCCCAGGGACTGTTTTCTTCCAAGTAACATTCGCAGCCCAAGTGCAGGACAAAGTGGAAGTAATGAAGGTCACGTCCCTTGGAAGCAGTCGTGGGTCCTTGCGCACCAGTTGGGATACCTCTGAGGCTGTCCTGTAGGGACTGCTGGGGTTCCCAGCAAGATCAAACTCCAGACGCCCACAGCAGCAACTGGCTAGAACAACACCTTTTATTGGCCTCTTTCTCTTCTCTGTCTCACTTTTCAACTCCGCAACCAGTATTTTCTGGGATTACCTGCCAGCAATCACTTGCACTGGAATTGCTGTCTCAGAGTCTGCTTCTGGGGAAACCCAAACAAGACTCTTTTTATTTAAAATTTTTTTTTCAATTACAGTTTACATTCAATATTATTCTGTATTCGTTTCGGGTGTACAGCATAGCGACTAGACAATCATATACTTTACAAGCATTCCCCCGAATATTTCCAGTGCCCACCTGGCTCCATACAGAGTTGTTACAATATTATTGTATATTCCCTAGGCTGTAATTTACATCTTTGTGACTATTCTGTAACTACCCATCTGTACTTCTTAATCTTTTCACCTTTTATACCCAACCTCCAACTCCCTTCCCATCTGGCAACCGTCAGTCTGTTCCCTGTATCTATGAGCCTGTCTCTATTTTGCAAACAAGATACTTTTAAAAAATAGAATCCTATTCTTGTTTCACGGATGCAATACCCTATTTCTCTGAGGATATTAATTACAGTGAGATTTAACTTCTGTTTTAACAGACTCACTCTTGAAGTTTTGCTGCTACACGGGGACTTAGCTTCATAGTATCTGCAGGTTAATTTTCCGGCATTTCTTCGGAGGTGACTCTCCAGTCTTCCGCCGCAGTGAGGACATGTGCCCTGCCGGCAGCATCCTCAGAGCGAAGTGGCAGGAGGGACAGGGGTCTTTCAAGGCAGCATACAGACCTTCCCCTACAACGCTACTTTTAGCATAGTGTCTCTCCCTGCCTTCTCCCTGGTGCCTGGTGTCCTTCTGCCAATAAACCCCTGCCAAGGTCAGAAAGGGGCCCTGGGTGGTTATTCCAGCTATAATTGCTAAGGAAAAAAATCACCCAAAACTAGTCTAAACAACAACATTTATTTTATTATCTCTCATAGTTTCTGTGGCTGAAGAATTTGGGAAAGTCTCAGCTGGGTGCTTCTGGCTTGGGGCCTCTCTCAGGAGGTCGCAGCCAGAATGTAACTGAAGCTGGAACCGCAGGGGGCCAGGCATCCACCCTCTTCTCTCTGTCTCTCATCTCTCTCATCTTGACTCAGGTCCACACCATGGAGTTTTCCATATGGGTTATTTTGAACTTCCTTACAGCGTGGCGGTCCCAGACGGCCACGCTGCCCACGCAGAGGCTCAGGATTCCAGCACCAGAGCTCCAGCCTCATAAATGACACAGCACGGCCGCTGCATTCTGGTGTTGCAGCCTGGGCCACCTCTGAGCTCCTCTGAGGATGGCCCTGACCTCGGGGAGGTGTCATCTGAGTGCTGCCCAGAATCAAATGACCTTTTCCACCACGCACTGCCGCACCGACGGAGATTCCACCGCATTCCCAGAGTGAAGTAAATAAGTTGCCGCCTTTTAAAAAATGCGACTACGTCTGGGAGGGGTAGGCCTCTCGCAACACGTCATTAACACATTGTGAGGAGCTTATCAGATGCCGACCCACACCCTGCAGAGACCAGGCTCTGCGGAAGTGGGAGTTTTGTCTCCTTGGAAGGAGCGGGGAAGGGGTGGGAGGGAGCTCCGAGGGGACCGAGGCTGCTGCGCTCCAGAGGCGTTGATCGGGGTTGCTGGGACGGCCAGGATGGAATGGGTGGGGGAAAGCAGCCTGCTGGGAAAGTTTTCACCTTCATTCATCGATTGATTTGTTTACTATAAGTCACCTGCTGCGCTAAGTGCTCGGCACACACTTTTTCTGCTTTCTTTCTTTCTTTGCGGAGCACCCCGTGCCACCCCCTCTCGCTCTCCCACTCTCCAGGCCACATCTGCTTGATCCCAGGCCCCCTCCCCCGCCCCGTCTGACCGTTGCTCACCTCCCGCCCAGCCACGCCCCCTCGCTGGCTGGCTGCCGGTCTCCTCGCTGGTCTTCCCGCTGCCCTAGTGGCAGCCCGAACAATCCTCCATCAAACTGGAGTGTCTCCTACATTCGAAATGCTCCGGTGGCTGGCCACCTTTCTCACTAGGAGAACCCAATCTTAACAATGGTCTCCAAGCTGCTACCGGAACTCTCCCCTCACCTGGCCGACATCATCCGCCCTCTGGCTCAGCCACAGGACTCCTGCCGTTCTTTCCTCAGGCCCACTGCGGTGTTCTGGCCGGCATATCCTTCTCCCAGAACTGATGGGGCTTATACCCTTACTTCCTTCAAGTCTCAGCTGAAATGTCACCTCCACAGAGAGGCCTTTCTTAACACCCCATCCTCCACTTACAAGGGCCCTGCACGCGCCAGGTTGCTCACTGCCAGAAAGGATGGTTACAAATATAGGAAGGGGGAGAATGGATTCTATGGTGTTAGACTGGAATTGCGGAAATGGAGTGAACTCATGGTTTTCAATAGACGCAGATATATATAGAAATGAATACAGATGGAAGTGTATGTGTGAGTATGTACATACATAGTTCTCTAGCTCAGTCCACTGGACAAGGCCTGAAAGCAGCAATAGTCCAATAACAGGGAGCATTCCTTGTGCCCAGATCTTGGCTTCTAAACACTATCCTCCACCAAAAGGAACCAGGTCCACGGAGAACTGGTTGAGTCAAGCCTAGGGCAGGAAAAGTACAAGATGAGCCTGGAACACCTTTTGTGCCAAAAAATAAGAAAGTGCCCAGAGGATGATGGGATACATCGAAAGGAGGCAGGAGCCAGCTAGGAGAGCCAAGTAAGGGGGCTATTTGAACATTAAAATAACTAATGCTAATAATTGATTATAGCTCATTGAATAAAATTTGGAATCCATGAGTCCATACCAATGTAAATAAATACATAGAAAGTTTGACCATGATGAGGATAATTACACGATTTCCAAAATACTTCCCCATAAAATACATATTCCTTAATGTTAGGTAGCTGAGGTGGCTAAGAAAGGACCTGGAGCCAAAGATATCCAATTAAGGGCTTTTATTCGAGGCAGGGTGCTGCAGTCAGGGGCGCTGAGCCCGAGAGCACTGCAGCCGCCAGGGGAAGGGTCGGAGGGTTTTTAAGGGTGTGCAGCAGCACACCTTCCCACCCCCACGGGGAGTCACCCTGCTGATCTGCCTCAGGTGTCCTGGGGCAAGACAGTGTCCTCTGATCAGGGGTGGCTGTTTCGGGGACAGAAAGTCTGGGAGATTTGTGGGAAACAAATCCTTGTTTCTGGGAAAAGCTCAGGAGAGAGGGGAGTGAGCAGTGAGGATTCAGCCGGTTTTCAGCAGGATGCCGGGGGCTGTGCCCCAGTTGCTTCCAATAATCGGGAATCTTGTGGTCAGGTATTCAGCTGGTGATGCATACCTTCTCTGTTCTAGCATAGGCAGTGTCTTAGGTCCTCCTTATTACAGGACATTCTAACACTTAAAAAGGAAAAAAAAAAAGTAACTTTATGATGGATGGAGAAATCTGGCAGACGCTACCTTGACACTCAGTGATTGAAGTTCATGCTGCATGTATAGTGGGACAAATAGAAATGGCACGCAGCTGATAAGATGTGAGAACACAGAATAATTTCTGTGATTTTTTTGCCAAAGATATACCATATTTTGCCACGTATAATGCACTTTTTTGCCCAAATTTTTGAGGGAAAAATAAGGATGCATATTACACATGGGTTGTACTACTTTCATATCTATATAAATGTTTTAAATTCTTTTATTTGTGCTTATGGGTTAAAAGTGTAAATCTAGAAAGCAATAATGATATCTGTATGCAAAATAGTACCCTGGAATATGATCATTGGTTTTGTTTCTAAATATAAATAAATAAAAAATTAAAATGAAAGATTTTTTCCCCCTGAAAGTTTGGGCCAAAAGCATGGGTGCGCGTTATTCATGGCAAAATATGGTATAATCTGACCTAGATCATGAAGAACCATCAGATAACCCCAAACTGAGGAACAGGTTGCAAAGCAACTGGCCTATAATCTTTCAAAAAAAAACTGAAGAACCATTCTAAATCAGAAGACATTAAAGAAACAGGACAACTGTAACTTTGTGTGTCAATGGATGATCACTAGACTTAATGTGGTGCTCATTTCACAATATATACCACATACTTAATGCTTGTGTTGTGCATCTGAAACTAGTATAATGTTATGTCAATTATACCTCAATTAAAAAAAAAGACAAACATGATGACTAAATTCTACGTGTGCTTCCAGAGGAGATTCTTTTGCCCTAAAGGACATTATTGGGGTAAATGGTAATTTAGAATGGGGTCTAAGGATTATGGTGTTGGCAGACTGATAATTTGTGCGCTAATTAGAGCAAGTCTTTGTTTGACTTCAAAATGGTACCAACAATGCCACTGATGCTGCTGTGCTTGCAGACAGGACCATCTTCTCCCAAACATCTCTCACTGTCTCTGCGTCTCCTCCTCTACTTTCTCTAGGAAAGGATCAGCCCCCACTGGAGGCGCGTGGAGTTTTGATCTCCTCGCGCTTGGATTGTGCTTTCAGGGGCTGCAGGTCCTCCAGGGGAACCTCTGTTGTACTCCGTGCTCCTGCGGGCTGCAGAGCCGGCAGGCTCCCACATTCACGGGGCGCACGCGAGCGTCTGGGCTTTCCTTGTCATCTTCCAGTCTGACAGGAAGGCCTGCAAGCGTCCAGAAATGATGCATTTCCTAAAACAAGAAGTAGAGCTTATGGGTGCACCATCTTTTAGTTCCGTTGGCTTCGTGTGTGTCTTTTCTTAACCCTTACGGTATGGCCTCTGGTATCTATTAGGGGAATAAAAAGCTATCAAATCTCAGTTTCAGAGTCCTTTAAACCGAAGCACTAAGGCGAGGAAGAATGGGTGCTGGACCACGGGGAAATAGCCCAAGGTCAGGAAGATTCCTTCATATTCATTTGCCTGCAACAATCACAGCAGCTGGTCCTTCTGGAGACCGAACTTTCTCGCTTTAAAATAACACCAGCTGTACAGAGACAAGCAAGTATTTGTGATTTCTACTGGTGAGAAACTGGATGGCAGACTCAAGAGTTGGAAAATGTTAGTGTAGGTCATAGCTACTAAACTTAGTAATCGATGCATGTAAAAAGCTATTGTTTCCGGAACTGAGGTATGACCCGCCTTGACCCCAGAAGACCGTAAGCAGTTCCCTCTTTGTGCCTCAGGACTGCCAGCCATTCAAGATGGCATCTGAGCCACTGTGGGCACAGATGAAAGGATGCTGCCCCTTTTATCTGATTAACTTTTTCCCTGATTCCAAACCCCTTAGCTACACTTTTCTTTTCCTTATAAAAAAGGGTCGGTTTAAAATGGAATTTAAGACATTTTTTTAAGTTACGTAACCCACCTTCTCAGATCGCTGGCCATCTGAATAGAGCGCCCAGAGAGGTCCAATCCCCATCTCTGCTTATTGGGTCTGGTGGTGACAGGCAGCATGAACGGTGGCTTTTCTGGTTTCAAACTCACAGTTGCCGTTAATACTACTGTGTTTCTTTTTTGCCTTTTCCCTACATCTATAATGGAAGGAAACGCTACATTTTAGTTAGAGGTTAATGAATAAAGATGTAATATTTTTCATCCAGGTTTATGAACCTGCTGAGTTCTAGCCACCGCCCAGGTTTAGGACCCCTGAGGTAGCACATGGCAAGAAGGGCAGCCCAGACGTCCCCGTAGGAAGGGACCCGCTGAAAGGCCCTGTCCCAAGAGATGAGGCTGGCTGATGGCAGAGCAAAGGCTCCCAGCATCAAGACGGAAGGGTGGCAGGGAGGTGCCATCTGGAGAGAAAGCCAGATGGACCTGGTGGTGGTTGCCACGTGGGAGTTGATGGTGATTCTGAACAATTCGGAAGAGCAGTTTGTCAGGGAGAGGATGAATGTTTGCAAAGTGCAATGGCTTTGCCAGGGGGTGTGGTGCCTGCTACTGTAGATTCCAGCCCACTCCCCTCCAAATGTCCCCTGAAACTTCTGAGTGGACGTGGCCTTGAGGCAATCGCGGCCTGCCCTCCTAAAGACCGTCCCCCCTCCACCTTCCTGTCACTTATACCGGTAACTCCAGGATTAAGGATCCATCCAGCAAGATTTCCAAGTCCTGACCTTCCTTCAAATGCAAATCCCTTTTAAAGAGGCTTCATTTACATGTTGGCCTGAATGGGTTTTTCCTTCACCCCCACTTCCCAGCACCGCCTCTCCCCAGAAGCTCAGCGAGCTCAAACTCTCCAGTCAGACACGGCTAAATAAAAAAAGGAAACCCACCAGCAGAAAATTTCTGTTTCTATCACTCCAGGCTTCACAGGCTGTGCTCCTTGCCCTCCTGCCCCATTTGAAGGCACTTTCTGGGTGGAAGGCAGAGAGGGTCACACTGTAGGGATGATCAGGGAGAAAAATCAGTAAGCGACATCCCTAAAGAAGGTGTGCGCAAATGCCCCCAGGTGCAGTGCAGCCTGTGGGGCCCTAAGGGACACACTTTAGGGAATTGTTTGGGTCCTCGGACACCCAGACTGAGTCCATCACTCCCAGTGGGCTCCTGGGATTACTAAGAGACTTAAGACCCTCCTCCCCAACCTGTCCTTGGGGGAAGGTAGGATAGTCCACAGCCTGTAAACAGTGGCTATTTTTTTCGGACTGTAAAAGTAAACCAAATGATTCTGAGACCCAAAGGCAATTAATCCGTTCCCTTCCAGTTCTTCCCCCATGCATTTGTTGTAGGCCTCAGAACTTACCTACTAATAGAGCACTTACACAGGCACTTCAGTTTCCCGCTTTGAAATAAAGCAGAGCAAGACAAAGGAACATAACATAGGTGGTATTATACGCTTTCATTGCATAGAGAAGATGGAGCCGGTGGCATTGCTTTGTTTAGCACAATTACTTGTGTAACATAAACATTTATTAAAAAATCTTATATACTAAAAATGTTCTTATCACTAAAAACTCGTGATAGTCATAATTTTTAGTGATCCCTAATGCTTCACTGTAAGGACATGCCACAATTTATTTAAGTGATCCCCCAATTTGGGATATTTAAGTTGTTTTACACTTTCATAATTTAAAGATGATGATTTTTTATGATGAATGTCTTTGGGTCTTTTTTTTGGGGGGGGTGTATATTGAATCATAAAAGAGTTAAGGGAATGAGGGGACTGGGTGGTCAGAAAGACCTGAGATCAAATCCTGGCTCCCCCCAGTGATCCCTAGCTTTAGGGCCTTAGTTTCCCAGACTGCAGAAAGAGAATCCTTACAACAAACCTAGTCTCATAGAATTTTTAAACAATTTTCTTGAGATACCATTCACATACCATACAGTTCACCCATTTAAAGTGTAAATGCAATGGTTTCTAGCCTCAGGATTTTTGCAGGATTCAATGATATCAAACGCACAAACTGTCACCACTCCTAATAATTCTTTGACCATAATTTACTTTATTTCCTTAGGCGATGCTCTTAAAACCAGCAATACAGGGCAAAAGCTTATAAACCTCTTAAATGTTTTAGAAACAGGCTTTGTGAAGATAGGAGGTGTTCTGAGGATTTAACATTTTTGTTTTGTTTTGTTTTGTTTTGTTTTGGGAGGGGTGTCTGCATAGAATTTGGAGTCATAGGAGGAGTTGGTATAAAATTGTTGGGCTATTTGACTCATGATGCCTTATTTCACTCTCTTCCATGTAACCCTGAATTACACTCATCCCCAAACCCACACACACAGAATAATTAGGGGAAGTTGATTCTGGTTCACTGAACCACCCTGCCCTGTCTCTGTGTGTGTGTGTCTCTCTCTCTTTCTCTGTCTGTCTCATCAGACACACACAAACACACATACACCCTTGCCCCGACAGAGCCACCCTGAGACTGACGCCTTCAGTGAGGGATGCATGGATACCATCTCTAACCGCCCGTTTTAATTCACACCACATACACCGATGGTGAGCTGGCAGGAAGGAGAGGTGGTGGGCCTCCGCCAATTCCATGGGGTGCCCGACCTACCGACCAACAAACTATGAAAACATACTCCCTTTGGCTGTGGGAGGACCGACTGCAGGTTTCAGGGCTGAGTTAGCGAAGCAGCAGCCAAATCCGGGAGCGTGTTGCACCAGAGCGGTGTGTGGGTGACTCCTTAGGCATCCCTGCAGGTGTGGGAGCGGGTTGCGTGAGATGGGTGTGGGTTAGGTGGTGAGGATGAGAGGAAGGTGCAGGGAGGGTAGATGGAGTCAGAGGTGGGCGAGGGTGGAGGCGAGGAATGGGGCCCCAGCTGGGGTTGGACCAGTGGTTTGGAACCATTTTTGGGTCATGGCCTCCTTTGAGAATTTTGTGGAAGGAACGCACACACACTGACCCACAAACTTTGCACATGGTATCGGGGGTCCCTGGAACCCAGAGAGTTCACACAAGGGTTCAGGATTGAGAACCTCTGGGCTTGACTAGCTTCCTTGTCAGGGAGAACTTCTAAGGCTACATTAAGAAATTGAGAATGTTTTTGTCTCCCTGTGTGGCGGAGATTTATGGAAGTTTGCAGGTTTGGGAATTAAATTCCAAAGTCCCCTTATTTCCCAAATGTTTTATTTTATTCCAGTTTTTATTTGGAAAATTTTCAAACCTGCCTTGATCAATGTGGCTCAGTTGGTTGAGCGCTGTCCAGCAAAGCAAAAGGTCAGGGTACATGCCTGGGTTGTGGGTTCGGTCCCCAGCTGGGTCACATACAAGAGGCAACTGATGAATGCTTCTCTCTCACATTGATGCTTCTCTCCTTCCCTTTCTTCCTCCCTTCCTAAAAATAAATAAAATATTTCAGAAATGTTATTCATACCTGCCAAAATGTTGCAAGCTCACGTAGTTCAGCCGCATTCTCCAACTGTCAACATTTCTCCTAGTTGCTCCCCTCTCCTTATGGATGCTTGTGCTCAGGGCAATCCACGTTCTTCTGGAGAACCACAGGAGACTAAGCTGTAGAGACTGATACTTCTTCCCAAAACATTTGGCACGTAACTCCTAGGATCAAGAGATCCTCCTGCGTAGCCACAGTATAATCCTCACACTCACAACATTGAACAATAGTATTATGTAATGTACATGTATATTCCCTATTCAAATTTCCCTAGTAGTCCCAATAGCACTGTGTTCTTTTAGCCATATTTTTTTTCTCCTTCCCTTCCTTCCTCCCTCCTACCTTTCCTTCCTGCCTTTGTCATCCAGGATCACATCTAGAATTACAGACTTCATTTAGTTGTATCTCTCAGGCTCCTTTAATCAAGCATGCTACTGCGGAGCTTTGTCTTCTCTGGTGACATTAACATTTTTGAGGAGTTCAGGCTCCCTGTTTTGCAGCATGTCCCCCAGATTGGATTTTTCTGATTGTGTCATTGTGATTAGACTCCAGTTAAGCATTTTTGGCAGGTATTGTGTCCCTTCCTGGTGCGTCCTGTCAGAGGGCCCGTTGGTCCCTTATTGAAGGTAAGTTTGATTCGTGGTTAAAGTGATGACCTCCCGGTTCCCCTGTGGAATTAATAAGTGAACTGTGGGTCACCCTGTGTTCACTGAAAGCCTCCAGCTGTGGCAAATGCTGGTGGGTCAGGGGTGAGCATGCAGACTCAGTCCTTGCTCTCCTGCTGTTTTCACAATGGAGGAGACAAAGAAATAATGACAAATTATGCCGTTTTCTGGAGGATGCAGATAGGGGGCTGGCTACAGAAGTATGAACTCTAACATTGAAAGTGAACTTAAAGGTGAGACTTGAGGAGGAATAAGGAGTCAGGAATGGGAAGGTGGAGGTGGAGACGGTAGAGGTGGCCGAGCTGGCAGGATGCCAGGAACCCAAAGAGCATGCGGTGGTCTCAGGGAGGGAAAAGTGACAGGAGAAATGCCCTGGGTCTGGTGATAATAGTATTGAGCACTTACTATCTGCTAGACAGTGTTCTAAGTGTTTTGCAGGGTTTACCAGGTCTCTCTCCCCATGGACCTGTGTGCCACTACTATTTTTATGCTGTAAAATCTGCAGCACAGAGAGGTTAAGTTACAGGCCCAAGGTCACACAGCATGTAAGTAGTAGAGCTGGGATTCAGAACTGGATGGATCTGACTCCACTGTCTGTCCTCTTCACTACTATATCAAGAAAGAGAAAGCAGGGTTTCATCTAGCAAACAGAAGGTGAAAAAGGATTGGCATCGGAGCAACCTGGGCTGAGCGAGGACGTTCTCTTGATAAAGGATGTAGGATAGGAACATGAGACAAAAGAAAGGCCCAGAAGATCAAGGGGAGAAGAGAGTGAAGGGCTAGGAGACAACATATTATTAATACAGGCCAAGGTTTGGTTGGCTACATGACCCTCAGTCCATGCCCAGCCCCTAGCCAGTCCCTTCAGGCAGGACTCTCACAGTTCTCCAGCTCTTTACCCTCCCAAACAAAACCGGGGTATTTATCTAGTCTCCCACAAATTGATTTTCAATTACAAAGGGGAGAAGTAAGAACTTCACAGTGAGCCACCTGGCCGATGCCAGCTTAATCAAGTAATGGAAGTGAACATTCGGAGGGCTCTTAGGCCAAGTCTCAGAAGGAAGTTTTTGGAGAAGCATAAGACAAGGGTCCTAAGAGGCAGGCTCTGGAAAAAGGGAGACGGTGCGGGGGGAGGGGGGAGGCTTGAGATAGTCTACAGGTGACAGGGAAGGGCTCGTCGGGGAGCAGGGGATGTCTCTAGGAAGGATGGAGAAATCTTGGGGTTGAGGAGGAGTCACTGGAGAGAGACTTGATGGGAACAGTCAGAACAGGGTCCTCACAGGAGGTCGGAATGGGTAAACTCTGGATGAATAGAGGGTGGACGGCTTGGGGTAGGACAGTCCCTAAAGGGTACACGAGTGTAAGTCTCTAAGAATTAGTCTGTGGGTGGGGGAGGCCCCGTGAGCGTGTCTGGTCAGACGGAGGACGGGAGTTTCGAAGTGGGGGTCTAGGCTCCAGGAGCCGGGGGCGGGGCCGGCGCCGCCCGGCGGGTCCCCCCGCGCGGCAGGGGGCGCTGTGAGCCTGGGCGGTCCCGGCCGGGAGGCGGCCGCTCCTAGAGAGAGCGGCCCTTTTTCCGGGTTTCCTCCTCCTCCTCCTTCTCCTTCTTCGCCGCCGCCGCCGCTGTCCCTTTCCCGGCCGGCGGCCGCCGCTGCCGGTGCCGCCTCCGTCGCCGCTGCCTCCGCTGCCGCCGCCGCCGCCCCCTCGGGGCCGCGAGCCGAGCAGAGGTCGCAGCGGAGCGCGAGCGCCGCCCGTCCCGCTGCTCCGCCGGCCGCTCCCGGGCCCGGCCGGCGCGGCCGGCGCCCCCCGCGCCCCCCCAGCCCGCCCGCCCCCGCGGGCCCGGCCTGGCGTGGCCGCCCGCCGCCTCGCTCTTCCTCCTCCTCCTCCGGCGCCCCGCGGCCCGCCGCCTCCTCCGCCCGGCGCCCGGCGCCCCTCGCCGCGCCGCCGCCCTCGGCGCCCCGCGGCGCCCCCCGGTCCCGCCCGCCATGCCCGGCCCGGCCGCGGGCAGCAGGGCCCGGGTCTACGCCGAGGTGAACAGCCTGAGGAGTCGCGAGTACTGGGACTATGAGGCTCACGTCCCGAGCTGGGGGTAAAGCCACCGCCGCCCCCCGCCCGGCCCTCATCACCCCCCCCCACCCCGCCCGGCCCTCTGTGGGCCCGCGTGTCCTGGGTCTGCGGTGGGGGGAAGAGCCTTGGCCCGGTCTCCCTCGCCCCTTTCCCGTCCCTTTCTTCCCGCCGTGCTCCTCCCTGCCTCCCGAACCCCGAGAAATGCTTTCTGTCTGGGGAGAAGAGTCGGGGTCCAGGGACCAGGGCCTGGAGGAAGGGAGGGGGCAGCCCGTTCTGCTCACACTTTCGGGTTTCTGTTGGGGTGGGAAGTCAACAGCTGGAGCTATTAAAATTCGGTGCCTTTTTAGTTTTTTTGAAAGGAGGCTGGGTGGGAGGAAATTTTAAAAAGACGGTGAGATTCTCAAAGCAAGCGCGGTGTGCTTGAGGGCAGGTGCTGTGGCGCCCTGGGCAGAGCCTCCGGATGGGCGCTGCGCTCACCCATCTAGAGGAGCCCCGAGCGGTGCCTGCCTGCCTCCTCGCCCCAAGTTAGGAGGGACCAATTAGGTTAGGAGCTCTGTGCAGAGTGAAGGGAGCCAAGTTTGTGTTGTGGCCTTCATTTAGAGAATGAGCTGTGGCCTGATGGATAGACACTTCAAGTGCTTGAATGCTGGAAGTGGCGGGGGTTGGGGGGGGGGTCCAGTGGGCCCAGGCTTGTTCAGTGCCAAGTCCTGGCATTTATGTTTCCCTCTTGCCTTTCACAGTAATCAAGATGATTACCAACTGGTTCGAAAACTTGGTCGGGGAAAGTATAGCGAAGTATTTGAGGCCATTAACATCACCAACAATGAGAGAGTGGTTGTAAAAATTCTCAAGGTGAGTGTCTTACCAGTGGCATGACGTCCCCGCCCCCCCCCCCCCCCACAGGTCAGAAGGATACAACCACCGCAGCTACATTCTAGAATGAGCAGCCCAAGCTCTCATTGTACATCACTTCTGACTGATGGCCCCCCCCACTCCTTCTCCCATACCATTTTCCTGTGAACTCGTAAGAAAATAATGCAGACCTGTTTCAAATCTAAGCGTGCTAGTTCAGGAACATCCTTGTTTTGAAATGTAATGATGGACTCCTAAAGTGCAAATTCCCAGGGGGCTCCATTTGTTACAAAATAAATAGGTATTCAGAAGAAAGAAGAGCCTGTTCATGAAGATCTCATCCTTCCAAGGGCTCCTTGAGTTTGTTTCTCTTGGTGCTTTAAGTAATTCCAGAAAGAAAGTTGGAAAAACGGGAAGCAGCTTCAAGGATGAGTTTGCAGCCTAAATGGAGGGAAACAATCAGTGGACGATCACTTGTTTCTTCTCCTTTGGTGATCAAAGTTTCAGGTGGGGTAGATGAAGCGAGCAAGGCATGCCCAAAGTTTCATTGTTGCTTATCATCCAGTAAAGTGAAATTGGGAGCAATGGACATGTACACTCCTAATCGCCAAAGTAATGATTGGAACAAAAGAGTCTCAGTGTTTGGTTTAGCAACCTACGGTTGACCTTTTGTCATCTCTTGCATGAAGACGTAATCTTCATGAGCATGAAGAGTTGGCCAAGTTCTCCTTTACGTAACTGGTTGGATTGCTTTAAACTATGTTTTGTAGAATACTAAAAAAATAATTCTTAGAATCTGTGGAGGATCCTCATTGTTGCCAGATCATTTAATGTGTGTGCATGTAATTTAGTGAAAAACTGAGAAGATCAAAGAGTAAGCACTTTTACAAACGTAAGATTTCCAGTGTGTACATTCTTCCAGTGTGGGGTTAAAAAACTATTTTTGTGTCTGAAGGACAGAATGAGGGCACCTGTGTCCTTGTTTACTATGAGGGGTCAGGCTTACACTGAAAGTCACCCTTCAGAAAAGTGATCAGTTGTTACTCAGCACCATCTTAGCCTAGTGATGAAGCAGCAGAAATGCTGGTAGAGCAGTTGTTTGTGCTGTCAGAGACTCACGGGGTGGGAGCGGGACTTGGTGATAAAGATGTGGAGTTTGAGTCTCCCCTTCCCTAAAGAGGAATGAACACCTACGAAACATAGAGATGCCTTTCAGAGGTTCCTTTCAAAGAGGTCACAGAGAAGTTTACTGGAAGCCATACAATTTTCTCCTGTATACACGAGCATAAATGTTTTTGATATAAGCTGCTTAAAATATTTCTAGAAAGTAAGCAATAAGGCATACATTGAAATTAGGAATATCCATATTCTGCTGCTGTGCATTCAGAAGAATGATCTGCTTACTCTAAAGCAAATCCAGAAAAAACATTAAACTTTTGCGTAATGGCATCATTTTTCAAATAAGTGTAACTTCCTGTGGTGTCTTTTTTGAAAGGAGCAGCATTCAGGTGTACGCATAAGTAACAGTCCGTTCACATAGGAAAGAATCCCACTGCTCTGTAGTCATCGTAGAGAACTTGATGGCGTCACTTGCAGGATAGTTTTCCCCATTGTAAAGATTTGCAGTATATGTTGTTTAGGGAATGCAATTTGGAAGCTGAAGGCTATTTTTACAGGCAAGAAACCAGACGCACGCTCACACACACATACAAAACCTCATCTAACATCACTATGTTGAAATGACCCTCAGCTAGAATTCCTGTTTCCTATTTCTTCCTTTTACTGCTCATTTTAGCATCATAATGTTGTGTGCAGAATAAGTTGCAGTGTTCTGGAATAAGACTTGTGAGGTCCCTTTGATACTCTAGTTAATGAAGCGTTGTTTTGTTTCTTTTCCATGCAAGCTCTTTTCAGGGTGTGGCCTGAACCACCTTTCTTCCACTGGTGAAAACTACGGTTTACTTCTTTATGTTTTTCAAAGCCCTGTGACATTTCTGTCCAGATTTTGTTCTATCTGAAGGATTGGGTAAGAAACTACTAATGGTATTATTGTGGTTTTCTCTTTGTTCTGATAGGCTAGATTAAAGTAGAATTTAGGAATTTTTTACTTTTATTTTTTTAAAGAATAATGTCTGTCCAAAGTTGTGCTCCTCTATTCAGGGAAGTTGAAATTATGACTAATAACTGCTGTCGTGGCTGCTTGGTCCTGGGGAATTAGGTCCTTACCAGTACTAGCTGATCATAATTGGGAGGAATGTAAAAAAAGCTTCCTCTTTGTGTAGGCCTACTGTATTTCAGTTAAAGGAAGGAATTTATGTATTAATGTGCACACAGGGATCGAGATAAAGGTACATTCCTTGAGGACTAGGTGTGTCTTCCTTTTCAGTCGGTAACATTCTCAGTCAGTGCCTTCCAGTATGAGAATGGTTGGGTGATGGATGACCACAGAGGAATTTTATATCATTTAATTTACGTCAGTAGTAGATTTCTAAGTATTGATCAAAACACATTGGTTATTAAGAGGCTTTAGAAATTTAGAAATTGGTGAGCACAATTTTACTGTCTATCCTGAACTGAAATTCTGAGGCTGAAATCTTAAAACTTTCCAGTCAATGGGACAGTTATTTATTTTTTTTTAATGAAAAAAAGAAAAATAGGCGAGGCGGATAGTAAGGGTTGATATAGCGGGGTAGGGTGCCATTTTAGTGCCTAAAGTTTCACCTTTTCATCCTGAAAAATCAATTTTTCAGTTCCTATATAGTACCTCTTAGAAAGGCAGACACAAAGATAAAAGCATTTGGCCATTTTGGACAACTTTTAGCATTTTGTGAGCAGCTCATGTGTGCATTTTAGCACTTATTCTTGGGATCCTTTAAATTAAACTATTTCCTGAGTGGCAGTTAAGAGCAATACTATACTTTAAAAAGCAACACCCAGCTCTGACCAGTGTGGCTCAGTTGGTTGGAATGTTGTCCTGTGACCAAAAGGTTGCAGGTTTGATTCCCAGTCGGGGCACATGCCTAGATTACAGGTTCAATCCCCCGTCTAGGCATGTACAGGAGGCAGCTGATCGATGGTGTTCTCTCGCATCCAGTTTCTCTCTCTAAAAGCAATGAAAAAATGTCCTCTGGTGAGGCTAAAAGAATAAAAAGCAAGACCCAGAGAGAGCATGCGATTTGCCCAAAGCCACACGGTCAGTGGGTGGAAGTAGCAGATTTGGGACTCCATTTCTCTTGTGGGAGATGTGAGGAGCACAGTTAGGATATTTGCTGTATATTTTACTTATTGATGTACTGGAAGGATTGACAGACACTCACTGATACTCACTAGTAGTCACATTTATTTGTAGCTGGTGACTTTAAGTTACTCTTCTGAAAGGGAATACTTGCCTTCGGTGGGCTGCTGGTCGAGGTATGGAAGAGATGGGCGCCCAGAGAGCTGTGTGGGTGCAGACGGGGGTTCCGGGGTCTCCACAGCAGCATGCTTCATGTGTAAGTGAAATGGCTACTTTATTTTTTCAGTCTAAGGCCTTGGGAACCAGTGTTTTTCATTTTTTTTTTTTGAACTCATGCAGTGCCTCCAAGTCTCAACATGGTCACTTGCCAGATTCTTTGGTTAACAGTTTTATCCCTTTAATTCGTATGTTAGAGTTTTTTGGAGAGTGAACCATGTGTAAAAAGAATATCTTGCTACAAAGTTCCCAAATTTATGTGTGGAGCATGGCTCCAGATAGTTTCTAGAGCCTAATCTTAGGATCTGATGCCTCGAAGTCAGGGTGGTGTAGCGGGAGAGGTGCTACACATGGAGGGCAGAAGACTAGGGTTCTAGAAGCAGCTTAGCTTATGCCCACTAAGCTCTCTTCTCATCTGTAAAATGGGTATGTCTTTCTTGTTTAACTCCTAAGGTTTTGGGGAGAATCAAATGAGATATAGATGTAGATAAACAGGTAGGTAGGTAGGTAGGTAGGTAGGTGAGGGTGTTTTAGTAGTCTGTGAAGTAGTTTTCTTTCCTGAGAGAGTGAGGCCTGGGAAGTAAACTGCCTGGATTCAGATGTCAATTCCAAAACCTAGAAGCTCTATGATCCTGAGCAGTTATTTAAACTCTGACTCAGCCCCGCCCGGTGTGATTCAGTGGACTGAGCGCTGGCCTGTGAACCAATGAGTTGCTGGTTCAATTCCCGGTACAGGGTACAGGCCTGGGTTGCCCACCAGGTCCCCAGCAGGGGGCGCGCAAGATGCAGGCACACATTGATGTTTCTCCCGTCCCTTCTCTAAAAATAAATTTTAAAAATCATTAAAAAAATTAAAAAATAAATGTTTAAACTCTGTGCCTCGGTGTCCCGTGAGACCGTTAAAAATACCTCAGAGTACTATTAAGTGCTGATTAAAATGTGCTTAAAACAGTTTCTGGCTCGTATAAAGCAATAAGTATAGTAACAGTATGTTAGTTGGGCCAAGTGAATGGTTTTAGGGGTCAGAACCAATAGTAGGAAAGACTGCCATTCTCTCAATGAGAATCAAAAGGCCTGCTGTATGCCTCAACTTCTTAAGTTAAAAAAATTAAATCCTGAATAAACAGTTACTCTTAAAATGGTGGTAATGTAATTGGTGGAAAGATGAGACGTGAAGGGTTAGGGGAGAAGTTGCTGTGAAGACATAGCACCGCCCAGATGATGTTGACGTCGAGGCCAGTTCCAGTAGATGTTAGATATGCTACCACGACAACGTAAATGCTGCCATCCAGGCTGAACACTCTTCCTCACTTATCCTGCATTCCTGGCAGCCAGTCGTGGTAATTATTTATTGCAGATGATGAAATTTATATCTTTGTGGGGCAGTCACTACTTTGGTACTGGAATAAAAATGAATCCAGATTTGAAAGTCCTGAACTATAGTCCTGTCTGTCTTGAATGTATCCATTTGAAATGCAAAGAAATTTAAATGGGACTTTGCCTGCTAATATTTGCTGGGATTGATTTTTATGCATTCGGTAGATGTTAGTTTACATATTCAATCATAATTAAATACTAGTAGTTGAAATGATTTTTCAGATCTGGCTTTTTAAAACACAACTCTTGAATAAATAAATAGGACAGATTATTGACTTTATCAACCTTTGTATTTCCAAGCATCCTGTAACTACAGTTGTCTTTTGTTTTAAAACTTGGAAAGGTTTGTAAATAGGGAAAGAGAAAAAGAACCTTAGTCTTGGATTACATTGAACAAGGTTTTCCTAATTAGTTGGGACTCTTTACCACATGAGCAGAAACCTTCTGAAAAGGCCCTCCCTCCATTCCTTTTCAGAGCTTATGCACAGGACATTTTAAATGAGTTTTCTCCTTTAAATGTTCTCTCTCAGGTGTGTGCCAAAATTCATTCATTTTGATAGTTGGTTTAATACTTGATTTCTTTTTTAAAGTTTTATGCCATTGCCCTGACTGGTGTGGCTCAGTTAGTTGAGTGTCATTGCTCAAAATGAAAGGTCACCAGTTTGATTCCCAGTCAAGGTCCATGCCCAGGTTGCTGGTTTGGTCCCTGGTCGGGTGCATATGGGAGGCAACCAATTGATGTTTCTCTCCCCTCTTTCTCCCTCCCTTTCCATCTCTTTAAAAATAAATAAAATCTTAAAGCTATTTGCCATTTTCTCTACTAGACTTTGAGTAAAAAAAAAAAAAAAAAAAAAATTCCATTTTTGTTTTGGAATATAGCTAAGCTGATTCAGTTAGAATCTTTTAAACAGGTAATCTGTGAATTGTAATAAATGAACCTTAATTGGGAGAGACTAGAAGCATGTGAAATGAAATTATGAGATTGTTATGAAAATGTATGTATATTCTCCACTTTCTGTTACTGGAGGGGAACGAGTGCAAACTCTAGTCTGGAGAGTCAGATCATCCTTGTTTCTGTACAATTCATTATCTGTCTTCCTTAGGAGGCAGGGGTCTTCCCTTACGCGTCCTGACTTCTTTCCAGTTCTGTTTGTAAAATGAATCGCTATCACTCCCTGGGAGCTCATTGGTTTTGTAGCTTCTGAAGCACCCCCAGGTTCAGGCGGCTAAGCTGAGGCTGTAGGGAGTTCCTGCAGACTGGTTCCTATGGAGGGCAAGTGCCCGTGCTTTGGAGGGGCATGTCCTGGGCTCTTTGTCACTTCCCTTTTTTACAATCTCTTGGTCTTTTGTCGCTATGGTAGGACTCCAGCTGCTGCCTGACTCCATTGTGCCACTTATGTGCCCTGCCGTCCCCAGTCTTGTTTGGGAAGTTGTTGAACAGGTGACATTTGAGCAGCAAAATATGTTCACTCGCTCTATAAGTTACCTTTAGACATAATGAAAGATATCTTAATCTTAACTGGATTGTCTGGAAACAGTGTGCCTGTCTGACCTGTTGCTGAACAGCAGGGTAGCAAAGCAGAGCTTTACATATGGCGGCATTAAAAAGCGACACAGTGGGCTACCTGTCCTAACACGGAGAGAGGAGGGCATTTGGTGAACAGAGCCATCTGGCCGCGGTGGTTTTTTCCTTTGTTTATCTTTTTTTCTCTGTAATTGCTTTCCCATAGTGGATGACAAGTCTGGAATTTTCTTACATTGAATATACCCGCAGCATGCAGCATTGGCTGAATTTGTAGATATGATAGTCAGCTTTTATTTTTCTTTGAACTTTTTGACATAATTTCAGACTTACAGAAGAGTTGCAGGAATTCCCATATATCTTTCACCCACATCTCTCAAATGTTAATGTTTGCTTTATCCTCTCTTGTTTTCTTTCATGTGTATACACATACCTATATGTTTATACTTAGTTTACTTATTTTTTTGAAGTGCCTGAGCGAATTTGCAGTCATCCCTACTTCAGTGTGTATTTCCTAAAAACAAGGATAATTTCTTACATAACCCACAGTACCAGTATCAAAAAATCAGAAATGAGCATTCAATATGACGCTATTAGCTAATCTGTAGTCCCTATTCGCATTTGCTAGTTGTCCTTATAATGTTCTTTATATAAAAGAAAATCCCAGATCATGTGTCACATTAAATTGTCTTATCTTTTAAGTCTGAAACAGAACGGTTATTCAGTCTGTGTTTCGTGACATCAACATTTTTGAAGCTTACGGGCTACCTATTTTGTAGTGTGTCCCTCTCTGGCTTCACATTTGAGTACTGCGCTTTCCCAAAGTATTGAGCCTCCCTAATTAAGAAAAAGAATATAAGGAGTAAGATTGCCGAGTGGAGATGGGGAGGGGACACAGTAGCCAGACTTCCTCTGCTGGAACCCTGACAAAATGGAGTGGACAGGGTCGCTGGCAGCTGGCATGGAAGAACGCGGCTGGATCCCAGCCTCTCAGTTGAGCACCCCGTTTATAGGTGATGCAGAAGCTCTGTTTCTCATTAATCTTCTCCCTCTCTGTTTTGTTGTGTGTTCAAGGCTGTAGCTTAGTGACCAAGAGCAGATGAAGGTTTCTCTGGCATGCATATGAGTTACTTCCCCCGACAGCGCGCACACGCATGTGCGCGTGCGCACACACACACAGGCTTTTTAAGCCTTGCTTCATAGCAAATCCACTGGCCTCTTCTGCTGGTGCTATTTTATTAAAATGGTGTCTCAGTGATGGAATATTCCTTTTCCTTAGTTACGTTAGTTACAGGGCCACACTTGGGAAAGGAAAGCACAATGGCTGCCAGGGGGACCTGCAGTCAGACTGGCTGGACTCGATCCGTGCCCCCCACTCTTTACTCTTAGCTGGGAGACCTTTGGGCAAATAGCTCAGCTTGGCTGAATCTGTTACACAGGGATTTCGTGAGGATGAAGTAAGACTTATTACTAACTACAAATTTGAAAATAATAAATTTAACATGTATAGAGTGCTTACTATGTGCCACTACTGTGCTTGGTGCTTTATAAAACACTGTCGATTGCGATCTGTGTACTTCAAACTCGGTAGCTCATTTAAGAAATAACACATGTAATACTAGTATTTCTGATTAAGGTCTTTACCCTTTCTGTTGAGCAGTTTGAAAGATTAGCGGGAGCTGAGGTTTTCAGTCACTGCTGCTGAGAGATCTGCTTTCTCCTTCACCGATCCATTATCTCTCTTTGGGAATGGGATCCGTTGGGCAGTTTTACTGGCTCTGTGCTGACTTCAGATTCATTCTAGATATTAAGGAAATGGGAGTGGCGACAGGAAATGGGAGCCAGCAGCTGGGAAACAAGTTTGTAACTTGATGTCAGTGAACTGGTCTTCACTCCTGAAAGACAAAATTACATGTAACTCATGGGAAGAGCAGGTGTCTCACCATTTTGTGGCAGTTTTTCCATTTGCGGTGCACGATATACAGCTGTTCAGAGCTATAACATTTTCCACTTGGCAGTTACCCAATAAGCATTTTATTTTTAAAGTATGACATGGGTGTTCAAAATTTTTTTAAGTGCCCTACTTAAAGATCTGACACATGAGCTATAAGTCTGTAAATTATTTAATTTAATCTTACAAGTTCTTGTGGACAGGCCCATTTTATCTTGATTTTTTTCCTCTTCTAATTTAGACATGTTCTTTAAGATAACACAGTGTACAAAATAGTGCAATATCCATTTGATTAGCTAATATCATTTTAAAGTTGTATTTATTAATTTCAAAGAGAGTCTTACTTTGATTACTCTTGTGTATTTAAGCCAGTGAAGAAAAAGAAGATAAAACGAGAGGTTAAGATTCTGGAGAACCTTCGTGGTGGAACAAATATCATTAAGCTGATTGACACTGTGAAGGACCCTGTGGTAGGTGCCTGATGGTTGGGGGGCGTGGAGTGAGCGAGAGAGAGAGAGAGAGAGAGAGAGAGAGAGAGTGTGAATGTGTGTGAGAGACACACACAACCTAATATAATGAGAGGGACTGTATAGGGAGGATGATTGTGTTTGTATTCACCACTGAATGACTTTGAAAACCAGGAAAAATCGTGGTGAGAAAATAGCCACCACCACTCCTGTAGAACCTAAAAATGTCTGTCATGTAGACAAACCCCTGTCCCAGATTTATTAGGTTTATTACCTCCTCATTCGGATTCCGCTCACAGATGTTTGCTGCCTGGCTCCTTTAAGTCCCTGTTTTTCTCCTGGGCTGTAAGCTTATTACTGCCAGTTAGCATTGCTTTACCACACACCAGAAACCTGGGTTTGCCGGGGGAGTGCCGGACATCTCCATGGGGACACCTGCAGGGGGGCCGAGCGGGTCACAGGCCTTTCAGGAAGCCAGCTCGCTGCTCTCCCACGGGCGTTCAATTCAGCATCCGCCATTAGGGTTCACGTTGTAGAGGCAGGAACGTCTGAAATATTTTTTGTCAAAATGCTTAATTTTTAGCTGTCTTAGTGGTGCTGTTTAATTTTTTTTTCTCTTCCCAGGAGTAACTTGTGTTTATGATTAACTAAGGCTTTTTTTATACCACTTTTATACCACTTGCTATCCCATTCCTGTTCTTTGCTTGCCGTACCTTAAATATTTCCGTTCTCCCATGATAGCTTTTGTTTATTTAAGAAGTAGGTCTTTGTTTCTATCCGCTAAAGAGATCCTCACGATGATGTAGCTAATGTGCACTGGGCACTTACTGTGTGCCAGGCACTTGTCCTGAGTGTTTAGCTGCATCGTGTCGTTTAATCCTCACAGCAGTCCAGTGGGGTAGGTCCTGTTATGGTCTGTATTCCCACATTGCACAGAGAAGAAAGCCAAAGTCTGCAGAGGTTAACTAACTTGCCCAAGATTACGCAGGTGTTTGAACTGAAGAATAAGGAAAAGTTTTTAAATTTGGTCCCTTAAAAGACTGAGAAGGGTGGTTATATTCTAGATTCCATCTAATTGGCATTAAAGATATATCCCAGTCTGATCAGCTCAGATTGATTTTACAGTGACACAGGACTTCGTCATAGCTGTCTTACTGTTTTTGTAACTTACTAAGGCGTGTGTGTGTTTTCCACGGTGTGCAACAAACTGAAGTGGATGAAGCCAACAGGGAGCGCTCACCCCCCGACCGGTGGAGGTGGTGGCCCCGATGCGACCCTTTCAGGCTCAGGCTGGTGAGGGGCCCCTGGGCCAGGGCTGCTGCTCGTCCGGCAAAGGCCCGTGTGCAGATGCGTGGCCTTCGGCCCCGGGTAACTTTCATCTGCTTCCTTCAGCAAACTTCCCAGCCATAAAGATTTCCAGGGTGATTTTTTTTCTTTCTCTAATGTTTTTAAGCCTCTGCCTGTCTCTCACTTTTGACAACTTATTACTGCCAATTAGCTTTTCTTTTTTTTTTTACCTCACTTAAGTAAACTTGTCATTTGAAAATCTGTATTTTGCAACAAGGAAATATTGACTATTTTGCTCATTGCATTAAAGATTGTATTGCTTTAAAAATACTTGATTATATATGATTTTGGGGGAGCACATCTCTGATTGTCTCTAGCCAAGGAAGTGATTTCACATTATGGCTGACTGATAATCATAGCTATTTTCCTTCTGGATCTTGAAAAGACCTGTGTCGTGGTTGGCAAACTGGAGCCCCCCAGAGTATAAATCCTCACATAATGTGCTGGGCCCGCTGGACATGTTGGTCAGAGAGTACATCTCTTCAAAAAATAAACCAAAAACGCCCCTTCATTAAAAATGTTAACCCTGTACAGCAGTGCATAATGCAGTGAACCTGCCCGCACGCAGCCCTCGGCGTTAGCAGTCAGTCAGCTCGCGGCCACCTGCGTTGGTTGGTACCCCGCCCTCTGCCCCGCCGCCATCATCGTCCTCCGTCCCGTTATTTTGAAGCAAATTCCAGACATCAAATTTCAAGAGGATACTTTCTTACTCGCCTCACCTTGGCCGATGAATCTTTTTCATCGAGGTGGGATTTGAGGATGGGCCCGTGTGGCAGAAGCAGATTATGGTTATTGTTTGAATATTTAATCAGCATTCATTTTCTCTCTTGCAGTCAAAGACACCAGCTTTGGTATTCGAATATATCAATAATACAGATTTTAAGGTGCGTATATTCCTCTTTCTGGTATGGTGGTTCGTGGCGGGGTGGGGAGGTGGCAGTACGTGCTGTTGATACCCTGGAACGCAAGGCGGGCAGAGCGGTCACTGGTGAGAGTAGGAAATAGCAAACTGCAGTCCTAGCATGAGTACAGGTTGCAGAAAGTGGTTAGGGTTCTTGCCGTTTGGCGTAATTACTCATCACCCTTTGCCTTGCTTACTCTGGGAATAGCTGCTAGGCTGGGTCTAACCTAAATGCCTCATCGGTAACATTCCTCTTTCAGACAGCGGATCTGGTAGATGTTAAACTTGGTTGTCTCAGGAATCTTACATTGCCGATAGGAAGTGATGAACAGATATAGGGCTCATGTGAAAAGAGGCCGCACTTTGGATTCAAACTCTCAGAGTGTGTGTGTTCAGGCATGCTGTATGCTAAGCGAATGACACAGAGAAGCCCTACTCTGGGTTATTTACATTTCTTATATTTATAGTGCATATTAATTTAGACTTTGAAACATTCTTCTAAACGGCACTATTTGAACCTGGTTTTCCATGGATTCGCTTCACAACCTTAACTTGTGTTAAGGTTTGGGGGCTAGGCATACTAGACATAGCAGAGCATAATATGAAAACCACTGTAAGAGAAAAAATGTTTTAAAAGTCCAAAGCGGTATTGATAGTGGGGACACTGAGAGAACCTTTAGGTGATGACCACTCGAGCCTGTGATTGGGTTGCAGTGGAAGCGACACCCCCACGTCAGCAGCCGGAATGTGCTGGCATTGGGGTGATGCTTCGGGGTGAAAAAGAACCTCGTTGTCACATTTACTGTTTCTTAGGTGATCACTCTAAAACATCTGTAAGGTTAATTAGTGAAAAATAAGCTAAAGGGGGTATTATGTAAAACAATATGCAAATTTTATGTACAGAATAGCATTGCCCATATGTAACAGATTTCCTTGTTAACCCAACAGAGAACTCTAAAAAGTGGGGTATAGATTATTTCATTAACTAGCGTAGTAGCACCTCACCGGTAAAATGAGGGCTGTTACGTGCGCTGACCTCAGTTTTGCTACGAATGACCCAGTTTTTGTCAAGGGGTGGGGGGTTGTGTGTGTGTGTTTTTCTTAAGAAAACAGGCTTTAATGAAACCAAACATTTTTCTAATACAAAAACTTCAAAGGCAATCTTCATGGGACGTCATAGGGAAATCCCTCAGTTTTAAATGCCTCTGTTTCCTAATGAATTTTTACCAACTGTCCAGCCATACATTAAAATTTCACTTCAGCATATTGTGTGTTAAATTGATGGGTTGATTTAACAACATGCAGAGCAGTTTTTAATTCCCTAGGGAACTCTGACTTCCTATAAAGGGGATGTTTTGATGGCCTATGTTCTCCAGGAGCTTTCTTTAAAAGGATCATGGGGATTTAATGATTTTAGAGGCTTGCATTATCTAAAAACATCTTTATTCTAGCCTCCCAATTACATATTTGCTGTAGTATAGAATTCTAGGTCGTAACTAATAATTTCCTCAGAACTTGGAAGAGGTTGTTCTCTTGCCACCAAAGCCATTCTGGTTTCATCTGACGTGATTGGTCTTTTGTTCTTTCTTCTGAAAGCTTGTAGGACCTCTCTTCATCCTCGGTCTCTGAGGAAGTTTCCCAGTGGCGAGCTTTCGTGGGGGGTGCATTCATCTTTCGTTCTGGATACTTCCTGGGCTTTTCAATCTAGAAACTCGTGTCCTTCTGTTTTGGAAAAACATTTTTAATGTTCTTTGATTCTCTTCCCTTTTGTCTTTGTTCTCACTTTCTTGAACTCATTTGGATGTCAGACTTCCTATCTGAGACCTCTGTACCCTTTGAAACGGTAACTTGTTCTTTTACGTTTTATGTAATATCTTCTATTTTCTCACTGAGAATGTTTTTTTTTTCTTTCCCATTATGTGTTCTTCTTCATGGCTTTTCTCTTGTTTTTATTCCAAATTCCTTTTTTGGAGTGTTTAGTTTTGTTCTCTGTTGCATTTGTCTGAAATGTTAGGGTTTTTGAGTGTCTGCTCATATTTTAGAGCAATGAAGTTACCGATGACTGACTGTCAGCTCCTGGCTTGGGACGCGAGCCTGGCTGTGGGCGTCTGAGTAGCCACACGCCGCGGAGAGCTGTGGGGAGTGGGGCGCAGGCTTTCTCCTGCTCCCTAGTGTGTGTGTGTGTGTGTGTGTGTGTGTGTGTGTGTGTGTGTGAGAGAGAGAGAGAGAGAGAGAGAGAGAGAGAGAGATTGATTTTATTTATTTAGAGAGGAGGAAGAGAGGGAGAGAAACATCCATGTGAGAGACATTGATTTTGCCTCCCATATGCACAGCCGAATCAGCAGCCCAGGCATGTGCCCTCACCGGGAATTGAACCTGCGACAGGTCCCTTTGGGGGAGGACACCCAGCCAGTTGCGCTCGCCACATGGGTCAGGGCACAGATTTGTTTTTGTTTGTTTTCTATTTCATTTTCTTTCTCCTATCTTTTATTAATTTTTTATTTCTTCTTTTCTTTCTCATGTTTTCACTGTTTCCCCCGCCCCGACTTCTTGAGGTGACGCCCCCTTGTTTGTCCCCACCTGTGTTGGCAGGCAGTAAGTCTGTAAACCTCAGGTGCCATTTAAGCTGCCTTGCATGGTTACGGAACTCACTTCTGCATTCAGAATAGAAATTCCGAACTTGTGGATTTGGGGTTTTCTCCCCAAATATTTCCCTTTGAAAATTTTTAGACCTCCTGGAAATCGGAGAGCAGCGCAGTCAGTACTCTAATGTTACTCACTTAGATCTATCTGTTAACATTTTGCCATGTTTGCAGTTACTTCTCCCATTCCCCCCCGCCCCCGCACACTCCCCTTTTTACCTCCAGCTATCTTTTTGCTGAAGTCATCTTAAAGTTGCAGCCATCACGATACTTCACTCCTAAATGTGCTAGCCTTGGAACTAGGTAGGACGTTTTCTTATATAACCACAATACTATTAGTACACTTAAGAATTTTAATATTTATACAGTCATGCCATCTAATAGTCTATATTAAAAGTTTGTCAGTAACTATAGTCCTGGAGTGTCCTTTATGGCTGTGAATATAGGATCCAGGATCCATAGGATGTTGAGTTTTTAAAAATTCTTTTATTATTGATTCTTAATTTGATTGCACTGTGTTCAGAGAACATGATCAATATAATATTGATTATTTGGAGTTTAGTACATGGTCAGTTTTTATATCAAGCTTGTTAATTTAGTTCATATCTTTTATGGCCTTACTCATTTTTTTCCCTTAGTATTTCATTTTATGGTAGAGGTACTATTTTGGTCAATTTCTCCTTGAAATCATCAATTATAATACTTCATATATGTCAAAGTGATAATAAAAGATACACGGTAATACTTAGAACAAAAGACAAAACTTCAGAACAAATCAATAGGAAAAGCCACTCTCTAAAAGCTGAAGTGAATAGTTACAGAAAACTCCCAGGCTCCAAATTGTCTCAGAGAAGGCAAGGCGCCTTTTTGAAGTAGAGACATTGTAATTTCTGTTGAGACATGCTTCTCAGTTTTCTATGCCTTGGAAGAGTATAAATACAAATGAATGTACACTTTAAATCTAGGTCATTTGGACACTTTGAAGACATTCCAAATGGGCTCCATCTTGAGAAGATGGTATTAGTCTGTGGAGAATTTCTAAATCGCTCACATAGAGGTGGGCCCCAACCAATGATTTGTTCTGCTTTCTTAATTTCTAAAAATACTGGCCTTGGTTTTATTCTGGACATTGGGCTTAGGGGTTAACAGGGCCAAAACCGGAGGCTACTGCATTGAACATCTTGCACTCTGACTTTCCCGCTGCCCCCGCTGTTTCTTGCCCCTGGGGGGCCCTGGAATTCCTGCACAGGGACTGAGCTGTGTGTGTCGGAGGTGGGCAGGCCCTGTGTCCGGGGTGAGAGGGCGCTGTGTTGGTGGTGCCCACATCTGGCAGGGGACCTTGCGACCGTGTGAGGTCCTCCTGAATGACAACTGCTGGGCGTAGGGGCTTTGGAATCTGCAGCTGATCATGGTGCAGCTGAACCGGGCCTGGAGGCTGAGGACCTGTCTGTGTGGGACAGCCGGGGCAAGGCCCGCTGTGGTCATTCCTTCCTAGGTGTTGGTTTTAGACTAAGGAGGTTCTGAATCTGTTGATCAAATGGCATTTTTCCTATTCTCCTCAGACTTCCTGAGATTAGTTAAATGTCCCAGGAAGCTTCCGCCTTGGGCCACTTGAGTAGTCCTGAAGTAGGTCTCATTTCTAGGGAGATGCCAGTGTGCTTGTGGCTTTGGAGCCAGCCCAGGATTGGTGAATAGTTTCTTCCATAGCACCTTTGTAAGCTGCTGGGAAGCATAGGCTTGTTTTGTTTTTGATAAGACAATTACTGTATGAAAATGTAAGAAGAGCTCATTTCCTGCCAGCATTTTGCAATTGGTTGATGATGTTCTCCACGTAGCTGGCTAAGGGTAGTGGAAAAAAGGTTGGGCTCTTGTGGAGCTTCCCTTTCTCATTTGTCAGGGACTCTTAGTACCTCCGTTTTTTGGAAGACAGTTTTTATTTTGTTGTATTGACTCGAACATCATCAAAGATGAGTAGTTTTCAGCTGCCTTCTGTGTGCAGGGAGAGGGCCGCCACCCTCGGTGTGGAATGTACAGGTGTGTGAAGCACGTGGTGTTCTGCTGTGAGGACGTAGAATCTGGACCCCGCTGTGTGTTGGGGGAGGGAAAGCTCGGCAGTCTGAACCCCGGCTTGGTGACCACTGTGTGTGTGTGCCACGGTGCGCAGGCACACTAGCGTGGGGCTCCTGGGATGAGAGCAGCGTCTTGTTCACGTCAGCGTGTGAAATTACCTCGAGAACTTGGGGCGCCTGCCAGTGTGAGTGAGGAATGCTCCCTCCAGGGGACCCTGCGGCGGTCAGGGTTCTCTGAACACTGCCGAGGACGAGCCACAGCGTGGAGGCTCAGCACGGGGCTGTCTGGATGGGGGTGGGCTGGGCCTCATGGGCTAGAGGAAGGGGCCTGGCATTCTGGATGGGGGACGGGGACACTGAAGAGGGAATAGTGGAGGTGGCAAATCTCGGCTTGTTTGAGCACAGTGGGGGGCCCTCTGGGGTCTGCAGTGGAGGCAGCTCCAAATGTTGGAGGAAGCCAAACTGGGGACCCTGGTGTGTCCGGAATTTTAGCTGAGGTGGTAAAATGTTACAGGTGCAGTTTGGCTTCCTCCTGCCCAGCGCTCCTGAGAAATAATAGGCAATGTCAGCCTGTCATTCAGGACTTTGGAACATACTAGACCTGACTCCTATATCCAGCTAGTGTTTTTTGTACTACGTAAAATTGATATTGATTGGGATAGCTAGAAATCCTATGTTGGCAGTCCAAGGACATTTATTTTTATGCCTTAGCCAGGGGTATACAACTTTTTGGTCTCTCTGTGCCACACTGGAAGAAGAAAAGTTGTCTCGGGCCACACATTAAATATATCGCAACGTGTAATTACAAAAAAAAAAATCATAATGTTTTAAGTAAATTCACAGTTTTGCATTGGGCCGCATTCACAGTCACCCTGGGCCGCATGCAGCCCGCAGGCCGCAGGTTGGACACCCCTGGTAGACCATTTACACAGGTGCTTGGTACAGATACCACAGGGTGTGAGAAGAAAGCCTTCCACAGACAAAAGTCCAGGTAGATAAATAGCCCATGATCGTTTTCTGGATGTCAAATACCCCAGCCCTCTGAGGGTGAGAGCTGTGCTGTTTTCACTTCCATAGCCTATTTATTGACTTGAGGTTCAGCTTGGCATAGTCCCTGGGAGTGATCTCCTTAACTCTCAGAGGAGGAGCTGAGTCGAGGCGCAAAGAGATGGTATCTTCAGCTCAATTCTGTGCATACAGGTTGGGGTTGTGCTGGGGGAGAACAGAATACTTGGGGGTTGGGCTGGTAGCATTTGAATCTCCTGAGCTGAGGTGGCGGCGTGTTTGTGCCACCGTGCCCGCGGGCACCTCAGCCCCGCCCCGGGTCAGCTCCGGCTGGGGAGCGGCCCCAGGCCCCCGCAGCGGTGTGCGTTAGCTCCGTGCGGGCCCTGAGCCAGCCGCCGCCGAGCTCGGGGAAGCCAGGTGTCCTTGTCAAGCTGGAGGAAGACCCGCTCTAATTTAAAAGGGGCCATTTGGAAGAAAGGAGTTCTGGTGTTCTTAGAAAATGTTAGGTTTGATTTTTAGCAGATTAAGGAAACATTTTTTGAACAGGTAATACACGGATCTAAAATATGAAATGGTGCGCAGTGAAGGTCTCCTTCATTCCCCTGCCCTCCACCCGCCCCCCCCCCCCCGCCCCTCTTCTGCACACACTGCTCTCTGCTTCTTGGAGATTTTCTCTGTGCTGCTTGAGTCTTCCGATAAAGAGAGAAACAAAATGTATTTCACAAAGGTATGCTGTTTAATTTTATAGAAAGTACTGTTTGGACTGATGGGGAAAGAGATTTACTTGGAATTGATTATCAAAAGTAATAATACAGTTTCTGACAGGAGTTTGTGATTTTAATGAACTTGGGTTCATAAATGCTACTCTACCTCTTAGAAATTGAAATAAAAAAAAAAATCTCCCCCCTAAAATAAAAAAATTAAAAAAAATATCTCCCAGTGTGTGGGTCTTTGGATTATCAGTAATGAAAACTTTCATTTGCGTGTCAGTTTTTTAACATTTCACTCCACCACTATGTTTTTCTTCTCCCTAAAACATTTGGCTTATTTGTTCTCATCTATAGTGCCTGTGAAGTGTTCTTTTTTCCAGTCTGGAGTTGGGTTTTGGGGGAGTGGAGGGTATAGACGTTTTTGTCTTTCGCCTTTTCTGAATGCTATAGCAATTCATTTTCCTCGTGTTCCTTTCACAAACAGATTGGCGGTCCTGCCACTGGTTTATAACAGGGGCCAATGAAGTTTTTCGGGCTCTCTGTTCTCTAAAGTGCACTGTGGTGCCACAGTGCAGCGAGTTTTTTTGAAGTGCAGTTGGGCAACTGGGGCTTCATCTCCATTATAGTGCAATTGTAGCTGTTGAAATCAGGGCACATTAAGCTTTTAAAGGATCCTGGTTGGAATAAATGTTTTTCTTCCCTGGAATTCCTTTTTTTTTTTTCTTTTAAAGATTGAAGTATTAGACCCTTGTTTTAGTCTTTGTCCTCATTTGTTGCAGGTCAGGTAGTAAAAAGTTCTGGGATTCTGTAGTGACTCAAGCACTAAGTTTACAGAGAATAATGACCAACATTTAGGATGACAAGATGCAATGACACTAAATTAAATTTCTGTTTTCTGAAATCTGTTTCAGCAACTTTACCAGATCCTGACAGACTTTGATATCCGGTTTTATATGTATGAACTACTTAAAGTAAGTGGCATTCATAAACAGTGAATTTTTTTCAGGCTTATTCATTAAAGGAGAAGTTTTTGAGAGAACAAAGAACTCGTGCAGCATATTTCTTGATACCGAGGGTATTTAGTGAGGTTTTGTTCTTTGTTTTGTTTTGTTGCATTTTTTGTTTGTTTGTTTGTTTTTTGAGCTTTTTCCCTTGAGACCTCCACTGTGGGATCTTCACAGAGAAGCTGACTAGCGGCCTTGAGAAGGCTCAAGTGCAGGGCTTCCAGAGACATTGTACCGGACGTTAGAACTTCCCTCTTCAGCGCTGTTGTTGCCCATTGCATTTTCCTTTGACTGCTTAATTAATACTAGTTTTTACTACATAATAAATCACCCACACTTAATGACATCTTAAAAATAATGTATTATTTCTCATAATTCTGTAGGTTAGCTGGCTGAATCTTTTGGTCTTGGATAGCACAACTGGGCCCAGTTGATAAAGCTGGTCCGGGATGGCCTCATTCACAAACCCGGGATGGCCGCTGGGACAGCTGAGGCCTCATCCTCCAGGAGGCTGGTTTGGGCCACTTCCTGTGCTGGTCTCGGGGCTCCTGGCAGCAAGAGAGGGCTGACCTTGATGTCTAAGCGCTTTACCAGTGCCTTCTGTGTCATGTTTGCTAATTTTTGGCTAGAGTGAAACACATGGCCAAGCCTAGACTCAAAGGGTGAGAAGTAGACACCGTCTCTTGATGGGCTGAGCACTTGAAGTGACATTGTGGAGGGACATGCGTATAGGGATGGCAGGCATTCGTGGCCATCTTTTTTTGCCATCTCTTGTATTCCCCTTCTTGTATGAGACAATGTAACCTCTAGCCTTGGCTAGTTAACCTTGACATGTAGGAGAGGTGATGGGTTGACCTTCTAGGAGACTTCCTAACCCCAACACTAGTATTTTTAAGTGTTACTGATTGATGGAGAAATGATCTCTTTTAGTTTGTCTAGGTAAACACTTAGGTAAAGAATCTTAAAAAGATTTGTGAAGTGTAATAAACCAGTAGTTCCAAAGTTAGTGTCATGGATCACTAAGAGTATAATGAAAGCAATGACTTCCCCCAAAAAATGCATGCGTAAGTATACAGTATTACTTGAAGTTTTAGGGGTGGTGTGGATCTCAAATTCAGAACCTCTGAGAGAACATAGAAGTGATTCAGATGTTGGCATTATTGAAGACAATTGCCAAGATTGGAGTTTTGATTGGACTGTGAATAGTTGCTGGAACAAAATACCAAGTTAAATTAAGGCTGAGCTTTGGGGAATGGGATTTTGAAGAACTAGCTTGGTGAGGTTGAATGTGTTTCTTGCAAGTACTTGCACAAACCACTTGTCATTAAGGCCGAGGTGGTGGAATTAAGGGTTTGCTATTGTGTCTAAGGGGTCTTGTCTTTTGTTGGTAAGATCAGCAAGATGAAGAAGGTAGAGCTCGGTTTATCCCAGTTGTGCCCTCTCTGGACGGAATTGAAGGCCTCGGCTTGGGGGAGAGATTTGAGTTGCTGGGGTCCCGTGAACTGTTCACCAGCCCAGTCCCTGGAGGCACCTTCAGAGACACCCATGCATCCCCCGTGAGCGCTGCAGCCCAGATCCCACAAATGGTTATTTTTTTAAAGTAAGCTATTAAGACTTTGTGGCCAGGCTAGCACACCAAAGGTAAGATCTGAATCCAGCACAGTTGTTCCTAGACCAGGTGAAGACACCCCTGTGATGTAGTCTTCACATGCTGGTCACTCGGGGGGCACCCGGGGTCTGAGGGGCATCCGCTCTGTTTTCTAGAAGTAGCAGCCAGGTGGTAAGGGCACGCTTGCTGTAATGAGGCGTGAAGGCCCGGGTAGAACTTGAGAAGCATCTTTTGTGCTTAGTGGTCAGAAACTACCAGATTGTAAAACTGAAAGAACTCCCCAAGGAATTTAAAAGTGTGTCTGTAACTCCACTGGGAGTCTGACAATAAACGTGGCGAAGGAACTACTTCCCTTCCTGAACTTGTTCAGCCTTTGCTTTCATCAGGTGTTTCCCACATCCCAGGGATTGCAGCCCTGATGCATCTGGGCAGAGACGAGGCACAGTAGCAGAATGAACACTTGCTGGGTTTTGTCTCTGAGGGAGAGAGGCGGGACGGGGAGGAGGAAATAGTGCACTTCGTTGAAAATGTAGAAACCGAGGGTGAGGGCTGCGGAGTGGTTGCTCGGTGACTCCGAGTCACGCAGAGCCTGACCTGCTTCACAGGCAGGGAGGCCTGTCCTCGGGAGCCCTGGTTTCAAAAGGCACTGCCATAAAGCCACTGTGGAGTCTTGCCACAACTTTGTTGTAAAACAACACAGAGAAACTTAATTTGAAGTAGAACCTACATAAATGAAGTGAATAAATCTTAAGTGTACAGGTTTTTGGGTTTTATGGAAGTGAAACCTTCACCCAAAGCTAAATAGAACTGTGCTGTCAGTATAGTAGCAGGTAGTAAACTTAAAAATCCGGTTCCTTAGCTACACTGTTCACATTTCAAGCACCCAGTGGCCTCATGCGGCATGTGGACAGTGCAGATACAGAATGTTTTTGTTGTTGCAGGAAGTCCTGTTGGACAGAGTTGGTGGAGAATGTTAGGAACACCCCAGAATGCTCTCTTGTGCTCCTTCTGTTCAGTATCCCCTCCCCTGAAGGTTATATTCTCACTTCTACCATCGTAGTTTAGTTCTGCCTGCTCTTTTTCTTTTTCTTTTTTTTAAGATTTTATTTAGAGAGAGAGGAAGGGAGAAGAAAGAGGGAGAGAAACACTGTGCAAGAGGAACGTCAATAGGTTGCCTCTTGCACGCCCCCATCTGAGGACCTGGCCCACAACCCAGGCATGTGCCCTGACCAGGAATTGACCCGACAACTTTCTGGTTTGCAAGATGACCCTCAATCCACGCCAGCCAGGACAGTGCTGTCTGTTCTCGACCTTCATATAAAAAGCATCAGACACCGTGTAGTCTTTCGTGCCTGGGGTAGGCAAAAGGGGCTTATTCCTGGAAGGCTGGCGCTAGGGATAATTCTGGCTTATGTCTTCCCTCCTTCATAAAGATGCCTAGTGCAGTGCCCTTGCTAGTCTAGTCCAGTAGTTCTCAATCAGTTCAGCTTTGTCCCCCAGAGGGTATTTGGCAGTCTCGAACTATTTTTAGTTGTTGCATTTGGAGGGGCACTAGTGTAATCTGGTAAGTAGTGGCCAAGGATTCTTCTAAATAACCTACAGTGTGCAGGACAGCTTCCCACAACAAAGAATTTTCTGGTCCAAAATGTCAGTAGTACTAAAGTTGAGAGACTAATCTTGTCCCATGGAAAATTGCACCAAGAGCACTCAGTGTCAGGCACACAGGAGGTACCATAAGGAGGTTGCTGCTATGGTTGCCCAAGGATTACATTATGGAACTCACGTAGGTTTCAAGTGCCTTTGGACACAAGCCAGTGGGCCTAACATTGAAATTTATGAAAATAGTTATATTGTATAAGAAAAGGGAGTTTTAAGAGCCAACTTTTTAAAAAATTATTTGAAACAGAAACAACCCAAATAAAAATAGGTGAAAGATTTGACTCAGCATTTGTCCAAAGAAGATACAGAGGGTGACGAATGAGCACAGGAAAAGATGTTCAACTTGATCACTCATTAGAGAAATACAAATCAAAACTGCAAGGAGATACCACTTCAAATCCACTAGAACAGCTATAATCAAAAAGGGGAACAGTGTAAATTGTTGGTGGGGATGTAGAGAGACTGGAACCCTCATACGTTGCCAGTGGGAATATAAAATGGTGCAGCTATTTTGGGAAAGAATTGGGCAGATTTTTAAAAAGCCTACTGTAAACTTAACATACCATCTAGCACTTCGACGTTAAGGAAGCTGTCGAAGAGAAATGAAAACATGTATCATCTCAAGGACTTGTATATGAACATAAGCAGCTTATTCATAATAGCCCAAGAGTGAAAACAACCCAAATGTCCACCAGCCAGCACATTCATACAGTGGAATACTACTCAACAAGGAAAAAGCAGAGTGGATGGCACTCAAGAAACATGCTGAGTGAACAAAGATACAGTACTGTATATTGTATTATTTCATTTTACGAATGTCCAGAAAAGGCAAATCCATAGCAGCAGTCAGCGAATCAGTGGTTGGGAGGAGAGAGGAGGGGAGGAGGTGGGGAGGGCAGATGAGTGTGGGGCTTGAGTGCAGGCAGGCTTAAGGGAAATTCTTGGGATGATGGAAAAGTTCGAAAACTGGATTGTGGTAATGGTTGCATAAATCTATAAAGTTAGTTTAAAAAAAAAAAAAAATCATTGAGCCCAGGCTGGTGTGGCTCGGTGGACTGAGCGCCACTCTGCAAACCAAAGGGTCGCCAGTTCGATTCCCAGTCAGGGCACATGCCTGGGTTGCATGCCAGGTCCCCAGTTGGGGACATGTGAGAGGCAACCACACACTGATGTTTCTCTCCCTCTCTTTCTCCCTCCCTTCCCCTCTATCTAAAAAAGAATAAAATCTTTAAAAAGCAAGCTGAGGAAAGCAAAGTCAGAATTCTAAAAAAAAAAAAAAAAATCATTGACTTGTACACTTAAAAATCTTACCTGCATATCAACTATCTTACAGGAAGCAATTTTCTCCTTTAGAGTAATAATATAATCATAATTCCTAAAGACCCACTGGCTCAGGGATTGTTTAAAACCTTTTTTTTTTAATTTATTTTATTTTTTTTAGTGTATTGATTTCAGGGAGAGAGAAAAACAATGATTTTTTGCTTCACTCGTTTATGTCTTCATTGGTTGCCTCTTGTATGTGCCTGGACCAGGGATCGAGCCAGCAACCTTGGCGTATCAGGACAACACTAACGAACTGAGCTGCCAGGCCAGGGCAGCTCAGGGATTGTTTTAAAGCAGAATATGAATGTTAGAATGTGTGTTAATCTAGAAAACCCACATGGACCTAAAAAACAAGCCATAGTGAAAGTGGGGACGGATTGAGGGTGGTGGGGGACAGGAGAAAGTGGTGGCGGGAAAATGGTGACAAATGTATTTGAACAATAAAAATACATAAATAAATAAAATCAAAAGTAAGAAAAACAAAAAATCCATATTGAAAGATATATTTGGATGTCATTCTTCATGTTCACGTGGACTTCCTTGCGTGTCATTTGTACCACCAGGAGAGGTGACTCTAGTGAGGTTCCCAGATCCGGTTTTAAACACATCATATTAGACCAGTAGATTAATGTTTCTAGATCAGGGTGGCTGGCAAATTGCTACTCGCTGCAAGGAGGAGAGGAGTGCCAAGGGAGTGTATCGTTTCCCCCTTTTTAAGAAACCTCCACCATAGCTTTCATGTCCCCCCCAGAGCCCCCTTCTACCTGCTGCCAGCGTGGTGTGCAGAAAGCAAGGGGTGCCTTCTGCAGCATGTTTTTTCTCTTTTGTTACAGTAAGCTGCCCCTTGGGGGACTATGTTCAAGTGAAGCTGTCACAAACAAGAATATGATTGCATTGGGGGCGGGTGGTCGAGGGTGTGCTTACTTTTCTCTATGCTTTCTTATCTAATAGGCTCTGGATTACTGCCACAGCAAAGGAATCATGCACAGGGATGTGAAACCTCACAATGTCATGATAGATCACCAACAGAAAAAGGTACCATTGCAACCAGGCAGCACAACATGCCTTCCATTGCAAGGCTTAGACCAGCATGCCAGCCAGGACCTACGTGGTTTCTGCACATCCGTGCTGCTTTCTTTGACAGACTGGCTGTACTGTCATTTCTCCAGTCTCAATGTTGGCTTCTAGCTTGTGTGGGCATAGCACACAAGGAAAGGAGGCAGCTGAGCCTGGCTGTAGTCACTTGTTTATTGTGGTCATGGTTTTCTGGAAGGCCTCATGAAGGAAGCTACAGCTGATGGTTTCTACTGCTTAATGACCCTTCAGGCCAGTCCGCCTGGCCTTAAAGGTATTGGGTCCCTCCTATTTTTGATACCCAATTCTGGTTGTCCCTGATTGGTGAGTAAGTCAACCAACTAGTAGCAGATTAACGAGAAGCTAGAGCAGTGGCTCCATCTTGGAGTGGGGCATATATCCTCATCCCATTCTGATGGGACCACAGCTTATAATGAAGCTGTTAATAATGGGGGATGTGTTATGCATATAAGTGGTATGGAGCCAGAAAAAAGCTTAATACGCTCTACTGATCTCAAGAGAATAAGCCAGGATACTTTGAATTTTAAAAAGGAAAAAGCAAATAAGATTCTGAGTGCTCAGCTCTGCAATAGAAATGACCTCTTACACAGTTGCAGAAAGTATACTTTTTTAGGCAGTACACTTGCTAACATTTTTTATGTGGCCAGTTGATACTCATCTAATGTGGTGTGGCCTTGTTCTAAGGCACAGGTGTGTGGGAACATTCCTTTCACATGTTTTATTTCTGTCGTGTTTGTAGCTGCGACTGATAGACTGGGGCCTTGCAGAATTCTACCATCCTGCTCAGGAGTACAATGTCCGTGTGGCCTCCAGGTACTTCAAGGGACCAGAGCTCCTTGTGGACTACCAGGTAAAGTTGTTAGCCTCTGAGCTCTTTATGCTTCCTTGGGGCTTCTCCTGGGCTTTCCTGGGTGTTCCTTTTTCCTGGTTTTTACTTGGTCAGTTTGGATACATTGAAAATTCAGTCTTTATTCCACCTCAGACTGTAATTTCAGGTTTTCCTGAGCTACCTTCCCCCCCCCCCTCAGGAAAATGTAACACCATTGACTGACCAGTTGTCCTTATTTCCTCAGATGTATGATTATAGCTTGGACATGTGGAGTTTGGGCTGTATGTTAGCGAGCATGATCTTTCGAAAGGAACCCTTCTTCCACGGACAGGACAACTACGACCAGGTGAGCAGAAACCATCTGGCTCATATCCATTTAGGGGCAGATGCCAAGAAAGTCTCATTCCTTGACGGTTGCAGACCTTGAACCACTAAGTATCATTCAGAGTCTATAAGTAAGCTTTTCTTCAGGGAGAAGAATTTCACAAAACTCTGCCTGCTGTTACCAGGTCCCCAGAGATAGATAATGCTGTCTTATGCACAACTTCAAAGTGAGCCTATGGAGTCAGGCACCTCCTTTTCTCATAAAACTAGATTCTAGTCATTAGATTGTGATGTCCTCATAATCATTAGCTTCTAGATGATGATTGTCATAAGTTGCATTACCATTTTAAAGGCTATTTGGAAATCTGTGTTAATGTGAACTTCATGTCCTTGGGTCTGCTGCCTGTCCGCCCCAGGCTTGGATCTGGTGTGTCTGGTCTGCGGAGGTTTAGTAATGTGGAAGTTCTTAAGTCCTCGTCACCACGTCTGCAGGCGCTTACGGTGAGCTCCGTGCTCAGTGATTTGGTCAGTCTATTTTGTGTTTCAGCTTGTTCGCATTGCCAAGGTTCTGGGCACAGATGAGCTGTATGGGTATCTGAAGAAGTATCACATAGACCTAGATCCGCACTTCAACGATATTCTGGGACAGTAAGTAAGAGAAGGAAAGGGAGGGTGTTACTGACTCTGTTGCAGAAGTGAAAGGGTTAGCCAAAATCACTTCCTAAAGCTTTTCCCCTTTCTAATCGTATCAAAGTTGAAATAGCTTTCTTTTTCCCACATATATTTTGTAACTTATTTTGAGATATTTGGTAATGGAAAATCTTAGGAAATGGTGATTCTTGGAATAATCAAAGGCAATTTTTTTCTTGTTCTGTGTAAGGGAATTTCTATGAGGTAGGAAATTTTAAAGCATATTTTCAGATAGAGTGTAGAGAAGTAAATGTGCTGAAAATTTTCAAACAGCGTTTTACAGTGTTTTATGAAACCTCCATGTTTCTAAGGCCAGCAGCTCTCTAAATATAACTGCTGAATAATAGCAAGTACTCAGTCACCTCCATGCCTCACCCAGAATTGACTAGAGACCATCTAAAACGTTTACATCCACATCAGATGTAAAAGTTTCAATTAATTCTACTTGTCAGTCCCCGAGCGCCGTTCGGTTGGAGGGCGCTGCGATCATAACTAGGGGGCGGGCAGGGAGCAGTAAGAGGAGACTTAATGAGCTTGTAATCGGTGCAGTATCCTAAGATTTTGTTGGGTGTAGCCCTGCCACGAAAGGATTCTTGTTTAATTTAATCTCAGAATACTAATGCTTCCCCTTTCTTCTCAGACATTCACGGAAACGCTGGGAAAATTTTATCCACAGTGAGAATAGACACCTCGTCAGCCCCGAGGCCCTAGACCTTCTGGACAAACTTCTGCGATACGACCATCAACAGAGACTGACCGCCAAAGAGGCCATGGAGCACCCGTACTTCTGTGAGTCTCCGGGGCCTCACATCTTGGAGGGAAAATTCTTTTACCTTTCTTTATCTTTGAGGCCAGTCAGGAGAATTCTAGGTATTTATTTGGACTGAATGCCGTTGGAATTTGGCCTCATTAGTTCTAGACTATGGAGACAACTTGGCACATCTGTTTCTTGATCCCCAAACGTATTTGCTCTCTCACCACTGTAGCTCCCTTGAGTCTGGTCTGTTTGACCGTTCCTGGTGGCTCCGAGTTGATAGGTCACAAGTATCTAAAATTTGTTTGCAAATATATACGTTTATGTAGCAATATAATCAACAGTGTCTTGCCCCCTGCAGAAGGGAGGGAAGTAAACTTATACTATTGGTTACTGTAACCAAGAGTATAACTTTAAGGAAGAAAATAAGTTAAATAAACAGAAGGAACTGAGGAAAGGAAAGCAGGCCTGGAAAGACCTCACCAGAATTCTTTCTGAATTACTGACCTCTTAATGTCTCGCTTCAGAGGATGTGTATAAATTCAGTTTACACGGTTGCTTGTTTTGAGTGCACGTAGTTTTCCCCACTGGCAAAGCGTGTCTCACACTTTTATTGTCAAATCAGTGTGATGATTTTGTCCGGTCAGGGGAGCCTGAGAATAAGTGAGGTTAAGTGACCTGTTTCAGTTCACTGTCTGAATCGAGGTGAAAACTTTCAGCCCGTTGGTTGCTTGACCAATACGCTCTCTTTCCTTCTCTTCTTTCCCCTCTGGAGATTAAATGAAACTTGCCTGAAGCAGACAGCAAATTTAAAAGGTCCCACCCTTCAGCATTCCAGACATCAGACAAGTGCAACCTGTAGGTCCTCCTTCCGATTTCTGGCCCAGCAAATTCTCCCCACCCTTTTGAGTTAGATTGAAATAAGACCACTGATGTTCACAGTATACAATTCATGATCTGTCTGTTTTTCTGAATACACATCATACTTCTATTTAGAAAACTCTTAGTTACAGTTGCTTAAAATGGCTGTGTCTTCTAATGGCTCTTTTTATTCACCTTTTTCTCTGAAGTGCTTATTATTGAACATGCTTTGAAGAAAGTGGGGGTTGGGTATGATGTTAGTATTCAAGGAAAATAACACAGAAAATCAGTAGAAATTTTGAGCGGCAGGAAGTGTCTTCTGTGACGCTCTTTACCATGAGTCTCAGTGGTTGAGCTTGTCCTCTGAGGAAGTGTAAGCGCAGTGTCTGTGACCGTGGTTCAGTGTCTGGAATTTCGGTCGCCCTCCTGATCCTGGCTTTGCTGGCAGTGTGTCTCTCTGCCTCACCGTGGAAGGTTGGCGTTGGCGTGGCGGCCTCGCCCAGCGGACCGGCCTGCCTCTGCTGACTCTGTCCCCCTGTCTTGCAGACCCCGTGGTGAAGGAGCAGTCCCAGCCCTGTGCGGATAATGCTGTACTTTCCAGTGGCCTCACGGCAGCCCGATGAAGACTGGAAAGCGACGGGTAATGCGGCATAGATGCTTGCCAATAAAACCAACCAACCAGACACAAATCTTGAAGGAAAACTACAGTGTGAGAAAAAGAAATCCTAGTCATTCCTTCTAAATGGAAAGAAGAGTAAAGGCCTAAAAGTCTGTCAAAAAAGAAACTCCCCACTAATAGTCTACAGGGAACTGCCACTCTGGCAGCAAGCAGGACGATGCACATAGTTCAGGATCTGAGGGACCTCTCCCTTTGGAATGCATGGGAGACGAGAGACTCGGAGTTGTTGTACAGTTACCTTTATTTAACAGGAGACCACTGTTGAATTAACCTGTTCAGTCAACAAGCTCTGAATATCTGACTTCCTATCTATTCCACTGTGGTCTGGGTTTCCTTGGGTGAGATTCAGGCTCAAGTTTTAGCAACATGTCAGCAGTCTGTCTGTACTGATACACCAGCCTCATTTACGAAAAGGAGATTAAAACAGTGACAGTATTTTTTTTAAACTCTTCTACAAATTCATGTTTTATGTATTTTTTTATGACATGAGCTCTCTAGGAAATGTACCTCATCCCTGCAGTCTCCTTCTAAGTGTATTCATTTGGAAGCAAACTGCAGTCAGTCTCCTGAGTCACCTTTGATGTCAGCAGACATCACTTGAAACCTTCTCATGCCATGAACACGTCCATCTGTCTCATCAAAAGTTAGATGCTAAGTGCATAACTTGGAGCTCACCGTAACCTCTGTTATTTTGCCTAACCATAAAATCTTGTTGCTATTTTTTTGTGTAGCCTTTTTTTTTTTTTTTTTTTTGCAGCCATGTAAGGAAACCTTACCATGTCCCAGCACATCCCTGTGTGTGCATCTATTTTAATGCATCTCTCTGAAACAAAGACCTTCTGTTCACATCCATAACTAAAGCTGGAAGGTCAGTCTTGAGGCAGGTTGGGGAGGGAGAGGGAGAAGAGGGTCTCATGAGAATTTATTCAGGAATGACCTAGTGGCTGGAAAAAATACACTTCCCCATCTCCACCCCCTTTTTGCCCTTTTTTTTTTATCCCCATGAGAAATAATTTCCCGCTGTAATCAGGGTAATCTACATTTTTAAGCTCTGATGGATAACACATGAATGTGATGGCAAGAAGTCCGTCTCGCGTGCAGGGACTGGTGGTGGTGGGTGGGCAGGGCCGCCCCACAGCCCCGGGCAGCTGAGCAGAGCAGCCCGCGATAGGTTTGGGGAAGGAAGTGGAGCTGCTTGAGCAAGTATCTTAAGTGTGAGATCCATTATGCTAGCCTTCACGGTAGCAGAGGAAGCTGGATTTTGTTTTAAACAGTAAAATACAGGGCTGATGTCATTTGGGGGACTTGTCACCAACATGGTTTGCAAGCAGCCCCCTCACCCCCGCTGCAGAGCTACGCCACAGCTGTGGGGACTTCCACACCTAGGCTAGAGCTAGAGGTGTCTGCCACCACATCACAGTTAGGATTTCTTTATTAACTATTTAATAATGCCATACGTTTTTATAAGATTAGATTGTTTATTTGAAAACATCTGTTTACATTCCATATTCCAATAAAATCATATTGGTATTGGTAGCAGGTCCTATCTGTAAATGTAGATTCTATTCTTGTCATTTGGTTGGGAACTTGAAATACAAATAAAACTCTTATTATAGAGTTGAACTTACAGATTAAAAAGTAAAAATAAGATCCCAAAGCCAGGAAATGCATTCAGTTAAGGTTCTCATACCAACACTGCCTGCCTGCATTGCACACTCTGTATGTTAATGTATACATTTGTTCTACCTGAAAATTAAAGACAAGACACGGAGCTCTTGGTTGCAGCTACATTGCTACGTCAGGCAGTAAAACTCAGTGTTTTGGATTTTCAGGAGCCTTCTAACGTGCCCTTTGAGGCAACACCGAACTGTTGGTTAATATCAAGGAAATGGGCCACCGTGTGTCTTCCCTGCCCCCGCCCCCATCTCCTTGGCCCCCCTGCCCTCCCACACCAGTAAGTTGCCTGTCTGGTCCAGGCAGAGGCCCCACAGGAGGCTCTTGGTGAAGCAGTAACCCTGTCCTTTCCCTTGGGTCCCCAGAGGCAATAAAAGCGTCTGGAGAAGAGCCGGGTGGGGTACCTGGGCCTCTCTCCTTTGGTCCGATGTAGTCGCCGTCGACAGCCCACTGCCTGTCCTTGGGGTCCGTGACTGCAGCTGTGACGCGGGAGTAATGCCGCCTCTTCTGCACAGTTTACTTTTCTACCACCTGTACTTTCACCTCCCTTCATGCCTTAGACATACAGCAACACTTGAGTTTAAAACACTCACTTCTTTCTGAGTATGGTTTTGATACCCAGCTTGCTGGCTGGCTGTGACTTTAGGATGTTTCGTCCCCGAGTTGAAGTGAGTTCTGTCCAGACCCTTTCTCTTTCACCTACCTCCAGAACCATTTTATGTCCAGGCAGACCTAGCTCCCTTAAGATTTTCGAGCATTTACCTGGGTTAGGAGATGGTCTTGGAGAGTTCCAGAAGTGAGGGATGATGAGTGTGTGTGTGGGGTGTGTGTCTAATATTTAGACCTAAGCTATGGCAGATTTACCCACCCAGTTTTTTTTTTCAGTTAGCATATTAATCTCAGTAATTTTCATTAGATATTTTGTTTGCTTTGTTATACCTTAAAACAGGTTAAAAGTGCCTATGATAGGGACTTCTTATTTCCTAAAGAAAAGCAAAAAAATGTGGGGAACAGGGTAGTGTTACACTGTCGTCTCAGGTACTGCCTATGTTTAAGAACATAGACCTGGTGTGGGGAGAACAGAAGGGTTCCTATACCAGATACAGCTGGTGTGTCATGGTCTTGACCACAGTGAGCGTAACTGCAGGGATTTGCTTCAGCTGAGAAATGCCGTGGTGAGAGCAGAGCTGCTGTTAATTTTCATCTGTGGTTTACTTGTAGTTTACTCTCGCCTGGGTCGTATCAGCTGGCCCGCTCCTGTCCCATCCCTGTAGTGGGTGGCTGGGTAGGGGAAGCCATCAAATGTAGAACACAGACCAAGCATTCCTGGGCTTTACCAGTTAGAGGGGTGCTGATGCCGGTGCCAGTTCCGCGGGGCACTCACACGTCCATCTCCGCTGGGTCTCCCAATAGGCCTTCATAGCACATTGGTACTCCCAAGGCTTAAAGCAAGTGTATTTCCGTACAGAGAGGGAAGGCGCTCTCAGACCAATTAGTTAGAGGTTACGTCAGAACTAGTGATCCTCGGGGGAGAGGGCTTTTAAAAGGAAAAGGGACTGGTAAGAACGGTAGTCGAAGGTAGGTCTTGAGGAGGGAATGTGACTTCCTGAGGAGGGGAAACCTAGGGGGCACAAAGGTCATATTCTGGAGTGTGCCCCGAGATGGACATCGCCCCCTGGGTTGGTTCCAGAAGTACCCAAATGTGCTCTCGAGGCAGACGCTGAGTCCCAGAGAGAGCTGGTGGCCTTGGGGCTCAGCCTGGGCCTACTCAGGGAAATGACTTAGGTTCTCCCAGGTGCTGCATTGCTGAGGATGGCAGAAAAATTATTTTGGGACACAAGCAACAATTGGAAGAGTTTTTATATATGCCTCGAAATAGATCTAACAGCCCCACTAGTAGTTCCCTTAAATACCGGTTCAAATTAAATGATTTGTTTAGAAACCTGTGTTACTGTATGAACACCCACAGGAAAAAGCAGACTTCTCGCCTACAAATGAATTGGAGTGGGTAATAATTGATCAAAGTCAGGGTCATTGAAATGTAGAAACCCTTTCTAAAGCAAAAGGAGAGTCCTCGTGAGCACACAGGAAGCCAAAGTTTGTCCTTGAACTTTTAAATCTAAGACTGAATGTCCTGCCTTTAAAAACTTAATCCCAGGATGGGAACGGGGGAGGGGAGGTGGTGGGAAACAGCTAAGAAAACCACTGGTGACGTGCTTTTGAGCTACAAGGATGTGTTGGTGAAAATGACCCCATGTAAGTATTGTAGAGGCTGGGGAAGTGATGTTCTGGGGTTATACAGGTGGGGTGTACTTTTGTGTAGAGACTCAACAATGTGCTACAAATGTGATACTTAATCCTGAACTACATGTATTGAGGATTGTTTTAAAAAAAAAACAAAAAAAAACCCCCAAAAAAACCACTTTCATTGAATGAATAAATTAACAGTTTTTCACTTGCTGGCTTTTCTTGCTGTAAATGGTGACTAAGAGGTGGGACGAAAATCCAAATCTTCAAGAACCGTGGAATCGACTTTCCTCCTGTTTTCAGAAAAGCAACATTGCCTGGTTGGCGATCCTTTACAAATGACTACTGCAGGCACAAGTGGCCGCCTCTGTACCACTGGATGACTGATCTGTGATTTCTGTGCTGCTGCCCTTAGAGGGAAGGAAAATGCCATGTTGAATCCTGTTTGCATAAATAAAAATGTTGATCATCACCAGCCGTCCCAAGAGGGCGATGCACCACTGCTATGAGGACCTTATGCTTGTGTTTCCTGTCTCTTGGGGGAGAGGAGGGATAAATCTTGAACTGCAAAGGTGTTTGGTGGATGTAGTTAATCACCCTGGTGTGAAGACTTAGTAGGAGAAATGGGATGGGCACGTCTGGTTCTTGCTTCTGAATTGCACCCCTCAGACACCTGCTTCTTGGGACTGACCTACGTAACTGCACGACTCGGACGTTTGTGGCAGTGTCCTGCATTTATGCGAGTCTCTTCCCCACCCCACTCCTAGCAGCACTGGTGGGTACATGCTGTTTGGCAGATGGTGGTGTCTTTAATATTCTTCTCCCCTACTCATCTCTCTGTGGAGCTGGATGCTTGGACATCAGTTTCTGAAGTGCTTAAAGGCAAACGGGCATTTCTCAACTTTATGCACCACGTGGCCTTTCTCGAATGCTAAGCAGTAGGAACCCTTCCTTTACCCCAAGAAAGGGGTCATGGAGTGATGTTGCTGGGTGGCAGCCTTCTGGGCGCATGGTCCGTCCTTTCCCTCAGTGCTGTGGTATGTCCTGAGACGCTGCTGTTGGAATGCTGCTTGGCATCGGGACCAGCTCCGCTGTGCCGGACTGGGACAGAGAAGTGGTTTTCAGGCCATGCCAGGCAGCCGCTTCCAGGGGAGAGTTAAGAATACCGGGGTTGGCCAAAGTAGGCTTCCACATGGGAGTACACTGCCATTGTGACATTCTTTTGAGGTAATAAAGCTGTTGTAAGAATCAAGCTGCATGTCTTTTTCCATATGAACAACGGTAAACCTGCTCATTCCTGTCAATAAGCTAGTTCCCATTTTGCTTTTTATCAGTGGACTTGGCCCTTTCCCTGTGTACAGGACAGTCATCCAATTCTTAGTCCCAAGCTGTCTTTGGTAAATGGGATCAGGTCTGATGGTGCCCTGCGGAACGTGTAGCTTGGTTTGCACAGAATGGTCAGTGTCCTGGACCCAAGAGAAGGGGAAGAGACTTGGTCACCCATGTGGTGTCCAGAACTTTCCTCTTGCTCTTGCTGAAGGCTCTGCGAAGACTGCCTTTGTTAGTGGTGATCAGAAGAGGAAGTTTGAAAAGGGTACTATTTGAAACCCCAAATCGTGGTTCTTACTAGGTGTCCCACCAAGTGGCATGGGAAGGTCAGGCTTGCACAGTGTTCCAAGCCCTCTCCAGGAGAAGGAAGCCACGCGCAAGTGGAGGCCTGTCCTCACTCCCGGTCACGTTGATTAATGCCATCTTTCCCCTCCTCCCGTCTCTTTCCCCAGGTCTGTTGCGGTTCCTCTCACTTTTCCATAAAGCAGAACAAGAACCAAATCAAACGTCCTAACGTGTGTAGAGAGATCACGTTCCGTGAGCAGACACAAAACGGTGGCAGGTTTGGCGAGCACGAACTAGACCAACTGAGGGGCAGCCCACCACCGTAAATCAAACCTCACTTCTGAATGTAAAAGGTTCACACGCCTTTGGCTTCCTGTTGACTTCCTCCTGACCCAGAAAGCATGGGAAATGTGAAGGGTATGCAAAATGGTTGTTGGTTACTGTTGCTCCCCTGTTCCCTTGATGCGTCCTGTGGCCACCTGTTTCCCAGCAGACCACAGACTTCCCAGGGGGAACGGGGCATATATGGCATGATGGGCAGTTACATATTATAATTTTAAAAGTATATATTATTGAATAAAAGGTTTTAAAAGAAATGTATGAAGAGTTTTCAGTATGGAAGGGACCACTAACTGAGACCTATGGTCACAGAAGACTGAGTGAAATAGAAGAGCATTATTGGCAAGTTCTGGCCAGAGGACGGGAAGTCTGGAGGTGAGGAGGGTGGGTTTTAAGGATGCTCTTTACAGAGATGGGAAGTTGAGGGATGGTGAGCTCATCCTGGGAGAGGGGTAGTTGATCCGAGGAGACTCAGTGAGCCAGGGAAGACAAGGTTTTGCCTTGAACAGGCATCTGTCCTCCCTTGATCCGTCCTTCCAAAGCAGGTGAGTCCCCCAGTGATGTAAGTGGTAGGTAAATGTCACTTGAGAACTCAGGAAGGCGCCATGGCCCCTTTCCTTTCCCTTTGCTCCTGGCTCCACATTCATTCCCCCTCCCAATCCTGCCCCTCTCCCCAAGCCCCCTTCTAAAACAACATCTGAACATGGAGGATGGTTGAGTCTGCTGTCCTGAGGCAGGGCAGGCATCTGGGGTCTCGGGTCCACATCCGAGGGCTTCTGATCGCATTGAAAGGATGGAATGGAAGCGCTGGCTGTATTGTTGAGTGAACAAATTCAACCTGTTTTACAAATGAGCCTGCCTTGGCTCCCTCAGTCCTCTGGTCCTAGGACAGCTGTGCCACAGGGAAGTAAAAGCAGTGACAACCTGGTGGCTGCCCAGTCTTGTGTCTAGCGGTGGCCCCATTCTCCCACTGCCTGTAGAGACCAGAAGCCAGAGGCAGACCCCAATGCTCAGGTGGCTGGATGGGGCCCCCCACTCATTCTCCACAAAAGCCACGTGGTCTGCACAGCATTCTCCTGTCTTCTCTGCTGCTTGTCCAGAACAGGTGACTGGCAACCCAGGTGTGGACACTCACAGTTTTTGAAGCAGTTATGGGGGCAAAGCAAAGAGGCCCCTGGGCCACCAAGGCGTCACAGTGTCCCTTGGACCAGCTTCTGTCATATCCAGGCAGTTCCTCAAGTGTGGGAGCTCCAGACCGTGCATGCCTCTGGTCACCGCGAGTGAGGGCCCTCAGGCCCACCACCAGCAGACTTTGTAAGGCCAGCAGGGCACCGAATGGGTGGACTTGGCACTTTCCAGCTCCATCACTGGCCTGGTGTCCTCAAGCAGTCTCTCTGTTTGAGGCCCTTTTTGGCTTAACCATTCTGCAAATTCCTGTTGGTCTCCCAGATCTCTGTGACAGCATCTCAGTACCTCATCATAATGCGCATGTCCCCTGAAACTCCTATGGACGTGGTGCTTCATGTGTGCACGTTTGTCTGCGGAGCATTGTGTCGCCGTGTTACCTGCAGAGGCGTCCGAGGGCCTTCAGACAGGATGGGTTCCTTTTGAGCAGTCACACGGTCGTTGGCTTGGGAGTCCTTCAGAAGCCATGCAGAACTTGAACTCCAGCTTTGCCTTCCGATTTCCCTTCTCAAGGCACTCTTTAACTTCTCAGTACGATAGTCTTGTTTTCCAGAAACCTCTCAACCAAGATAATTTTGTTTTTTATGGATGATTATTGCTTGATGGGAGAGTGGTTACAGAAAGAAGAGGGAAGAAGAGGGATTTTTTTTTTTTTTCAACGTGATATTAGCCTTGAGAGAAAGGGACAAGAAACCTGCTAACTCAAGACCAGCCTAATGCTTATCCACAATGTGCTTGGAAATTCAGAACAACAAGTCACATCTTTCAATAATTCTGCTTGTGTTGTTTAAAGTAATACTCAATTTTCTTGATTACCAAAGAAATTATGCTCATGGTAAAATGTCATGTTACATCAAAGTAACTAATGAAAGCCTCCCCCAACCACATATACACGCATACAGAAACTCTTTCCTCTCTTTGATTCCTATGCATTTACTGACATTTTTGAACTATAATGACTTTTATTTTTATGGAAATATAATCAGACTCTACATTTTCTGCACCTTGTATTTCCACTTAATTGTGAAAATCCTACTGTGTTAGCATGTATAGCTCTACCTCACTCCTTTTCATGCCTGCATAGTATTCCATCATGTGATGTCCCACAGTTAAACCAATCCCTTATTGATAGACTCTTATCAATACTATTACCTGTATTGCTGCAATAAACAAATTTGCACATACATTTTTTTTGCATAGTATGTGAGATAAACTCAAAAAATTTGAACTGTGCCATGTGATTTTTTTTAGAAAGGGCATTCTTATGATTCAGAGAAAGCAGTCTTCCCTCCTCTCGCTGGTGTGGGCTGGAACCATGATGCCTTTAGTCATGGAATTGTTGGGGGGCTGCGCCAGGCACTTGGGGCATGGTGCCCAGGGCCTATGACTTCCCAGGGGCCTACAGAAATGTTCGAGACCTGAAAAGAAAAAGGTGTTGGCTCTCACCTAAGAAAGTTGCAAAATAAAAATGTGTGATTAAATGTCTTTCTAATCCTGCGAACTTCATTAAGTTAATGGTTAGATTCAATATTTGTTTTTTAAAATATTTTTCTCGTGATAATTAGTAGAGTCACAGACAAGCACAAAATCAATTTTAAAAGACAATTCTAAAGACCTTTTCAAAATCATAGGAAAGATGTTATCTTACATATGAAAAATGGCTTCCTTTTAATATGTTTGAAATGCCATAGAAAAGCCTTCAAAAGTGAGCATGCGAAGGGCCGGCCAGAGCAGGCTGGGTGGCGGAATGGATGAGCGTGGTGTGGCTGAGGCGTTGAGGTGGGGGCGTTGTGGAGTATTCCACAGACTTAAAATAATGTACATCTCAGACACATTCTGCTAAGAAGCCAGACTCAAAACGCTGCCTCCTGAATGATTCCATCTATATTAAATTCTGGAGAAGGCAAAACTGTAGGGATAGAGGACAGACCCGTGGTTACCGGGGTGAAGGGGATGTTGGGAGGGAGGCTGTGGTTACACAGGGATAGCCCGAGAATTTGCAGGGGGGCGGGGGAGTGGGCGGTGATGGAGCTGTTCTGTGCTCTAAAAGTGGCAATGGTTATGATTTGGTGCCTTTGTCAAAACTACACCAAAAAGTGCATTTTTTACTACATGTTTAAAAATAATAACGTATAAGAGCCCAAGAGAGTCCCATTCGAACTTCACTCTCAGAGTAGAAGGAGCTTCATCTGCCCAGCGCTGGGTCTTTTACTTGATGTTGTCAGGGCTCATGGTCTTTGGCTATAACCACTGGATTTGGTGGTCTTCCTCCTGCCAGCCAAATGCCCCAGTCATTGCTGTCCCTCCCCGTCCCCCGTCAGCAAGGAGGGGCGAAGAATCAACTCTGCCTAACAGTCTTGTGCATCAAGTCTCAGAGGCCGGGTGCTCCTGAATTTCTGGGCTTGGACAGACATGAGCAGACGCTGTCCACTGGGTTTCAGCATCTGACCAGGGCTTTGTGCACTGAAAAGGATTCTTACAGTTCTTGGTGTTTAAAATAATACCTTGGTTATTAAAACTATGCATTTAAAATCTAATTTGTCTTGTGTTAAAATCAATTTACAAATCTTGCTATAACTACACACTGGTTGGTTCTGTATATAATGTGGACACTTAGGCTTACTCTTTGATTAATGATGAATTAATTCAAAACATAATGGGTTAAACCATAAACATTGCTCACACACAATCTAGTTTTCTTCACCCACATATTTAATCTGTTTGATTTGCACAAACACTTCCAATAGCTAATATGAAAGACCAAAAATCTGATGAAATCTTCCTAAGCATTCAAATACTAACATATCTAAGTCTTAAACTCATAGATGTAATAAATTAAAAAATTGTAAAATTGTTTACACAATTAAATTTTCTCATATATTTTTTTAAATTAAAAATCAAAGAACTAATTTCAAATTCCTTGAAACATTTCAAATTAAAGTATCATTCTCTAATATATTAAGCTATCTTAAATATGTCAGGTATCTTAGGTAACAAAATGTCACAGTAATCAAAAACTTATTCCTCATTTAGACATGGATTACTGGCAGGGGTTTTGACGTACTTGCTATAATCTCTGTGTTTTGACACCCCACTAAGGCGACATTCAATCTAAAGGCAGGACTGTGATTTGTTCAAGGTCAGACATTCTGGGCTGGGCACGAAACTGGTTGCCCAGTGATGGTTCTACCCAAACTGCACAACACCAAACAAAGCCCCTTCTTGTAGTCATGGGGTTCTCAAGACTACCCTAACCTTGCACTTCATGCAATTACTTTATCTTTTCTACAACTTTCAGTTATTTATTTTTAGAGAGAGGAGAAGGGAGGAAGAAAGGAGGAGAGAAACATCCATCGGTCGGTTGCTTCTCGTATGTGCCCTGACCTGGGACTGAATCAACAACCCAGGCATGTGCATGACCAGACACCGAACCTGCCACCCTTTGCCTCACAGAACAACGTCCAATCAACTGAGCCACACTAGTCACGCCCCTTTTCTGCAGCTTTTAATGGCCTACTATGTATCAGTTGAGCTTCTGTATCTACTGCCCAAACTGTTATCTTATTGCCTTAATAGATTCTGCTCTTTCCATGTATTACTTTTTAAAACTGACTCATCTACCCCTTTCTAAATGTATAATCTTTGAAGGAAGCAACTTATTAGCAAGATTCTTCTTGTGTTTTGTCCTCACACCCCTCATGTTGATGAAGAGAAAACCATCTTGAAGAAGCACAATGTTTAATGCGTTTCTGTGAGTGACATCTGCAGTTTTAGGTTAATTCGTTCTATATTAACTTTTCAAATGAAGATCGATGTCAGAGGTGACCAGTTGGCTCTAGTTCGTTCGTTCGTACGTTCATTCTGCGCCTATCATCGTGGTGGCACTGGGCACCGTGACATGCACAGAAGACACAGTCTGCACCTGGGAGGAGCATGCCAAAATCAAGCCTACAATAGGAACACAACGTGTGCGCTAAACACTAGTTCATGTTCCCCAACCCTTGGATCAAATAATCTTTACTGTAGCCAAGGCTGTGATGACAGGGAATTTTGAACCCCACAGTTCATGTGGACACTCACTGAGGACGAGTAGTCAGGAGGAGCAAGCACTCTCATTGCCTCCCTCAGCTTGCTCATCGGTGGGCTGTCTGTTCAGGACACTTAAGTCCACACATACTCAAGGTGTTTCCATTTTAACTGGGGAGACTCCACGGTTAATGAGGGGGTGAGCAGGCAAATAGGATAGGTGAGCCCTTCTTCCGAGAAGATCTTTATTGTCTGCACGAGTGTGCGGAGGCCAGAGGAGACCGAGCCTGTGCTGGGCCTGTGGTGACCAGGACCCTCAAGCCTGTGACTCTAATTCACAGATTCAGCACATACTTACTACATACATTCCCATTTTCTGCAGGCATTTGTTTTTGGCACTGGAAATATACCCACAAGCAAGACAGACTAAATTCTCTCAGCAGCTCAGAATCAAATGCAGGAATATAGATAATAAGTAACAAATATAGACTATCACGTGGTGATAAGAGTTAGGAAAAAAAGAGTGTAAAGGACAAGTGATGTGTGTGTGTGTGTGTGGGGGGGGTGCTATAAAATTACTTTCATTGCCCTAAAAGTCCCCTGTGCTCTGTGTATTCCTCTCTCCTCACCCCCACCCGCACCCCTGGCAAGCAATGATCTTTTTATTGTCTCCATAGTTTTGCCTTTTCCAGAGTGTCATACAGTTTGAACCAGACAGTATATAACCTTTTCAGATTGGCTTCTTTTACTTAGTAATATGCATGGAGTTTCCTCCACGGGTTTTCATGGCTTCATAGCTCATTTCTTTTGAGCACTAAATAATATTCCATTGTCTGCATGTGCCAGTTTATCTATTTGCCTATCAAAGGACATCTTAGTTGCTTCCAAGCTTGGGCAACTATGAATAAAGATGCTATAAATGTCCATGTACAGGTTTTTGTGTGGACATATGTTTTTAGTTCCTTCAGGAAAATATCAAGGAGTGGGATTGTTGGATCCTATAGTAAGTGTAAGTTTAGTTTTGTAAAAACCTCCAAAGTGCCTTTCAAAGTGGCTGTACTATTTTGCATCCCCACCAGCAATAAATGAAAAGTCCCACTATGCCACATCCTTGTCAGCATTTAGTGTTGTCAGGGTTCAAGAGAACGGAATAAACAATCCTGCAATAGACTCAGTGCACATGAAAATCTAATGTATAAGAAATGCGTTTCCCCATAAGATATTTTGAAAAATTTAATAACAATCAAGGGATAAATTGTTCACTGGCCTAAAGAGTCCCCAGAAATCATTCAGAAATAACAGTTTATATAAAAAGTTTTGACTTTCTACTCTAATGCAATCCATATTCCACCCTCTCCTCTCCCCCACCCCCCTACGAAGTCTGGAAATTCCCGTTCAGTTGTCCACGGGTTTGCTCTGAGGATTAAATGACTTATTACAGGCTAAGGCGCTTCGTATAGTGCCTGATACATAATAAATGCTCAATAGATATTGGTTATTATTAGCTGTCACGAGGGCGAAATTAGCTGCCAATTCCCTTTCTGTCGGCCATAATACGCAGCACAGGCCAGGGCATGGTCAGATAGAGCCTCAGTTGAGTGGGCTCCAACATTTCAGATTTCTTCCACACATGAACTATCATAGCTTATTTTATGTCTTTTAAAAACATGTTCCTCTGAGAACTGATTAAAAAAAAAATCAGCTGTTGATTCGACTCAACCAACTCGACTTTGTTTAGCTTATTAATTTCTGCTTTTAGCTAAATGTTCAGGCTTTTTTTGTCTGCTAATAATGCTTTTAAGGCAATAAATTGTCCTCAGAGGGTTGCCTTGACTGCATCCCACAAGTTGCTACAGTGATGTATTCATAACAATCCTCTTAATAATTAAAGCAAAGACGCACATAAGGCGCTTAGCACAGTTAGTGCTCAATTCAGGTTAGGTGCTTTAACCTTATCTTGTACTCAGCCAACAAGCACATTTCGCATTCGCAGGATTCCAGGTAGGCACTTACTTAACCACCTACCTCCTCTCGCGCCTTTCTCCACTTTCGCACTTGTAACTCCTCCTCTTCCTTCAGGGGGCGGGGCCTGGTCTTCACGCCCCCGGACTCACCCCACCAGGTTCCCATGACAACACGCAGGCGTGGACAACACGCAGTGCGGACAACACGCAGGTGTCGACAACACATGCTATAATCCTCTATCTCCTTCCGCTTCCAAAAGCAGCTCTGAAACGACGACGGGGAAAAAAGAGTCCCTTGACAACAGGGTTCTTTTTCACGAGGAGGCGGAACTAGGGCAGAGCCTAAGGGCAGAAGGAACAGGAAGTCCGTAATCCCCGTGCCGGGATTGGGCTTCGCGCTCTCAAGGGGCGGGCTTAAGTGGGCGGAGGAATCCATCTTGGGCTACGTGTGGCTCGCCGCCTCCATTTAAGGCGGGGAGAGTGGCGCGGTTGGCAGTTGCTGTGGTTTCCAGCCCCGGGTGGGTTAGTTCTTCGGAAAGCGGGAACACACGGACTTAGCGTCCCGCGTCCAGGTCCAGGTGTTGGTCTCTGCCGATCCGGAGGTCAGCTGCACAGCATCCCTTGTTCGGATCAGGGTCGGACCCCTCTTTTACCTTCGCCACTTAGTATCCATATCTAGGTCGCTCCGGCGCGGCCGAGGAGAAGGCCGCCTGCGAAATGTTCAAAAACACGTTCCAGAGCGGCTTCCTCTCCATCCTCTACAGCATCGGCAGCAAGCCCCTGCAGATCTGGGACAAAAAGGTAAAGGGCTGGGGCCGGCGGCGGGGCGGACGCAGAGGCCGCGCCTTCTCCTTGCTCCGGGGCTGGGAACGGGGTGGCGGGCGGTTGTGTCGAGTTGGGACTTGGGGGAGGCCCGGCGGTTGCTGCTGTGCGCTGTCCCCAGCCTGGTTTGACTGAAGCTCGAGGTGGGGACGTCGTGTAAGCTCCGGGGGTGCAGGTGGGTGCGGCTGGGGTTTCGGTGTCCAGAGGCCGTGGTGTGGTTGGGTGAGTGGTCCTTTGCCCCAGACTTGACTTGATCTGTCAACTCCTCAGAGCGTCGGTGTCCCCATGTACGAAGTGGCGTTGATAGTGCCTCTCATAGCGTAAACTTGTTGGAGGTTGTTTTGGAAACATCGATGAAAGCAACTGCTGTCCACTGATTTCACAAATACTTACCGGTACCCTGTTTTGTGCCAGGCGCTGTGCTGGGCACCAGACACAGAGCCTTTGTTCTAGGCATCCTTGGAGGGGCGCAGCCAGGCCAGTTACGTTTGAGTTTTATTCCTTTGCTCCCTTCCTTTTACTGATTCCAAACAGGTCAGAATTTGGTGGCCTTCGGCACCTGTCCCGCACTCCCTGTGACAGGGGTTCTGTACTGAGCCTTCCTTCAGTGCCTGATCTCTCCATCAGGAAAATTGCAGAGTGGTGATAGAGTCTTGCCCGCATTAACAAGTTCACAGCCGAGTACAAGCCTCATTATCTTTCTTCAGGCATCCACAGGGCGATCCTTCCACGGACCCCAGGAGATGATGAATAGGGGGCGTGTGTGTCTAGAAGCCTGTGAGTTGGTCTGCATTTTATTGCTTTGATATTTCACTTCTGATGCAAATTTCCTGACAGCTGTACCTTTTTTCCCTTTTTTTTTTAGATTTTATTTATTTTTTAGAGAGAGGGGAGGGGAGGGAGAAAGGAAGAGAAACGTCAATGTTCAAGAGAAACATTGATTGGTTGCCTCTCACACGCCCCCAGCTGGAGACCCGGTCTGCAACCCAGGCAGGTGCCCCGACTGGGATTCAGACCCGCGACCTTTGGGTTCGCAGGCAGACACTCAATCCGCTGAGCCACACCAGCCAGGGCCTTTTTTTGAAAACAAGTTAAGGTTGGCACTCTGCTGTGGAAGTCTGGTAATTTAGGATATAACCTTAGCTGCTCTCCTCAGGGGAGAATGAAGAGAGGTGGTGTGTCCAATGGTGTTTTTACAGAGAGGAATGTAGAATAATCTAAATAAGCGGTTTGTTGGTAATAAAGCCAGGAACTTTGGATTTTATCTCAGAACGCTTTTTTCTCTTCCCTTGTCCACAGATGAGTTTCAGGCTTCGTAGAGACTGGGGGAGAACGTGGACAGCCTTGCCTGTTGCCGCTGGGGAGTTCTGTGTTCTGAAAGCCGCTGGGAGGGTGGTGTATTCATAAGGTCATTTTTATAAGATAGTTGCAAGATTTGAATATGAGTTTGGGCCTTATGCACAAGTGAAAAATCTGACCACCTCTGTTCGTTCGCAATGATTCCATCTACAATCTAGAGCTAATGCCAAGAGTATTACATAGGAAGGCAGTTCCTTCATTTTTTTCTATATTACTGAGGTTTTCAGTTGCTTGGTTTTGTTCACATTGGAATAAAGCATTGTAAGCTGTGAAACTGCACCTCTGCAAAGGGAACGCACAGAGAGCGTGCCAGGAAGCTCGTAAGAACTTCGTAAGGCTTCTCAGTTACGGGCTGTGGGAAGGCGTGGAGAGGTGGCCTTGCGTGCCAGCTCAACTTGGGAGTTGAAACAAAGTGTCAATATAAGGCAACGGGAATCCAGAATGGGACTTGATCTACAGGACAGGTTTTCAGAGCAGGTTAGAGAACTTACTAACAAAGAACTCAGTGCTGGGCAGGCTTCAGCTTCTCTGTTGGGTGAAAGTTCTGTTGGAGTTGCCCATTTTAACCCTTTGGGGCTTGCTCTTCTGTAGTCATTTTTCAGATGCAGCTTTTTGACTAGTCAACATGTCTACGCATGAAATATGAAAGCAAAGTAACCACAGTACACTGTGTCCCTTAACAACGCCACTAGAGGTCAGATGGTACCCTAATGACAGAAACACATGTGAAAACATCATTAGATCAGCTGGCAGGTTACATGGAGTAAATTTTGGCAAAGAACACTTTCGAAGAAAATTCATTTTAAGCAAAATTCTTCCCCTGGAGCAAGGAAAGGAGATAGAGAAAAAGGAAAAGTTTGGGGCCAGATTCACAGGCTGTATTATAAAGTCCTCAGAAAGTGTTGGGAATCCAGTTTGGTCTGGGAAACACTGGGAATTGATATACTTATCAAAGATTTATTGAACAACAGCTAAGTGGCAGGCATTGTGTAGATGGGAAAATACAGAATTAGAGAAGATATGTTCCCTGCTCCTGGGACTGAGGGCGAGCTTGGTGGAGAAAGGAAAGGACTGTCCTCGTTTATCGAGAAATGACCCTGGCCTTTGCCGGTAGGTACAGATTGGCTATAGTGTGTATTTTCAGTTATTATTTTGATTTTATAAAACTTTACCATTTTCTGTCCTTAGTTTATGGAGAGAGAAGTTCTGTGATTTGTTTTTTATGAAGAATAATCTCAGAAAAATTAGGTTTGGCTTCTGTTTAGCTTCCGTGTTTCCTTATGAATATGAGGAGTGAATGTCATATTCAAAATAACAGTGAATCTGCAAACACCATATTGGTGGGTATGGTTACATTTGTAACATCTGTGTTTATTTCACTCTTTGAGGTTCATAGCCCCTCTCCCTATCTCATCCTTCAAATCTCAAACATTGTTTCACTGGTGCCCTGGCTTGTGTGGCTCAATGGATTCAGCACTGGCCTGCAGACAAAGGGTCGCTAGTTCAATTCCCGATCAGGGCAAATACCCAGAGTTTGGACAAGGTCCCCAGCTGGAGGTGTGTGAGGGGTGTAACCCATCTATGTTTCTCTCGCACATCTATGTTTTTCTCTCACATCGATGTTTCTCTCCCTCTCTTTCTCCCTTCTTTCCCCTCTTTAAAAATAAATAAATAAAATCTTTTTAAAAACCCACATTATTTCATTGAGAGCTTCAGTGAAGTATCCACCACTAGACTACAAGTTCTCTAAGGGGAAGAAAATCTCTTACCTTGAAGCCCCGGAGCTAGAATGTGACGGGACACCTTGGATTTGTGGCCTGCCTCCGTCCCCGTCCCCTGCTGTGTGACCTTGGGCAGATACTAAATTACTCAGTTTTCTCATCTTGTAGTAATGTCACCTCCTTCTCATGGTTATGGAGATTAAATGAAGATGTGTGTAAAATGTTTAGCAACAGAGTTATGGCATATAGTATTCAGTAGGGCAGGAAACTAAGGACTTTGATTAAGAGTAAAACATTTTATATTTGATCCCAGTATTCAGATGCTGAGGAATGGGAAGTACAGTAAAGCCAGGCTCCTGAAATTGGAAAAATTTTGCCATGTTGCCATGCTTTCCCAGTCCAAAACCCATAATGTGGTCCAGTGCCTGCTTCCCTAGTTCTCCAGGCTCCCCCCCCCCCATTTTTAAAAAAAGAGTCCTGTTCTCTCTCACCTTCAGGCTTTCGTACTTGTCCGTACGTCCACTGGGACCCGTGTCTGCACCTCTACATTAGTCTCTGGGTCAAAACTTAAAGGCACTTCCTTGGGTTAATTTCTGTCCACTTGCAGAATCTCTCCTTCCTTTTCATCATACTCAATCCCACTTGAAATTAGCTTCTTAAGATCTCTATTCCTGGCTACACTGTAAGCTTTCTGATAGAGACCTTTGCAATTTTTCAAACCAAGAGTTTAGGAGAAATTAGGGGTTTCTTAATGTCCCCTTAATTTCTGGGCCCAGAAAATATTACATTTATTAAAGGACTCTTATGTGTCATGTAAACACTACTTCTGGTTTGTAAAGACTATACCAGGAGGTTCTGGTCCAACTTGATCCCTGTGTAAAACATCATTTTCAGTCTTTACTGGTAACGTCCTAAAAGTCTATTAGATGAGAATGTCAGTTCACACAAGCTTTTCTGCCTTTCTTTCTTCACCTTGCTTTCTCTCAGCAGCAGCTGATCCTCCCCTATTCCCAAACTAAATATTAGAACCAGTTTGTGTGGTTGTTGCTGGATACTATTAGATTCCCATTTCCTGCTCTTAACTTAAAAAACGAACAAAATCTACAGGAAGAAAAAAAGAAAAACTCCCACGCCTTAGCTTCTAATTAGTAAACCTTGTTGGTGTACGTTAAACTGATGCAATTTCCAGTAGTAGAATTGAGAACATTTGGACATGAAGGTAGTGAAACTATTTTTTCAGACTTTGCCAAGGTCAGTCTCATGATATCCTTCATTATTTTGAGTAATAGCTTTTACCATGATTGCACGAAGGCCTGGGTTTTAGTTATGCTTGCCTTTCAAGGCACCGTTAGGAAGAGGTGGGTTAGCAACACACATAATTGTCCTTACTTTAACTAAGGGTTTGTTGTATATGCCCAGAGTTGCCTATCTGCTGCCTGGATAGTCCCTGTTAAGTGTGGCAAAAAGAGAAGCCTTAGACCCTTTGGAGCCTCCAGGGCCAAGGCCTGGGTCGAGCAATGCCCAGATCTCCCCGCAGAGGCCTCCCTCTGCCTGTTTTCTGACGGAGTTCAGCCCCTCGCAGACGGGCTTTTGCTCAAACGGGACAGCTCTGATGGCAATTGGAGCACGTGTCATTAAGACTAGGATACCAGATGGCTGGGGGCTCCGCGGTCCGCCAGCATAAGGGGGTGGAGTCAGGAAAAAACAAACAAACCCCAAACGAAAAGTGGGGTAGGGAATGGATACAACGCAAGTGTTATTTTTAAAGCACCTGTAGAAATAGAGCACTGGCCAGCTTCCCCCTCTCCTAGCAGTAGTTTTTCCCTCTCTGCTTGACCCTCCTCCCTGGGGCTTAAATCAGTGCTCTGTGTTTGTTGCCCAGCAACCGGGTAAAGCCTGGGAGAGGGAGTGCGGGAAGGGCGTGATGGCTCCCCTCCTGGTGTCTGCAGAGGCTGAGAGCCATTCCGATTTGTAGTTGCCAGTAGCCCGGTTTCCGAAGCTCCTAAAATACCTCCAGCCCGGAACTTGGGGGAGGGGAGAGTTCATGAAATTTTTTAAAATGTAAGATTGGCCTTATTGATTGATTGATTGATTGTTTGGAAGAGTAAAACACTTGCAGGCCACACTTTGATAGTGGGAATGTGTTATGAAATAAGAAAGAATTAAGTGAAAAATAGTTGGCACTTTCTAATTTAGAGAGGGAAGTAAAATAAAACCTGCTTCCACCATAAGCAGTAAACCCTGACCAGTTCATTTTATCTTCATTTCAAAGCCAGGCCTGCCTAGTGACCTCCAACCGGGAAGGAGCTGGGGGGCAGCCGATGCTTTCTGAGGCCCTGTGTTCTGTCGGTTGTGTTTGTCAGAAGCTGGAGTGGGGGGTGCGCTTCGCTTCCTGGAAGACCTGGCGCCACGTACAGGCCAGGTTGCCAGGGTATGTAGGAAGCCTCGTCCCAAGTTGGCTGTACCCCGTCCCTCTTCCATTCTGGTGTTAAAGCCTGTGGAAGAGGCTTGGGAAGGTTTCCCCCCCTCTGAGTCTCTCACCTCTGAGGAATGGAGCCCCCAACCCCACCCCACTCTTTTGTTCCCATGAGCTTGTATTTGCCACCCTTTAATAAAGGAGAAAAATCATAGTTCACTAAGAAATCAAGTTACCCTGTATTTTTCCATGTATAATGCACACTATTTTGCCCAACTTTTTTAGGGAAAAATAAGGATGCGCATTATACACGAGTAGTACCTAAAATACCCTATATCTGTTTTTGTGTTTTGTGATTATTACATAAAATTTCTTGTACCATGGTATGTTCAAAAATTAAAGCTAAAATTCTGTTGTTATACAAAAAAACAAGTATCTAAATATAAATACATAAATAGAATTTAGAAATTAAAATGGAAGATTTTTTTTCCCTGAAAGTTTGGGCCAAAACGTGAGCGCACATTATATACAGGGAGCACTTTATACATGGCAAAATACAGTGATTGGATTTCAAGGCTCTGGCTGCCTATGTTTTTCTTCTGTGAGGACTGAGCTTGCTCCCTGGGCAAAGCTCTATCTGGTTTGCCTCACTACCAGCCCGGTTAGAGCTCTAGATAAACCGACGGGCATTCCTTGGAAAAAGCTGCCTTGGTTCTTTGGACTTCTCTTGTTTGAGGGCCACAGTAACTAGTTTTGTAAGAATTAAGGTTGGTAGTATGATTGTTGCTGTGTGGCTGACAGAGAGCTGTCCAGGAAGTCATTGAAAGTCCAGCTAAAAGTTAGCCAGTGTCTGAGGCTGAGGATGCGCAAAGCCTGGTTTGGCCTCCAGCCTGCTGGCTTCTGCCTGCCTTGCAGGGCATTGTTTCCTGCTGCAAAGACCTGAATAGTCAGATTTGCTAGAGCAACGACGTCATCTGCTCTAAACTTTGCTAACGTTTCCTCCGGGTGAAATCTGGCGAGGCTTTCTGGAGCTGAGGAGGCTTCCTGTGGCCTCTGGCCGGAGGGACTTTGGGCGTGGAAGGTCTCAGGCCGCACTTCCTAACAGTGTTCGGTAAATTGCAACATGTTGTCTATTGGCAGTAGTAGCCCTTGGGTGCTAATTACTTAATCCTTTCAGTTTAACCATGTTTGAGTGTTGCCTTATGTACATTTTAAAGAGAAAAAGGAAGTTATATTACAGCCAATAATTAGCTACGGTGTTATACAATTGGTGTTAGACTCCTGCCAGCTCTTATCAATGTGGCTGCATCACATATTTGGAGACAGTTTCACAACTAATTCCTCCCTCTTCAGCACCGCCTGATTTTCCGCAGCAACTGGGGGCTGCAGACAGAGAGGAATGTGGCCGCTTTGGATGGAGGTTTCTGCGGGCGGTGAGGTGGGCCGTGTCGGCATGCGCTGCCCAGGCCCAAGGCGCTGTGCTCTTAATGTCCCTCGGAAAGCGGCCTAGGATCCAAAGCAGGAGGGCGCTGGATGTCGGCGGCTTTGTTTGAGAAGCACTTCAGTGCGACGTTGGTCTTGAGAAACCAGGAAATGCCACATTGGCAGAGCTCCGGGGCCCGTCCACGCAGCCCTCCGTCTCTGACAACGGGCACCGAAGGGTGATGTGTGGGAAAGCCCCCTCCCTGCCGGCGGCCGCACGGGCTTTGTGGCGCGCCCGGGCTGTCTGGCTCCCTGCGCCAGTCCGCGGTGGGCGTGTTATCCAGGAATTTTTTAAAAATCCTTCTTGAAATTATTTGTATGCGCCAACTCCTAGAGTGACAAATTCCAGAAGTCAGCAAATATTTGAATGCTTACTTTATGCCTAGCACAGTACTAAGCATTATAGAAGATACAAACTATACTTAGTATGTGATTTCTACCCCTGAGCTTCTACTTTTTTGAGGAGACAAGACTCGGTTGCATCTTCTAGAAAAAGATGGGCAGTGACATCAGATGTCACCTGGGGAACACCAGGTGATGTCGCACACCAGGGGTGGATCAAACTCAGAGTAACAAAGCTCAGACAGATTATTATCATCAATGACCTGTGTTGAAAATACAACTGCCAGTGCCCGTCAGTCAATGAGAAGATCAAAAAACTGTGCTACATTTACCCAGTGGAATACTATGCAGCAGAAAGGAAGAAGGAGCGCCTGCCCTCGCTGATGGCATGGGTGGAGCTGGAGAGCATCGTGCTGAGTGAAACGTGCCGGACAGTGGAAGACAGTTACCTTATAATCTCACCTATATGTGGAACCTAATCAACAAAACAAGCAAATGAGCAAAACAGAACCAGAGACGTGGAAATGAAGACCTAACTGACTGTGACCAGAGGGGAGGGGGCGGGGGGTGACGGGGGAGAGAAGGGGAAGGGGCAAGTCAAGGAACACAAGCAGAGGACCCCTGGACAAGGACAGCGGGGAGGGGATTGACTGTGGGAGCGGGGGTGGAGGGGTGAGCAACAGGGAATAATGTGGGACAACTGTAATTGAACTACAATTAAAAAAGAAAAACACAACTATCAAACAGACTGGACACTGTGTTCTCTCCTTTATGCAAATCTAACGGAAAGCCAGATGATAACGGCATTGATGCAACAGCCCGACATAGCGATTCTCACTATCCCTGAAAAAAAAAAGTCTTTCTGATGAATCCTGCTCTAAACCTGGAAACCTGGTGGATCTTTTTCATGTGTTAATATTCAGCCTTCGCAGTCCAGCCATGACTCACAAGTATCTTTGCACATTTTGGCTCTATCTGAGGTGCTTAAGAGTTGATTGCTTGAAGATATTTCTTCTCTCCAAAAGGTATTTGGAGAGGAGGAATCTGTATTGAATATTGATTCCTTCCCACCACGTTCCCCCTACATGTGCAGCCGACAAAGCAGTGTGGGATGAAGTGCTAAATTGTGCAGTCTGGGCTGCTTGAGCCAGGAAAGCAAATCAGAGAGAAGAGAGGTCAGTGTGGACTGAAATGGCTAAAGAAGGCTTCTGCACGGGGCCCAGATGGGACCTGAGTTCACACTTGAAAAAGTGGAAGCTCAGGGAAAAGATGAGGAGGCATGATGTAAGGCTGGGGGAGCCGCGCTTTCGGTTTTTGGTTGCCCCCCCCACCCCAGGGACGCTCAGCGCTTGGCCTTTCTGGCTGAAACAGTGGACGAGGCAGTGCAGGGCGGTGGAAACCTGGCTGTTACTCCCGACTCCTGCCTTGGGAGCTGTCGTTTGCACTCCCTGGGTGCCGACGGCCACCTCCGTCAGGTGGAAACAACACTGCCTACGTGGTGATGTTTGTGTTGCTGTTGGTAGGATTCAGTGGGGGAATGTGTATGAATGTTTTTGTGCATAGCAGGAACTCATTAAGTGTTAGCTGAGCCTGAACTGAGTTGATTTCTTTGGGAAGCATTTATCCTGATTTGTAGATTGCCAAGTTATCTGTGACTCCTGTGGTGGCCGCAGGGACCCCGTACGGCAGCAATAGAATGCTTTACCTACACAGAAGCTTCAACGTAGCACTTCTCAAACTTCTGTGTTACGCCCCTTTGGGCCAGTGTTGTTTTCTTTAAATGGTCCCATTCAGCCTTCAAAATCTTAACAAAAGTGTTGTCAGATATTTCAGTACTTATTTTCTTCCTTATAGGTGCGGAATGGCCACATTAAAAGAATCACTGATAATGACATCCAGTCCCTGGTGCTAGAGATTGAAGGGACAAATGTCAGGTAGGTTGCTACTCTGTTCTCCCAGAGACGTCGGCCTCCCAGGGGAGGGCGGCCCCGCGGTGGGCGGCACCAACCGCAGAGGCTGGCGCCCGGTGTGAGTACAGGAGCTGTCCTCTGGCGGCTCCTTGGTCCCCGCGGCCTCGGCGTCCTTCTCTGTGAAATGGCGGTCATAGCAGTGCGCCTTCCTTATAGGGCTATGCGAAGACTCAATACGGGGATGTGTATGAAACACCTAGAACCTGCTTAGCGTGTATGAAGTGCTGTGCAAGTATTAGCTGCTATTCACTTTTAACCAAGGGGTGGGCGTGTGCGTGCGTGTGCGTGCGTGGCGGGGTTGGGGGAGCGCTGCTCTAATCACCCAGTGGGTGGCCGCTGTGCTTTTCGGTGCCACAGTGGCCTTAGTGTTGGTTTTCTATCATCTGCTGGTTCTCTCGGATCAGAACCGGATCTTCTCTCACTTGAAGAACGTCCTCAGATCCACTGATCTGACTTTGCTTTTCAGGTGTTCTATGGCCGACGTCTAGGCCTGTGCCGAGCTTTGGTTTCAAGGTCCAGCATTTTGTAAAGCGTTAGCTGACTTAAGGGTTGAGGGGTTCATTGGTCGATGCGTCTGGACCTTTTCAGCTGTGCCATCTGTTGCATCCTCTTGGGCCGTGTGTGTGGCTGTGCACACCACAAAGGAAAAGACGAGTGGTGTGTTTGTTGGTCTTTCCTCCTACAGCACCACGTACATCACGTGTCCTGCAGACCCGAAGAAGACACTGGGGATTAAGCTTCCATTCCTTGTCATGATTATCAAAAACCTGAAGAAATATTTTACTTTCGAAGTACAGGTAAGTGTGTGCCCATGAATGTCCGTGCACTCGGCTGCCCCAGAGTGTGCTGTCAGCCTGTAGGAAAAAAGCGGCCCTTGGGAGTACCTCTCTCCTCTTCTATGCCTTCTCTTCTGCCTGCTCTGTGCACTTGACTCAGCCCTAAGTATTATGGCATACTTTTGGTATTAGTAATCATAATTTAATGCCAAGTTTTTAAAGAGATGTAATAGCCATGGCTGGTGTGGCTCAGTGGATTGTGCGCCGACCTGCAGACTGAAAGGTCACCAGTTCTGTTCCCGGTCAGGGCACATGCCTGGGTGGTGGGCCAGGTTCCCAGTTGGGGGCGTGCAAGAGGCAACTGATTGATGTTCCTCTCGCACATCATTGTTTCTCTCTATCCCCCTCCTTTCCCCTCTCTAAAAATAAATAAATGAATAAGCTATTAAAGAGATGTAGTAAATCTAATCATAGTGACAAGATTCTAAAGCTTAAGGGTTAGAGTAGTGTTCATGTGGGGAGTAACCACTTAGTAATGGGTTATCGTTGGTCTCTATTCTAGTATTTTTTATTTTTCAAAGGGAAGAATGTTTATGAAGTGATTTTATGGCCTGAGAGCCTAACGGGTGTGTCATATGTCATAAGCAGCTGGGGTTGTCTTGGCAACAAATCAGATAAAATTGCTCCTTCCAGGCCATCTTCATCCAGGGTGACCTGTGTCTGGTCTGCTTATTCTCCTTTGGGCCTCAGCCGTGGGAAGCCACCTTTGGGGGTCAGGTCCTTGCCTGTCCAGGATTGTTAGATTCTTCGAAGACGGGACGAACACGACTCTTGTCTGCATCTCCCAGGTGCTAGATGACAAGAACGTGCGGCGGCGGTTTCGGGCGAGTAACTACCAGAGCACCACACGGGTGAAGCCCTTCATCTGCACCATGCCCATGCGGCTGGATGAAGGCTGGAACCAGATTCAGTTCAACCTGTCGGACTTCACTCGGCGGGCCTATGGCACCAATTACATTGAGACCCTCAGAGTGCAGGTACTGGGTCCTTGTCCAGATGGAGCCCGGGCCGTGGAGGGGCACGCTCTGACTGGCTTGTGTCCCATATGACGCAGGAGTCGGTGACATAAGCTTCCAAGTGACTGTCCAGGGGGCCTTGACCTCAGAGTTCAGGACAGAGTCAGGATTCTGCTCAGATATGGTGGGAGGGTGTGGGAAGCAAATCTCCCTTTGTCACAATCCAGCATGGGCCAATATGAGGAGACGCCAAAGGGATGAAGCTTTGACAGCACCACGGGGTGGGGAGCTCTAGGAGAGTCAGGAAGCAAGGAAGGACCGTCACATTTAGTCTCAAAATAAGTCCTGCACCCACAGATCCATGCAAACTGCCGCATCCGACGGGTTTACTTCTCAGACAGACTGTACTCAGAAGATGAACTGCCAGCAGAGTTCAAACTCTATCTCCCAGTGCAGAACAAGGCGAAGGTGAGCCAGCCTCCTGAGGAGGACCGGGTGGTGGGGTGGGGATGCCGTGTGCCGATGGGTGCGCTGTTCCACGCTCGGCCGCACAGCCTCTCCGCGCCGCCGGCAGGGAGAGCAGTGCGCCTTTCCATGCCTTTCCATCGGAAGATCCTGTCTTCCCCACCATCGGCGGCGGCTCAGGGCTGACCCTGTTGGGGGCTCTGCTCTTCCCCTCCACCTGCTCAAGGCGATCCTGCCCCGCCTCAGGCAGGGCCTCCTGCTTCCTGCCCACACACCTGCCCCTCGGGCCTCTCTGTCAGCCCGTGGCTGGCTCCTCAGACACAACGGTGGGCGCCCGCCCGCCCGCCGCTGACCTGTGTGTGTTTCCCCGCAGCTCAGCGCCCCCAGCCCACCCGAGGCACTGACCACCTATTTTCTAATAACCTGAAGTGATGCCTCTTTTCTGTTTCTTTTTTTTTTCCTCCAGCAATAACTGGAATGCAATTCAAGGGATGGACCCTGGACCTGACTTTAATTTTAGAAAGGAAACTATCTGGAGGACAATGCAGAAAAAAATATATTTATATTAGTTCACTGTGCTGTGGTTCTTTTATCTACTACTTGGTGTCCCTTGCCGCAGACACCAGTGACCACGCCGTACGTAATTGCGTTGTAAGTACAGCGGGGCATCCGTGGCTGCTGAGCCTCCCGCTGCCCGCCCCAGTGTGTGGGGAGATGCATTACCACGAACTTACGGAATTAAAGATGTCAACTTCAGACCAATGTTTCTTTCTACGGTTTGTTCTTTGTTTTATATGTTATTCAAATATATGTATATGCTGCGTAATACTCATAACCCAGAAATGAATAAAATGTTATATTCTTGGTTTGTACATTTGTTCTTAGTTTGTGTCATTTTTAACGGTGACATTTCTCTTTCCTTTGTGGTATGAAAATAGAACTCTTTCCAAAGAATGTCCCATACATTTATGCTGTGAAATTGCTGGCAGTAAGCACTTAAAGAACAAGACAGATCTCTAGATGCTGATTTGGAACGACTTCCAAGATAAATGAATGGAGAAACCCAGGAGTAGTGAGTGCGTGACTACTGGGGGCCCCTCAGGAGGGGCTGGGCCTGGGGTCGGGCTGAAGACAAAATGGCATCTAGTCCCAACTGCCCTCTGTCCCAGCCAGCACACAGGGCCCCTCAGTGTTGGGACAAGTCACCACCCCACTATTGGAGCTCCAGATGAAGTACCTGCCCTGAATTTAGGGACTTAACGGGAAAACTGGTTCTTTAAACATTAGACCCACATGCAAGAACTGAAACCTTAGTCCACTTGCCCAACTCACACTTATTCTGGGGCATACACTCGCTTAGACAAATAGTTAAATGCATGAAAGTTGCCCTGGTTACAGGCCGTCCCGGTGACACGCCAAGGTTGCGGCTCCAGCGACAGTCGGCCCATCCGAGGGGCGACCCGTGAGTGCGTAAGTAAGTGGGACAACAGCCTCTCTCTCTCCTTCTCCCTTTCCCTCCTCTCAGATGAATAGGTAAAATTTAAAAATAAAAATTTAGGAAAGTTAAGCACTTGCGCTACAACTCTACCATACGGAACATGCCGGGGGATAGGCAGCTGGGGCCAGAGACGAGCATCCGCAGGTGCATCGAGCTGATCCTGAGGGACGCACATGACTAGTGCAGCGATCACGGCTGGAGAGAGTGGTGGTTGTAGCATACACTTGTACACGAAAACTAATATTTTTGGAAAGGTAATATTTATGCAATAAAAATGTTGAAGTCGAAAGGAACAAAGGGCCATCCTAGGTACCGCGTTCTCCCCAGCCAGGCACTCGGTCTGGACTCAGATCCCGGGGAGGGAGTTGGATTGTGGGCAGAGCCATTTTGACTTTGATTAGAGGTAAAAACCCGTGGCGTTAAAGTCATTGTTGCCACTGCCACCTCCTGAAAGGTCACAGGGCCAGAAGATCCCCTCTCCCAGGCCCTGCGCTTCCAGCGTCTGCGCGGCCAAATCTGCGAGGAGGGCAGGGCTGCAGGGGGCGGACGGGCGGACCGGAAGCTGCCTCTGCTACCCCGGAAGCTGCCTCTGCTACCCCGTATGGCTCAGTTTCCATTTCCCACAGTGGTCACGTGTCGCACTGAGGGGCGCTCACCCAAGACGACTCTGCCCCTTGTCTCCTGCTGACAACCAGGCTGGGGCCTCCGCTCCCCCGGGGCTGCCCTCTCCTCTGAGAGTCCCCAGTCAGCCGTCCAGCGTCACAGGGCGCCCATCAGCCCCGGTGACAGCTGCTCTTTCGGGGCCAACCCCGGTCGCATTTGGGCGCCCCTGCGTCCTCCTGCGTCGGCGTTCCTGTCGTGAGACCCCACGTGCCCGTCTCCCTAGCGTTCTGGGTTCCAGCAGGAGTCCTCCGAGACTTGTGGGGGGCGGGCGGTCAGGGATGTCAACAGAGCCGCTTGTCTCTGACGGTTGCGTAGGGAAATCTTCCCTTCAATCTGGACTCTGTTGCGGGATGAAAGATGCTTTTGTGGAGGCAGGAACGCCCGGTTCACTTTTCATCTCCCTTTGGTGCCGGGCCCCCAGCGCGGCGCTCCTGGAGTCCAGAGACGGACAGTGCCGCCCTCTCCCCACACAGGGCCCCCTTCGCCCCGGGCGCTCGTCAGCCTATGTATGGGCATGACCTCACCGCGCTCTGGGGGCTGGGAGGCAGCAGCTGTTGACTTTCCAGATGCTTCTCATAGCCACCGGGAGGAAGTGAGGGGGCGTGAGGGTGATGCGATGGATTATCTAAGCTGGCCCCGGGCCAGTGTGAGTTGTGGCACCAGTGACGGCGGGGCCCCTTGCCCTCAGCTTTCCAGGTCACCAGGGAGATGACCACGGCCAGGGAGGGGGGAGTAGAGGACAGGCGTCGGGGCTAGAGGTCTTCGTCACAGAGCTGGGGCCCGAGGGACTGGAGCGGGCCGTGGGTTAGCCAGCAGCTCGGACGCCGCGTGTTTTAGAAGGACTTTTCCCAATGAGCGTTGGTTAACTGGCATGCACTCGAGGGGGCAGATGTGCGACCACTCCCAGCAGCGCTCACCTTCGGGGAGAGCAGACCGACTGGGCCCTTGTTTGCCGCTCCTGTATCAGCTGTGTCCCCCGCAGGCAGACCCACAAGGCTGCGCCAGTCCTGCCCCTTCCTGGGGCATCTCTCGAGGAGGCGGGTGCGTCAGAGAACAGCCCCCAAGCTGACTCCTCTCCCCTCACCCCCTTCAGCCAAAAGCCTCAAGTGTCAGAGGACTCACTGAAGAATGCCTTGGAGCTCTCATCTGAGTCCCCTCTTGCCCCATTTTACTGAAGAGGACACAGTAGCTCAGAGGGACATGGGCTGGCCCCGCCCTAGGAGTGGCAGGGGCAGAATGATCACACGGTGGGGGCCATATGCCTACCCCGTCTGCCCTTGTGTTGGCGTCCCCTTCCTGTGTGGCTGGCCGTGCCCTTTTTATAGAGGACACTGACAGGTCAGATAACGTCCACCTGGGGGGCGGGGCCAGGCCAGACTTGGCTGCTCAGTAGAGGTCGAGGCCTGAGCTCTGCCTCTGCGGTGGGGACCTGCCTGGTGTGTCACTTCTCAGCGGCACATTAGCTGAACGCCAGGGCCTGAATGAGGCTGAGGGTAAAAGCAGGGAGCCAGGGTTCGCGCGCGTAACTGAGGGGCCACGAAAGCAGCAGAGGCCCCTGGGAAATTGAGGCTGTGCCAAGAACCTGCAGAAAGACGGAAGCCCCAGCTCCCATTCCTGAACTGGAAGTGCTGTATTTGAGTGGGTCCGGCAAAATTTTAACTTCTTTACAGGTATTTGTTTTACCTGTAGGTAAAAGGATGATTTCATTTTATGCAATTTTTTAAATAGGCAAAAGAATATATTTTTCTAGAATGCATGTATAAACGACCATCTATAGTGACAGGCTGAGTAGCTCCAAGCTCAGGAGACTTCGCCTTAGGGGGACAGCGACCAGAGAAGCCCTTCGGGGGGCGGGGGTTCTGGGGACCACCGATGCTTTATTTCCTAACCCGGGTTGTGTTCACATATGGATGTTTGCTTCATTACTATTTCAATTACATACAGAAAGCTATTCTTCTGATTATATTTCTCAATTTAAAAACATTTGAATTTAGATGACGCAGCTCTGGCCTGTTCAAATGCATGCTCTTCAGACGCAGCTCATTAAAATGCAGATTCTCTTTCAGGAGATCTAAATCCGGCCCAGAAATCTGCATGTTTAACAGCTTCCCCTGGTGATTTTTGATGTTTCCGTCACTGGAGAAGCTGCTCCAAATTGGAGGAAGCAGGAATTACTATGGTAGCTTTGAGTGTGGAACGCCCAGATGCTGGGAGAGGGGGAAGCGTGAAGCAAACCCGCCCCAGGCACATCTGCAGAAAGCAGCCTGCCCCGGCCCCCGACCCCGAACACCGTACCTTCCCTTTAAACACACATTCTAGTTAGGTGACTTACACCCCTATACCTTTTCCATAACCTGAACATCGGGAGCCCTGTGATGCAAACCACAAGCGCCTCTGGACTGCGAGAGAGCCACTCCAAATTGGAAACCCATGAGGCATCGAACATCTGGATGGAGCGTGAGCCTTGGAAAAAGTGTGCCTCTTGGTATCCATGGTATCTGAAGCAAAGCAAAAAAAAAAACAAAAAAAAAAAAACAAAAAAAACTGTGCAAGGGTGGGATATGGAAACGCATTGGAGAGAACCCCTTATTAGAGGGTGGAAAACGTCACCAGAAGCCTCGGCCGGTTTCTTGCAGGAGGGTCATAAATAAGGGTCTCTGTCATCACTTGGGTTTCTCCCGGTTCTTTCTTCCATTAAGTCTTACGTTGTGAATCCTGGTGTTAGGGGAGGGGATACAGTCAAATTGGGAAATGCAGTAGAATTGACCCGCGCATGCTAGCCCTGGGGCTCCAAGTCATCCTCCAAAGCCGCCCCCGCTCCCTGAGACTGCCCTCATGTTCCTTTGAACCCTAAAGCATCCTTCCAGGCCTGGGACCTCTTTTCTTGGCGTTGGAAACCAACCTAAACCAACATATCAGATTCTTGGTGACTGTCAGGTGCCTCCGGACCTCACAGAGAGTTGGGGGGAGATGTCATTGTCCCCCTTCCCCCGCGCAAGCTGGCCACCTGGTGGTGGGCCACAGTAGCAGGTCTCATCAGCCTCAAGTACAGAACGGACTAGCGAGCCCGCAAAAGAGATTCCTGCCACCTGTTCCTAACGCTCGGCGAAGGGTCTGTTCGCTCTCCATGGGGAAGGCGAGGGTGTGCGGACAGCCCACGGGAGATGGGCCCGTGGGACTTCTCTGCTAAGCGTGTGTGGGGGTGCGGGTGGGGGCGGGCTGCAGGTCCAATAGGAGTCCCAGACTAAACATGTTCCGAAGGTCTCGGGTGGCTGGGCCTGCCAAATTCTTATGCCCCATGTTCATGGGGACAGAGGGACGGATTTAAAGCTTCTGGCCAGCCACATATTTTGGACTTGACATTTCACCAGTGAAAAGGCATTTCTGACATTGCTGTCCTACACCCAAAATTTCCCTCTGGCCCCCTCCCCCAGGAAATCACAGCAACATCAAGTTAGAGCAATGAAGAAGCTGGAGCTTGCCTGGGAGGCCGAGTGAGCCCCAGAGGCGCTGCTGGCCTGCCCCAGGGGGCCTGTGACACTCGAGCCCTACTGCACCCACTGGCCGGGGAAGCCTTGGAGGTCTGACAGGGGCCCCAGGGCTCCGCCCCTTCCCCCGGAGGGTGAGCTCACCCTATGCGAGGGACCCATCGCGGCTGCCATGGTCCCCTCCTGATGGGGGCTCCCTGGTTCTCAGAGGAACCAGCTTTCTGGCATGCTCTGTGGAACCGTATAAAAGAAACACTTCTGTTTCTTCTTCCACTCACACTCACGATACTCTGACACCAGATGTGTGGGTTTTTCCACTCTTAACACCAGCTGGGCATTCCATTCCAACACTAACTACCTGGAGTTAGCGTCGGATCCAGACTGCCATCGTCGCCTCAGACACCAGTGGCAAATAGTGGTCCCCAGATGACCCCCACTTCTCTTGGAGTTGGTTACAAATTGGGGATTTCCAGACTCCCTCCTCAGGTTTGATAACGTGCTGTCGTGGCTCACAGAACTCAGGGAAACATGCTCACCAGTTTATTCCATGATAGAGGGGGGGAAAAAGGGCACAGGTGAATAGCCAGAGGAAGAGATAAGTCAGGTACGGCCCAGAAGGGTCCCCAGGGCAGGAGCTTCTGTCCCTGTGCCATTACCACATGGATGTGCTTGTCAACCTGGAAGCTTTCCCAACCTGGCACTTGATGGCTTTCTATGGCAGCTTCATCATGCAGGCGTGGTCGACGACCAGCTCAGCCTCCAGCCCCTCTCCTTCCGCAGAGGATGGGAAGTGGGGCTGGAAATTCCAAGCTTCTCTTCACAGCTCTGTCTTCCTGGTGACCAGCCGCCATCTGGGAGCCATCGGCCGCCCGCTGAGAGTCCCCGCATTAGAATAAAAGACACTCCTATCACCCAGAAAATTCCAGGGGATTTAGGAGCTCTGTGTCCAAAACTGAGGCCAAAAGATCCTTTTAGCCCCTTTTATTGCTTAGAAAATTACAAAGATCTTAAGAGTTCCGGTCAGGAGCTGGGGCTGAAGACCGAAATATGTATTTCTTCTTGGGTCGCAGTATTACACTGCCTCTCCTGGGGAGGTGCCCTCTTTCATCCCCTGCTCCTGGGAGGGGCGGGTCCCTCATCACCCCATGCCTGCTGCCCTGGCCGCCAGTTCTGTGGGCTTGGGCCTGGCTGCGGGCAGTGGAGGGGGTTCTCTGGTTCCGTTCCCCCCTTTAATCCCTCGCAGCTGTTGTTCCCTCCTCTGGACAGACAGTTGTGTTGGAGGGAAGGGAAAGAGTTATTTTGAGTTGGCCACTGGCTTCTGACCAGGAGACATGGATGGCTGTGCCGGGGACTGGCGCTGGGGTGGGCCTGAGGGGTGGGGACAGTCCACATGACTAATTACAGGGGGCGCTGGGGAGGGGACGTGGTCCTCACCGAGATGGGGGCTGTAGAAGAGCCGGGCGGGCTGGGGAGGACACGGGCTGGAGAGCGGCAATGCGGAGAATGGAGCCGGTGTCCCGGGCAGAGTCCGGACCGGCCAGAGGGCTGGGGAAGGTAGACGTGGCCTCCCACGTTGGCCGCGGGCAGCAGCGGGAAGGCAAAGGAGGTCTCTGTGACCACGATGGGGGCTTTGGAAGGGAGTGGGGTGCCTCTCACTGAATGAGCTGCCTGCGAGGGGCTGGGCTGACCAGGCAGCCTGCGGCACAGCCCCCTCCTCCGGGCAGGCCCTCCCCAGCCAGCTCCTGGCTCCCAGAGAGTTTGGGGAAGACGTGCCCTCCAGCAGCTCTTCCCACCCCCGCTTCCAGCCGGTGAGGTCACTGTAGGGCAACCTGGGAAAGCCAACCGGCCAGGAGCCTAGCCCTTCCCCTTAGGGCTGCCAGCACCGCTCGAACCAGCCTGGGGCCTCAGGATGCAAAGATAACCTCGCTGAGCCTCCCCGTTCTGCGGACTCGGGACTGCGATGATGCTGAGCACCGCGTGGGGCTGTGGGGGTCCCCGGAGAGCGAGCTGTCTGCAGCCCGTCACCCTCACAGGCACCTTGTGCTTGGTCTCCCTCTCGGGCCTGCACGGGTCGGGGGTGGGGGGACCAGGAGGCGTCTGATGGGGAGGACAGGACGAGCAAAGGAGGCTTCACCAGGGAGGGAGCCGGAGGTGCAGGGACCTGAGGAGAGCGGAGCCCACTAAGCCGTACACCTGAGAGGGCGGAGCCCACTCATTTCCTTCCCTGCTGGGCCCCCAGCACCTAGGATAGTGCCTGGCCAGGTTTGGTGCTCGGTTGCATGTGTTTTGAATGAACAAATGAATAAACAAATGAATGAATGAAGTTTTGAGTGACTCACTCGCTGCTTGGGGTGTGGACCTGCCCTGGGCCACGGGCAGAAGGTGACTGAACAGCGAATCCTTGGGCTGGAATTTGACGGGGGACATCCAGGGAGAAGGGGCAGCAGAAGTGAAAAATGGCCCCCACAGAACAGGGTTGGGGTCGGCCCTTCTGAGAGGGAGGCCGCCTTGGGGGAGAGAGTAGCACCTTCTCCCTCTCCCGGGCTCCCGCCATGACCTCTGCTCCCCTGGTGGCCAGAGGAGGGACAGGAGAGAGGGAGGAGGGAGTGCCTCCGCGAAGGGCCAGCTTGCCATTCCCCGAGGCCCTGCCCCCCTGCCCGTGGCTCAGGGGGCACTGCCGCTGGTGAGGGTGAGGGACGGGGCAGCTCAGGGAAGCCGGCAGGCAGCCCCAAGGGGGCTCTTTGCCAGGGAAACCCTTTTCCAGGGAGCAGCGTGGCCCACCAGGGGCTGCCAGCATCCCGCCTGGTCCTTGGGTCAGGCTCGGGAGAGACAGAGTCCACACGGCTCCTGGCCTGGGTCGCTTTGCTCTTCCCAGGGGAGACCCTCCCCACCCTCCCCACCCTCCCCACCCACAGAGGGGACCCGGCCCAGCTCTCTGCCCCCTGCCTGGCCCTGGGCTGCCTGGCTTTTCAGGGACAGCTGACTCACAGCTTTGGCTGCCCCTAGCTCAGCCTCGTCCTCCAGCCCAGGGCCGAGGGGGACTGAGCCCTTCCCTCCCCGAGCTTCCGGCCAGCTTCAGGCCTCTGCAGAGAGGCGGGGTCTCGTTTATGTCGGGAAGCCCTTTCTCACCTGTGCTCCTCACAGATGTGCCTGCTGGGCAGGCGTTGCCGCCCCATGTCAAGGGGTGGGGTGGGGACACTAAGGTCCCAGGGAGTGGGAGCCCTGCCTTGTGGCGCGCAGCCCGGTGGAGCCTGGCTCGCAGGGTGAGGGGTGGAGGAGGGGCAGAGCTGCCCCCAACCTTGTCCCAGAGGGACGGGACCTGCCTGAGGACCTGCCCGGGCCCTGATCAGCCTGCAGGGGAGGCATCAAGCTGCCTCCCAAGGGCACCCTGGGGAGCCCTCCCTAGGCCTGAGCCCTTCTCTCTGTAGGGTCCTGCCAGGCAGGGGGCCCGGGGAGTGGGTGGCTGTCGCAGGGACCCCATGGGTGCAGGCATGGCTTTGGGGGGCAGGCAGCCTTGCATCTGAAACCCAGTTCGACCCCTCTCTCACAGCCCCGGTTGAGAAAGGACCCTCCGTTTCCAGATAGAGAACCGCTGTGCCTCCCTCTCAGGGTGGGAGGAATCGGAAATGACGTGAAATGCTCTTTTCGTTCATTCAGACATATTATTCATCGAGCACTGGGACATGGGTTGAATGAAACAAATGGATATCAGTTACTCATCGGGCTTACACTGCAGCTGGGGAGAACGGCGGGCAGTTGGGGGACACCTCTGAGAAGGGGTGAGCAGTGCAGACTCTGTAAAGAGCCGCATTCTGGGGGGAAGGGCCCGCGCTGTGAAGGCTGGTCCCGGGCCGGGCCGGGCCACGGGGTCGAGAAGCAGTGGAAGCAGATGCGCCCGGGCAGCAGGTGAGAGTGCGGGCAGCCGGCGGGGGCCCGCCCCTCCTCTGGGCCCCATTCCACAGGAAGTCGCCCCTCGCAGCTGCGGAAGGTCAGGGCCTGCAGGGTCACAGGACGCGGCAACTCTTAACACCACTTCCTCGTGCTGCGATCTGACTGTGTCCTTCCTCCCTTCCTGCCATCGCGTGGCCTCTTCCTCAGGTCCTTGTCCCAGAGGCCTCCCCCACTGTGGCCCGTGACCCCCTAACCCCCGCCCCACAGAGCCTCCTGCCACCGCCTCTGGCTTGGAGAGGCCTCTGTGTCTGCTCCGGCCAGTCTGGGAGCCTCACAAAGGCCCCTTTCACCAGAGGGCATTGTAGGGGGACTGGGAGGGGGCGTGGTGCCCTCTTGCCCGCGGGCATAAAGACCCCCTTTCTGTTCCTCTGTGCCAGCCCTCTCGGCTGGCGGGTGGAGGGGCTGGGTGCAAGGAGATTCTTGTCCTTCCTTTTAAAGTATGGGCACGACTGGGGCCCAGCCGGACAATGGTGGTGATTTACAGTGTGCTGGGCCTCCGGGCCGCCTGCCGCAGTGGCACTGAGCAGCCAGGAGCACCTCGGCGGCGCAGGGGGCCCGGCAAGCAAAGAGCCCTGCACCGCTGGGTCTAGGGTGCCTGTCTAGGATCCCAGAGTGGGAGCCTGGCTCGCCTGAAAGGCAAGGGGTTGGGCTGGTAATTTCATAGGCCCCCCCCACCCCGCCCCCTCTCCCCAGCTCTGCTACAAAGGCTCAGAGGAAGGATGAGCTTGGGGGTGCTTGGGGGGTGGGGAGGGACTGGCGGGTCCTGCATCAGATAAGGGGCCTCACTGGGAAGGTAGGGGGCCTCACTGGGAAGGTAGGGGCCCTCTCCAGGGGTTGGATGTGCGGCCGCAGAAGGAGGGGACTGTAGAGGGAGACAGAGCCCGGAGGTGGGCCAAGGAGCAGGGGAGACAGGAGCCGCGCCAGCGGGCATCTGGGGCGGTTTGGAGGCGGGGGCCTGGCCACTGACGCAGCCCAAGAGTTGAGTAAATGAGACCAACTCCGGACAGTGCCCTGGGTTGTGGCAGCAGAAAGCTGGGCTGCCCTCTGTGGGGCTGGGAGCCCTGGGATTGGGGGGGGCAGGCGGAGGGGCAGGTGGAGCAACTTGGAGACGCACCCACTGGCAGGGGAGCGCTAGAGAGGGAGAAGAGAGAGAAGGGAGGCTTTGTGACGGAGAAAGCCAAGGGAAGAAAAGTGAGGGAGCTCCCCCAAGGAGAGGAGCTGAAAGACAGAGGGAGAGACAAGGAGAGGAAACAAGGGAGAACTGATTCGGAGGAAGAGGCAGGGAGAGCGAAGGAGAAGGAGCACAGCGAGGGGGAGAGGGCGGGGAGGGAGGACAGGGAAGGCGAGGAGGACCCAGGCCAGAGCCGGGGGACAGAAAGCCACGGGAAGTCGAGGGTTCTGCCCTGTCCTCACTGGCCTTGCGCCCCTGCCCTCCACCCCGCCACCCCCGCCTTTTGGCCCGACCTCACCATCCCCCACGGGAAGCGGGGCGAGGTGGGTGCTAGTCTGCTCTCTGGCTCACGAGGAGGAAGCGGGGTGATCCCACCAAACGTAGGCAGCAACTTCTGGATTAAGCAGCAGAGCAGCCTCACAGGAGAAGCGGCCCCGTCACCGGATGCCTGGCCATCCTGAAGGCAGGGCACTGGCCCCCGTGACCCCTCAGAGAGCGTGGACTGTACCGTGCTACTCTGGTTTGGCAGGGCCCAGTGTGGGGGAAGGTGGTTTTCCGACCCTATGCCTTGGTTTTCCTCTAGGAGCCAGAGCTGAGGGCAGGGGCTGAGGTTCACTGACAGGGCTGGGGGCGGGGGCTGTGGAACCGAAGCTGGTGACGTTGCAGTGCGTGCGTCCAGGTGGGCCTGGGACTTTCTCTCCACTCCCGGCCTCTGGTCCAGGAAAAGACAGCTGGGGGAGAGGGGCGGAGGGCGGGAGTCTGCTGAGTGTTTCCAGGGAAAAACTGATCCTTCCATGGAACACATACAGGCAGCCGGCGCCGCCCCCCGCCCGCCTCACCCCTCCACTCCCATCCTTCCCCTCCTGCCACCGCCTCCACTCCTTCCTCCCTCACTTTCTGGCAGGAGGAGCCCAGCAGCTGGAAAAACCATGCTCTGTTCCCAACTCCCACCCTGAGCGCTGCTGAGCCCCCGTGGGCCTGCAGACGGGCCGGACGTGCGTGCGCTCCCCGCTCCCCGCGCTGCCTGGCCGTCCTGTCTGCGGTCCGGGGAGTGGGAGGGGCGGGGAGAGAAGCAAGCCTGAGCTGGCTGCCCGGAGCCTCAGCTTTGTCACCTGAAATATGGGCAGGACCCCTGCCCTGTTTCCCTAATAGGGCTGAGGCGAGGGTCACAGAAGCCAAGGTGGGAAAGGCGGGACGGGAGCCTGCCCCGGAGCCCCCAGGAGGCAGGCTGCCCGCACACCAGCCGCCCTCACGCCAGCCGCCCTCCGGGTGGGTGCTGTGACTGGGCCTGTTTCCCAGTGAGGAGCCTGAGGCGCAGAGAGAGAAATGGCCCACAGCTGGCAAGTGGCTGACTTGAGACTGGAACGCGGGTCGGACTGACGGCAGGGTAACCAACGCCGGTGCGTCCTCACCACCGCGCAGGGATGGGGAGGGAGCGGCTGCCCCTCTCTCCCTCCAGGGCTCCGATGCTCTTCGACCCCGGGGTGCTGCCTGTCCCCGGCCTATGAGACCTGAGGCTGCTCCTGACTTAGGGAGCTTCTGAGGGTGTCCCAGGCTGTGGGCTGGTTTTGTCTCTCTTCCTCCAAGCACTGGCCGGTTCCTGGAGGGGCCATCAACATAGACACGTGTCCCTTCCTCTCTCTCTCTTCCTTGGCCCAAACCCCACTGCACGTTCCCAGTCCTTCCCCAAACAGGGGCTGAGTCAGATAGGGACGCTGAGTGAGGCTTCCCCAGGACCCAGCAACCTCCCGGGAGCGGACCTCTCCTCCCGCAGGCTGCTCAAAGGGACCCAGGCCCCACCCTGCACCTGAACGCCTCACCCCAGCTGAGTCCACTGGCGTGACCGTGCATGACCGGGGCCCCTGAGACCAGCCCCTTGGATGGTCAGGCTGGAGAACGCCCCCGCCCCCAGGCGGCAAGCATCAGCAAGAACAGTGTGCCCTCCCCAATACCACCTTTTCCTGAGTTCAGTTCACCAACAACTCCCTGTCTCCAGAGGCCTGTTCACCCCTTTTTCCTCCTTACTCCACTCTGCTATGTCCCACAAATTAGGATTTATATTGGGGGTGGGGGTGCCAGAAGGGTAAGAAGGATCTGAATTTATTCATTTTGGTTCTGGAGTTAATAAAGCTGAATGGGAATCCTGGTTCTGCCAATTACTTATGACCTTGAACAAGGGACACTACCTTTTGGAACCTCAGTTTTTTATTTGTAAAATATATAGGTACTTATCTACTCATTCACATCCATCCATCCATCCATCCATCCATCATCCATTTATCCATCCATGTATCCATGGTATCTACCCGCCTATCCATCGATCCATCAATCATCCATTTATCCATCTATCTATCCACCCATCCATTCTTTTATCCATCCATCCATCCACCCATCCATTCATCCACCCACCCATCCACCCATCCACCTCTCCATTCTTTTATCCATCCATCGATCCATCCACCCATCCATATGTACTAAGTTCCAGGCCCTAGCACAGGCCTTGAGAGTTGAAATGGGCTTATGAAGTATACATTTGTTATCACTTAGTTCCTGTTTCCATGATTAGCCCTATTTCTGAATTTTAGAGGCCGTGACTACAAACAAGCCCAGCGAGCACAGGCAGACCCAGCTTAGAACAGTACATGTATTCACCTGGTGGCCTGTAGCCTCTCAACGGTGGTCACCCATCCAAGCCCACGACGAATGACCAGCCTCGCGCTGAGGGTATCGGAGCACTGTTGGGACATTGCTGCCACCCCTGACACGGGCCGCCATGAGCAGCACAGCCACCCTGACCTGGGCAGGCCAGCCCCCCACCGCCTTGGCCGCACCCAGCACATCTGTCTACCTTCGTGGAGGTCTGCCTGTATAAATGGGTGATCTAAAAAACTCCTTTTAGAAAGACCATTTAGAAGCTGCTATTCTTTAGGCTCCTGCACAAACCATCTTCTATCACGTTGATCCTAAAGCTGCCATGAGGGAGCAGAACTGAGAGGTCCCTTGGCCGGGCAAGGCTGGGGAGGCTTCCAGGAGGAGGAGGCATTTGCGGAGCCGCCGACCGCTGTAGCGGTGCCTTGTGTGGCGATGATGCCCACGGCAGAGGGAGGAGTGGAAGGTGGATGGCGGGGGGCCGGGGAGAGGTCCTGAGCATCGTTCGCACAGAGGCCCGAAGCCCCCGGAGCAGCTCGACACGCGCAGCTCACCAACACAGCCAAGGGATGGAGGGCGGGACCCAGCCGGAAGGAGAGGTGGCCCGGGAGCCTAGCCACCAGGCCCGCAGAACAGGCCCTTGGCGGGGAAGACCCCCATAGCCCTGGGTTCAGGCTGTGGAGCCAGATGCCGCGCGTGCTGTGGACCCAGCTCTGAGCTCCGCGGTGCCTCCGACAGCACGCGGCCCTGGGCACCGCACGTGTCCTGCAGCAGGTGCTGTTGGTGCCACTCCAGTCCCCAGGCTGGTGTCCCCTTCCAGAGGCCGAGGCGTGTCACGTTACCTGGAGACGCCGGGAGGCTCTGAGCAGAGGCTGGCTGACGTGGCCGCATGGCAGCCCTGTCCCCTTGCCTCTGGAGTCCACAGCTCCTTTGGAGTCGTTCCAAGCTCCCTGGGGGATCAGGTAGAGGTGAACTTTCCCCTAAAACCGTGTCTTGCTCAGCTTCTCCCTCCTCCCTGCTCGGATTGTTCGGATTGAGACTCCTACTAAACCACTTGCACAAAAAATGGCACCTTTGGCTCTGATTCTAGGAAGCTGGACCTACGAACTTAACCTAGAGGCCTTTCCTGTAGAATATTATCAGGGCTGGATGGGGGGCGGCGGCTGTGGCCCATGCTGGGGGCACAGGAAAGCCTCGCAGAAGCGACATTTGAAGTGGGGCCCTAAAGGTAAGTAAGGCTTTCTGAGCCGAGCAGCGTCTGCTCCGTTTGATAAATCCTGCCTGGTTCAGCTGCTGAGGATGTGGGTGGATGTAAGAGGCCAGAAGAGCCCCCGAGTGAAGGTCCTGAGGCAGCAGAAGGCGGGACCTGTCCCAAAGAGAGAGTGGCCCTGCAGGGGCCTCAAGGGAAGGGCACGGACGGACGGGAGGGAGGAGATGGAATAAGGAGGAAAGTTGGGGCCGGAACTGCTGTAAGCTCACGTCACTCACCATCACCCGGGGCTCCGGTGGATGGACTGTCATACTCTTTCCTGCTGAGCCCAGATGAGCCTCACCCAGTGCCTGGCACTCCACTAATCTTTTGAATGAGTGTGTGGGGTGACACCCATTTACAGTCCCTGCCCCGGGGCAAGCCCAGGCTGGGCCGCGTCCAGAGGCCTGCTGCGGATGGCCCGAGTACAGTAAGGGCCTCCAGGGGAAGCAGCCATTGTGGCCCACAAATAGGTTAGGCGGTCAGGAAACAGGAAATCCTGAAAACACAATGAGGCCTGGGATGCACGGGCTTCCTCCAGGCTGAGGGCTGGACCAAGGATGCTTCTCGGGCCAAAAGCCTTCCTGAAGCAGGGCTCCGTGACGGCTGGACCCAGACGCCCAGCTCTTCCCACAGTCCTCAGGGGCCTCGGGGCCTAGCCTTACTCGACCCAGCCGGCCCAGCCGGGGCAGCTCAGGACAGGCCAGGACAAGCCAGGACAGGCGGAATCCCGGGGGGAGAGCGATTATGGGCTCAGCTCTCAGCCGAGCCTGGCACGAGGCGGGGCGGGGGGCAGCAGCCAGGCCAGTGCCCAGGATAGGACCCCCCGGATCAGGGTATGTTGCCAGGCCTGCCGACCCCAGGAGCCTGCACACCCCTAACGTCTGGGGCCTGTGGGCCTGTCCCCTGCCCCTGACCCAGGCTGACCCTTTCCAGACCCTGAAAATGGAGAAACAACGCTGTTCCTCATTAGGGAGCCAGGCAGCCATACAACCGCGTCCCCGAATAATTTTATTAAATAAGAAGAGCAAGTGACAAAACACAGTGTCTTATAGGATCCCAGTTTAGTTAAAATGCACACACAGGTCAAAATCTGTGTGACTGTGTGTGTGGACGCCCACACGTGCACACACAGGAGACGAGGAGGAGGCCAACAAAATGTCCAAGTCGTTTGTTTCAGGGGATTTTTTACTTTCTTTGATCTTTTCTGTAGGTTCTAAGTTTTCTACAGTGAACTTTGTCATCCTAACAACACCGACCCAAATCCTGCGGGGCCTGTTTTCTTTCAAGTACAATGTGTACAAAGAGTTTTTAAAGCGGGGACATGTGGACAGTCTGGTGCTGAGGGGAAAACAGGATACAACACTGTATACATTGAACGCAGGGGGCAAGGTGCGCAGGGCAGGATGGGCCAGGAAGGACGCCCACGGGGCGTCGGGGCGATGGCTTTGGCGGGAAACCGCCGCGGTCCCATCCGCCTACGGTCTGCGAAGATCCCCACACTCGTGCCATCTCTGGGTGTCACAGGTCCTGGGCATTTTTGGTAATCCATGGCAGGAAAGTTAGAGTCTCATTGTCATTTGATGCAATGGGGGGAAGACAGAGTCTCCTAATTTGCACATCTCTGATCCATGAGCCTCTCCCCACTAAAAAAACCCCCACATTTTGTTATGAAAATTTTCAACATACAGAAAAGTAGAAAGAACTGTACAATGAGTACTCATATGCCCACTGCGTAAATTCCGCAGTGAACATTTTCACTAGACTTGCTTTAGCACATGTTGACCCATGCATCTTTATGTTTTCTGATACATTTTAAAGTAAGTTAGAGACATTAGTACACTTCATCCTTAAACCCTGAAGCATGCATATCATTAACACGAGTTCAATATTTGTCTGTGGTTCTTTATGTAAAATTTACATATGGTAATGCAAAAACCTGAAGGGTGTCATTTGATTAGTTATGACAAAGGCATGCACTTGTGTAACCCAGGCCTCTAATATGATATAGAATGTGACCCCCAGAAAACGCCCTCTTGTCCCTACCTAAGTCCACCTGTGCCTCCATCCTCCAGTTTTCATCATAGATTAGTTTTGTCTTCTCTGGAACTTCCTCTAAATGGAGCCATGCAGTTTATACTTGTTTGTGCCTGGCTTCTTTCATTCAACATTATGTCTGTGAGATGTATCTGTGTCACTGCACTAGTTAAATACTTTTTATTGTTGACTAGTGTTCCATTGCATGGATATACATGGTATGGACATATAAATATACATTCTCTTGTTGGTGGGTACCTGCGATGCCTAAGGTTTTATTTATTGTGAATGAAGCTGCTGCGAACATGCACATGCTTTTCCTTCTCTTAGATAAACACCTAGGGGTGCAATGGTTCCGTCTCTCCATGTTTGTTAGACACTTGAGATTTTCTCTCGCCTATTATTTTTTGTCTTTTTTTCTTTTTTAAAAATTTTATTTATTTATTTGTAGAAGAAGGAAGGGAGGGGGAAAGAGAGGGAGAGAAACATCAGTGTGTGGCTGCACCTTGCACACCCCCCCTACTGAGGACCTGGCCTGCAACCCAGGCATGTGCTCTAACTGGGAATCAAACCAGCAACCCTTTGGTTCATAGGCTGGCGCTCAATCCACTAAGCCATACCAGCAAGGTGTCTTTTTCTTATTGATTTGTAGGAACTCTTTATATTAGTCTTGGACCTTAAGGATACAGAAACATTTAAGACATTGTCCCTGCCCTAAATTGCTCATGGTTTACCAGCATAAACAGACAGACAGACGTAATTGATATGCGCTTGGGTGGCTGCTCTGCATTCATTTAATTTAGTCCTTTGTCTTGCAAGCATCGATAAAGGGAAACCTCATTTAAAATGCCGTCAGGAGGCCAGAAGGGGGAGCCCTCATGCACTACCTATAGACTTCACTTGCAGACCCCAACAGGAAGGCATCAATTCCAGACCCCAACAGGAAAAACCATCCTCCCGAGTGATACTACTTTACTTCTTCAGCAGGAGCAAGGGGAGGAAGATTTTCTTCCTTGTCCAGCAACCCAGCCAATGAGAAACCGTCTCCACGCTGAACTCTCACTTGCCTCCAATGGACTTTGGTTCAAAACATCCCCTCCCAACGTCCTCCTTTTTCTCTATAAAGTAACATTCACCTCCTTGCTGGGTTTTCCTGAATTGCTATTCCTGGAGAAACCCATTCTGCTGACAAAATAACTGGCTGTTTTATTTTTAAGGTTGACAGTTCATATAAATCATGAAGGCAGATCATGTCACTTCTCTGCTCCAAATCCCCTCATGGCTCCACCTCACTCGAAGGAGAAGCCAAGAAGTCTCCACCCAATCGCATGCAATCTAGTCCTGGGGACCTGGGGCCGCGCCTTCCACCGCGCCCTTCCCCCCTCAGCCGGCTCCAGCTGCGCGGGGTCCTTGCTGCTCGGTAAACTGAGCGTGATCTCTGGTCCACAGCCTTGGTCCTTGAGATTCTCTCTTCCTGGAACATTCTTCCCCAGATCTCCACGTGGTTTACTCCCTGTATGAGTTTCCTACGGCTGCCATAGCAAAGTATCACAGGGTTAGTAGCTGAACAACCAAAATTCATTTTCTAACAGTTCTGCAAAAAACAGTTTCCCACATACGGATGCATTCTCGGGTCTGGGGACGAGGACGTGGACATATCTTCTGGGGCCACCATCAATCTCCTACACTTCGTAATCTTCCAGACCTTTGCTAAGCGTTACCTTCTCAGAAAGACGTTCTCTAGACAAATCATTTAAGAATGTATGCACACACATACATACACACACCCATTCCAGCTCTGCTTAGCCTCCTTCTCTGCTCCATTTTTCTCTCTTGTACTTACTCTCAGGCAAACCGTGTGTAGTTTATTGATTTATTGATTTTTATTGTCTGTTCCCGCATTAGAACGTAAGCTCCAGGAAGATAGATTGTTGTCTGTGCTGGTCTCTGCTGGGTTCCCGGCGCACAAAACCGTGCTGGGAGTACGGAGGACGCTCCGTGAATGACTGTTGAAGGGACGGATGAATGGATGATCCTATCGGGCCCCGAGCTCTGCTTTAAATAGAAGGATATAAACAATAGGAGCCCAAGAGGAGCAGAAAGTCATTCTGTCTGGAGTCTTGTCCAGGCAGGCTGTACAAACAAGGTATGTTGGAGCTGGGTCAGGTGGGAATGGGGAGGCGTGAGGGGACAGAAAGGGCAGGACCCAGACCCAGCGGAGCGTGACTGGGAAAGGGCGAGGAGCCCGGTGTGGCCCGCGAGTGGGCGAGGGAGGAGAGAAGAGCGAAGGCGTGGCGCACGGGAGGCGGGAGCCCCGCCTTGGCCGCCCTGACCCCTGCGGTGGGAAAACCGTCCCCGGTCTGGGCCTCACGCATGGGGAGGCCCAGGCTGATGAGCTTCCCCCAAAATAGGTGGGCGAGGGGAGCCCACAGTTTTCCTCAGTGATGGCACCTGTCGAGGCGCCTTGGTGCACCGGTCAGCGCTCCGCCGGCTGTTAGCAGCAGCAGCAGCCCATCTCAAACTGGCTGAAGCTATAGAGGGCACTTAATGGGCCCGGTATCTGAGCAGATTGTACTGTAGGCTTAAATTCATCCAGGGCTCAAAGTGTCACCAGGAGTCCAGAGCCTGGCTTCTCCCTGCAGTGGCTCTCAGGCAGCGCCCTCTTACTAACATATGCGCACCTCCTAATAGCAGCCAGACCCCAAATCCATCAGGGAGACAGCTGGGCCTTCCTGGGACCAGCAGCGAAAGCCCACAGGTTACCTTTGATGAGCCTACCTGGACCACGTGATCATCTCTGAGCCGATCACATTGGCCAGCAGGATGGAACCTGCTGCTTGGCCAAGGCTGAATCATGTGACCACCTCTGTCCTTGAGAGGCGGGGCCAACTCCATCCCAACCACGTGGCAGGGTGGGGCCTGAGAATGGGGCCCTGGCTCTAATTTACCGCAGAGAAAATGCCTTGACAGACACGTGGAAGAGGCAAAATGGGTCCTGGAAAGGCGAGGCCTATGGCTAAAGGGAGACGAGCTATTGGGGTGCAAGTTTCCCTGAACCAGTTGCAACTCCTCCACTTTCTCATTCACCCGAGAACGCCCCAATGGGGAGACACAACTAGAGGGCGGAGCAGAGACGGCCAGCCCCCTGCCTTTGCTGGCCCAGGCAGGCCGGCCCAACTTCCAACTTTCAGCTGCCCACGCGGCGTTTGTCCGCCTGAGAGCCAGCGTCGGCGGCAGGCGTGGGCGCTGCCCACGCGCACAGCGAGCCCGGGGGCCAGAGAGGCAACCTCCCCCCTGCCTCAATAGCAGCCCTGACCAGCTGTTGAAAGGAGTTGGCGTTTGGGACCCCAGCTCGTCCCCCAGGTGGATGCCGTGGTTCCCACGCCATCCTCCGGAGTTCTCTGGGGCTGCGGGGAATGGAGCTCCGCTTACCCGAGTGGTAACTAGCTCGATGGCATGTGCTTTATTTTCTGCCTTCTTGCCCGTGACCACTTTCCGGACCCTGCGGTCGCGTTCCTGGAGCACCAGTCATAGGCTGCAGCCCCTTCCCTGGAACCCTCACCTCAGGGGCAGCCTCTGGGGACCCGAAATAAGACACAGGAGCACCCTCGCTGCTGCTCTGATCGGTTTTCAGAGCAAATCAATGACCAGCTCCTGCTGAGACTGGAGTCGCAATTACGTGTGACATGGAGCCCCAAAGAGTTCCAAGCCTGGGAGCGTCCGTTTGAGGAGAATCTTTTTGGCTGCTTCTGTGCAGGGTGTTACAGAGGAGAGGCGACTTGGGAGGGGAGTCTCATCAGGGCCCTGACCCCGGGGGCTGGGAGGGGGTGGCTGCTGTGGCCCGGAGGGAGGAAGGGCAGAGGGACCTCACTATCCAGAGGGCCCGGGACACTGCGAGGGCGCATGTGATTACATGGTGGCTTGGGACGACTGTGGGGCCGTTGTTGGTGGAGCAATGACCTAGGACAACCTCTGTGGGAGAAATTTGGTGACTGTAGAAGTGCACGCATCCTTTGATCCAGGCATTTCGCTTCCGGGAATGTATCCCACAGACGTGGATACTTACCCATGTAGGTTAAGAAATAACATATTGCCTGACTATGTGACAATCTCCTATTTCCCAAAGAGATCACAAACAAAAGCAAAACCAGCGTCACACAGATCAGGGTGGCTGCTGTCGAAACCCAGAAGGCAAGCGTTGGCGAGGATGTGGAGAAATTTGGAACCTTGTGCACTGTGGGCGGGAATGTAAAGTGAAAAGTGGTGGTAGGTGGGGTTCCTTAAAAAGTTAAAAATAGAGCTACCATGTGAGCCAGCAATTCCGCTCCAGGGTAGCAAACGGAATTGGAGGCTGGGTCTGAACACATCTATTGGATACTGATTTGTTTACAACCTTTGGCTATTACATGTAGTACCTTCAGGATTCTGGCACCAATTCTGATGTGTTGGTTTTTTTTTTCAGCACCACTAAGCAATGAACTCGGTTCTGATCCGGTCTACCTGCAGATAGCATTTGGGTTCCCACGGGTGATGGGGGGCAGTCCTACCCCTTCCCCTTCAGACCCAGTCTAAACCTCAGGTTGTTACCTGTGCTTCTGACCAACCGGCTACAAATAGAAGGTTCTGATGACCCCCTCCTTGGGTCTGATTAATTTGCTAGATTGGCACACTTGATATTGTCTTCCTGATGGGGAAGGAAGTTGAGCATATTTTCCTGTGTGTATGGGTCCCTGGGATAGCCTTTTTTTTTTTTTAAGAGAGATCTATTTATTTATTTATTTATTTATTTATTTATTTTTAGAGAAGGGAAGAGAGGGAGAGAAACATCAATATGTGGTTGCCTCTCGCACACCCTCTACTGGGGACCTGGCCTGCAACCCAGGCATGTGCCCTGATTGGGAATCGAACCGGTGACCCTTTGATTCACAGGCCAGCACTCAGTCCGCTGAGCCTCACCAGCCAGGGTGCAATGGCCTTTTCTTAATGAAGTGCTGACCAAGTCTTCTGTCCATTTGTCTTTTGGACCATTTGCTTTTTTTCTTACTGTTTCCTAGGATTTCTCTACATGTTTTGGACACAAGTCTTCTGTTGGACATACAGACTGCAAGTGTCCTCTCCCACCAGGCAGCTTCTTTTTCATTCTCTTAATGGTGTGTGGTGAGTGGATGTTCTTAAGTTTAAAGCATTGCCTTTTAAAGTAACCTTTAAAAGGTTTGTTTACAGTGTTATTTAACACTTGCAATTGTGAAGTCATATCCCTGGGAAAAATTACTAAATCTGTGTTAAATGTCTGCCTCCTTCCCGCTCCCCCACCCCCAACCGATTCTGTTGGGTGTCCGCCATAAACATCCCAAATTAGAATTCACTGAGGTCATTTCAGGCTATTGTGTCTTCCGTAAATAGTCCATCCTTGTTTAAAATAAAGGAACCAGAGAGCACCAGGTAATGGGAGAGCCTTTATCAGAGCTTGTATATAAGGGGACTCTCTCTTTTCTGAGAGGGGAGAAAGCACGCGCCTAATATTCCAGTGTAGCCGGCCTGTACAGAAGTATTCTCTGTTCCACTGTTGTAACAGACAAAACGTGGGAAATACCCACATGTCATAACTGTGTTATTCATTCAGTGAAATACTAAAGAGTCATTCAACAAAGAGAAGATGCATTTATGCGTGAAAATATAGACTGACACTCCTTGTAGAGGACGAGCAGGCGGCGAGCTAGTGTGTGTGGTACGCCGCATGCACACGCCTGTGCGTATCCTGTGCACCGCCTGCCGGGAGGGAAGCAAACCGGTGGGGGCAAGGCAGCGGGGTGCAGAGGCGGGAGGGCGAGCCACATTCTTTTGCAAATCATTTGGGGCATTCAGAATATTTTGTAATCCATGTGCATCTATTTTTCATTAAAAAAACTAATTAAAATTTTGAAAAATACGAAAGAAAGGAATTTGAAGGGGAATAAAAATTTTCATCCTAAGAAATGTAGGCAGCCTTTTTTGTCTGAGACTTGCGCGGTTCCCTTCGAGGCCATCAAAGCTTCCCCTGTTGCCCTACTGCCGAGGTAAGGTTAAGGGCGTCTCCTTTGGGGGCTCTACTCACAGTCTGTGGGCCTCATGGGTGGCATACTCGGGGCTGACTTCTCCACGACGCATTGTAGGGGCAGGGCCTAGGGTCCTCAGTAGTTCTAGGGGCTCAGGGAGACCTTTGAATTTATTTAAGAACAGGAGAAAAAACCAGAATACAATCCAGCCTGGATTGTAGCAGTCTTCATACCAACAGCTATAATATACAATCTATAATATATATTAACTATTATATATACTTTTTTATTTATAGTATATCGTATATTTTAGATTATGTGAGTATAATTGTATAACATTATATTAAGTAATATATATTACGTATTATTTTATATATATAATAATATAAATAATTACACATAATTTTTTTCTTACACGGAAGGGGTTCACAGAAACGCCGAAGTGTGTAGAGAATCATAACGTGGCCCTCGGCAAAGTCATCCTGTGAAGGGCCACTCAGTAAATACGTTAGGCGTGGGGGCCAGACGGTCCCTGTGGGGACGGACTCTGCCCTGGAGACTGCAAAGTACAGTCCGCAGATGGTGGGAGGGGCTGTGCTTGCCCCTTTATTTACAAAAACAGCTGGTGGGCAGGGCTTGGTCCCAAGCCAGCCCTCCTGCTGTTGGTGCTGGAAAGTCTCGGCCTGTGTCGCGTGAATGAATGGACCGGAGGGGACCTGGCTGCCAGGCCTGGTCCCTGTCTGGTGGTTCCTTTTGGGTGGGTGGGGTGAACATGGGGTGGGGGTCAGTTTTCAGGTTACCCCAGCCTCTAAGTTGTTGCGTGGCCTTGGGCAAGCTGCCATCCCTTGCTGGGTCACGGCCCCTGTGTGTAAGATGGCAGCAAATATCTCCCTTTGCTGGGCTCTGTGGAGAGAATGAAATGTACTAGAGGATCTGGAAGTACTGGAAGAGAAAAAGATTCCCGTGGGGCAGTGCAGGGCAGGAACGGCCAGCTTCCTAGAGGCCTGGCAGTCCAGGATATGTCACTTTGGCAGAGGAAAGAAGGGGGCGGGGGCAGCCAGCAGCGTGACCCGAAACACAAACAGTCCCCAAAGAGGGGCCGAAACTCGCAGCTTGGCGAAAACACGCCTGTCAGGTTTTCGCCCTGCCTGGATAGGACAGGTGCCCCAGGCTGGTCTCGGCTGGAGGTGGCTGCTAGTGGCTGGCAGGGCCTGGGCCCCTTGCGTGATCCTGGGCAAACATCCAGCCAGAGGTGGCCCTGGGTGCCCCATTGTGCAATTGTTGATCAGCCAGGACACCGGCTCCAGAACCCGAGGTGGAGGTCATACCTCAGGGCCCAGCTGCCCAGCCGCCCAGCCCTGTAGGGGGGACCTCTTGTCCACCGCATCTCTCTGCAGGGCTGCCTGGTGGTCTGGTGACCTGGGAGGGCGATTTAGAAGCACATATTAAAGCAGACAACACTCATTTCCAGGGATCTGAGAATTTCGCCTTCCCCCCAGCTGGATTGGTTAGAGCCCTGGCAGGATACACAGTCCACTCCAAGCAGGCCAGACAAAGCACGGAGCTTTCTTGTGCCTTCTGGAGCTGTGGTCAGGGTCACCGGACTCTCCAAGGGAAGTCGAGAAATGCTCTCAAAAATGCACAAGGAGGCGTGCATGGGAATAGCAATTGCACCTTCATCTGTAATGGAAACACGTGAGGAGGGAGCTATCGGCGGAGGGAATTGTTTTAGAAGCTATTGCACCCAGACCACGGCTGTCAGATCAGAAACATCAAGTGGTGGAAACAACCTAACTCCAAAATCTCTATGATTGAACACACAGTGCTCTTTTGCTTGGCCTATGTGTCCAGTGCAGGTTGGAGTTGGGGGGAGGGCGCATCCGTGGCTCCACTCAGTCACTCAGGGACTCAGGGTGAGGCACTGTCTCCCATCTCATAGGTCCCACCTTCTCAACAAGAGGCTTCAGGGATCAACCCTCCTGGGGGAGAGAAAGGAGGGTGAAGTCCTTTTAACTGCCTCTCACTAGAAGTGACATGTCATTTCTACTCACAGCCCATCGCCTCCCCACTACACCCCCACCACTAAATGCCCCCCTGGGCACTCGGGGGAAAAGAGGAAAACTTGCCACCAGCTGGGGATGGCGTGTCTGGGCTTCCGGAGCCCTTGCCCTGTTGCTACGTTGTATGTGGCCTGGGACCTCTCTCTTCTCCTCCTTGAGCCCCAGGCTTTGGCAGTCAAGGCCTGGATTAAGGGACAGTTGTATTTATATTTTTTTCAGTTACAAATCCAGGAATTCCAAGTCAAACTGGATTGACCAAAGAGAGTATCTGTTGGCTCTCACAAAAGAGTAAGAGGGGACAGCATCAGGTCTTTCTGTATCCCGGGGCTCAGATGATGTCGTCTTGCTGTCTTTGTCTCTGTCCCCTTGCGTGCTGCTCATTTTCTGCAGGCTGTTGCCGCGTGGGGGCAAAGGTCAGAGATGACTTGGACTGTTGCCTCTTCCTGGTAGGGATGAGTGTGGGGGAGGGGACAAATCCCACTTGGGTCTCCCTTCTTCCGGCCACTGAAGGGCAGAGCACAGTCGCATGCGGGCGCTCATTTAAGTCCATCACTTAGCTGATCCTTAGCGCCAGCTCTGGGAGCGGAATCCCTGTCCGACAGCAAAGGCGGAGCGCCGCCCCGGGAACAAGCTCCCAGGCAGAGCTGGGCTGGGGCCCAGGATTCTGAGCCCTGAGCGGGACTTTTTCTGACTTTCCCGCCCCACAGCCCTTTCTCGGATGCCCCCTCAAGGTTTGAAGGCCTGCTCCTTTTGTCCCGCACTGCCCAGAACAGACACTGGTGCAATCCAGTTATGTGGCCCCTCCTGGCATCTGGGGACGAGGGGAGGATAGGGCACCACCCCTTCACCCCCTTCCTCCCTCTCCCCCATCCAAGAAACTCAGCTCTGTTCGCTGGGGCCGCTTCCTCTGTGGGCGACGTCATCTGCACACGGAGCCAGTGTCTGCAGAATGTCTTCCTCTCTGTTAGGAACCGTGCAGGCGGCTCTGGGGGGGGATGGGCGGGGGCAGGGAGAACCGTGCAGACAGCAGCAGGGGCTGCAGGGGCGGGAGGGGTCTCCCTGGGCTTTGAACACAGTGGCAGAGTCACCCTCCTGGAAGCAGCATGGCTCCTGAGAATGGGGAACACGGATTGGAACCCAGACCCAGGCTTGGCCAGGCCTCAGTTTACCCATCCGGGCACAGAGGCTTGGGCTAAGAACTTTCTAGCTCTAAAACTCATTGAATAACAAAGAACCGATTTCCTCACTTTATAAAGAGTTCCCACAGATCAGTAAGGAGGGATACCCCAAGAGAGAAACAGGCAGTGGGCATGGGCCGGCAACCCTCCCCCTCCGAAAAAATTCCCAGATAGTTAACAATTTACAAAGGAGAACAAGGTTAAACTCAGCAGCCATCAAAAGTCTGCAAAACCAACAAAGCAGCATTACTTTCACTGCTTATGTCGATAAAGGTGATCTCATGCCTAGTGCGGGGTGGGGGCGGGGGGGTGGGGACAGCACTCGGCCACTTGGGGGATGGTAGAAACAGGTGCTACTTTCTTTCTGGAGGGTAATTTGTCACATGTAATGAAAGCCTTAGCACATTGTGGGAGGGAGATTCCACTTCTAGGACTTTCTCTGAAGGCAAGAATCGTGGAGGTTTGCAAAGGTAGTTTAGCAAAACATACAGCGGCCCGAGAAACATCCTCAGAATTGTAGATCATGCCACCTTTTTTCCCACCCCTTAAAATGCTCCAGAGATTTCTTGTCAGGCTTAGAATAAATCCAGCTCCTGACCCTGTAGCCTGGCCCTGCTCCCTTTCTCCCTTCCTCTCTCCCCCTTCAGCATCCCGCGGTCTCCTTCCTGTTCTCCTACACGCAGGGCCTGGCCCAGCCTCAGGGCCTTTGCACTGGCTGCTCCCTCTGACTGGAGGCTCATCTCCCTCGAATGTAAGCCCCGTGGGGTAGAGTCCTGTATTATTCACTGCTGGATGCTCGGCCTGACCCCTGACATCGGTAGATGTTCATTGGATAAATTTTTTTTTTTAAATTTTAAAATCATGTTTATTCTATTACAGCTGTCTCTATTTTTCCCCCTTTGCCCTACTCCACCCGCCCCCTCTCACCCCCTGTCCCACAGCCAATTCCCACTCTGTTGTCCATGTCCATGGGTCATTCATACATATTGTTTGTCTAGTCCCTTCCCCTTCTTTCCACCATTGTCCTCTTTCCCTCTCCCCTCTGGTCCCTTTCAGTCTGCTCCATGTTTCCGTGCCTGTGGTTTGTTTTGTTTGTTAGATTATTTTGCTGAATAGAGTCCACTTATAGGTGAGATCATATGGTATTTGTCTTTCATCAACTGGCTTATTTCACTTAGCATAATATTCTCCAGCTCCATCCATGTTGTTGCAAAAGGTTCCATCTCCCTCCCTCCCTCCCTCCCTCCCTTCCTTCCTTCCATGCAGGTTGATTTTATTTGCGTTTTTTAAATGTCAAAGTTAATTATAAAATATTAAAAAAATTTAAAACCATTATAAAGTCTCAGCAATTAAACCAACATGACAGCAGCACAGAAATAATCAAGCAGATCAATGAAATATAATGAGCATTCTAGAGAGAAATGTATATATCTAACAATGTAATATATGATTACATTGATATTTCAAATCAATGGGTAAAATAAGTTTTACTCAACAAATAAGATGCATGGACCATTATTATTTGAAATAAAACAAATATAGAACTCTATTTCACACATTATACAAGAAATATTCAGGTGGGTTAAAAATCAATATGTAGAATCTAAGGAGTTTTAGGAGAAAATACAAACTAATATTTTCTTACCCTGAAATAAAATATTCAAACCCAGAAGCTAGAAAGTAAAATATTGACAATATGACTATATTAAACATTTAAGACTGTACAGTAATATACATATAAAAAAATTTAAAGGACAAGTAATAAGTAATAGAATATGAAAGTATTTGCAACATATCTAAAGTGTTAATGGTTTGTTTTGCTTTTTTTTAGGGAAAAAAATTCTACAAACATTTAAAAAATGGATAAAGAATACCAAACAGTCATTTAAAGCTTTTTAAAAATAATAGTATTTCTATTATTTTTAATAGGCAAGAAATATACAAAAACAGATTTAGTTTCAACAAATAATAAAGGAAAAATTAAAATAGCACATCAGTGTCACAATCAGATTAATATGTATTAAAAATACTGGTAATATCAAATATTGGCAACTGTGAAAGGAACTGAATATTCATAGACTCTTTTTATTCATCTTCTTAAAGCAGTCCCTTTAGCATATTTTGCAATGCTCATTTGGTGGAGGTGTATCCTTTCAGCCTTCCTTTGTCTGGGAAACTCCTTATTTCACCTTCCATTTTAATTGAGAGCCTTGCTGAGTAGAGCAGTCTTGGTTGCAGGCCTTTGCTATTCATGACTTGGAATATTTCTTGTCATTCCCTGCTGGCTTGCAGTGTTTCTGTTGAGAAGTCAGCTGCTAGCCGTACTGGGGCTCCCTTATAAGTTACTACCTCTTTCTCTCCTGCTTCCTTTAGGAGTCTCTGTTTGTCTTTGATATTTGCCATTTTAATGATGATGTGTCTTGGAGTGGGCCTTATTGGGTTTCTCTTGAATGGGACTCTTTGTGCTTCCTGGACTTGTGTGACTTTTTTTCTCCTCAAATTAGGGAAGTTTTCCACCATTACTTTTTCAAACAGGATCTCTATCCCTTCCTCATCCTCTTCTCCTTCTAGTGTCCCTAGTATATGGATATTATTACGTTTCATGTTGTCCTGAATTTCCCTTAATGCCTCTTCATTCTTTTTGAGTCTTTTTTCATTTTCTTGCTCTTTCTGGAATCTTTTTTCTATCTTGTCCTCCAGCTCACTGATTTGGTCCTCGGCTTCATCTAGCCTGCTTTGGATTCTTTCTACTGTGTTCTTCAATTCAGAAGTTGTATTCTTCATTTCCTCTTGTCTCTTATTGATAGTTTTTATGTCCTTTTCCATGGTGATATAGTTTGCAGTAAGTTCCTCGTAGTTTCCCTGTAGTTTTTGTAATTCTCTCTGAGATCACTGAGCTTATTGAGCTTCCTTAGAACTGTTGTTTGGAACTTAATATCTGATAGTTTATTTGCCTCTGTTTCATTTAGTTCTCTTTCTGGGGATTCCTCCTTTCCCTTTGAGTGGGGAGTGTTTCTTTGTCTTCCCATTATTTGTGAGACTCTTCTTTTTCGCTTCTGCTTCTTAAGTTGATCTGTCCTGATTTCCTGACTTTGTGGTGTGAACTTCTGTGGTAGGAGACCGCTGTTTTTACTTGCTGTGTCTGCCTCTGATGATGTCAGATGTCATCCTTGTCTGACCTTAGGCAGTCTGTTGGAGACTTCCAGGAATCTACTGTCTGTGACTGTCTCCTTCAGCTGTTAATCTAGTCACTCTGCACTCAGCAGGCTGCTTTAGACAACTCAGGGTGGGGCGGAGTCCCTCCTGGGGGTGGGGTTATCAGGTCCTCTCACGCTGCTGACGTGTGGGGGAGGAGTCTGCACTGGGATCCCGCCAGCTACTCTGTTCTCTCCCCAAAGCCTCCATCTGCAGTCTCTCCTCAAGTGTCTCTAGACCTCTCTGTGCCCCTTTTAGCCAGGGATATACTATCTGTGGCTGCCACTCTGTACTCAGCAGGCAGCTTGGACAGCACAGGGTGGGGTGGAATCCCACCTGGGGGCGGAGCTATTGGGTCCTCTGATGCTGCTGCCGCTCAGGGGTGGTGCTCTCTGCCTGACCAAGATGGCCGCTGCTGTATGGGGATGAATCAGCAGCAAGAGCCCACCAGCTACTCTCTCAGTTCTCTCCCCAAAGCCTCCATTCCCAGTCTCTCCTCAGGCGCCTCCAGCCCACTCTGCCCCTACCTTTGCTGGAGACCAAGGTAAGTGGCTGCAAATAAAAACTTATGCATTGGCCCTTTAAACGGTTCTTTGCGTCTCCAGCTGCCTGTCTCTGGCAGAGAGCAACCCTGCAGTTTTTCACAGCTGGCTGTGTTCTGTGTACTTTTTGGGCTCTGGTGCGGTAGGCTGGAGATCCTCCCTTAGGGTTTAGACCTTGCTCTTCTCAGGGCGATCCAAATGGCCGTTTCAATATCCTTCTGGTGCTGCCGCCCGTGGGCACCCCGCCCTCCTTCTCGAGTCTGTACCGCACTCCTTACCAGTTCGGTTGTGCTAAAGCCGATTCTTCCATCTCTGAAGTTACAAGGCTCCTCTCTTGCTATTGTTCAGTTGTTCGTTCCAGGTGATTTCTGCACAATTTAGTTGTAATTCCAGGTTGGTCCTGGGAGGAGGTCAGTGTGACTTCCACTCACTCCTCCGCCATCTTGATTCTAATTCTACTTCTTATCATGAATAAATTAACAGCTAAGAGTGTGAGCTATGGAGTCAAAAGAAGGGATGGGCTTGAATTCAGGCTCCACCACTGATTAGCTGTGTGGCCTTAGGCAAGTTCCTCCACTTCTCTGAGCCTTGGACTCCTCTGGCAGGAAGTACACACAGAAGAACTGCCCTCTGGGGGTTCTTATCAGGATTAAGGACAGTGAACTGTATAAAGTGTGGTACACAGTGAGCCCGAGAGAACTATTTGTGATAATTGTGGATGTTTCCAAGATGTAATCTGTGATTGTCCTGCCTGGGTTGAGGAAGTAATTCCTTCCTTTAGGCCGTAGGCTGCAGGCACTAAAGATGTAGAAGACAGCCGGTGGACAAGAAAGGTTGTTAAAGATGCACTGTTTAATCACTCATTTCATCATTTGGGGCATGTAATGCATGGCTCATAAAAATTCAGGCAACACACCCTCCCTTCAGGAGCATGCCTGTGCCTCTCCCATCCCCCTCTCCTCCCCCCACCCCACCCCAGGGTGTTACATTTGCCTTTCTCTCTCCTAAACTCCAAGGACCCTGCTTTTGTCACTTGCTTCCTGAGTGCATGCAGCCCAGCTGGCTCACTTCTACAACCTCTGTAACTGTCTAAATACGCTTTCTCTTAATATGATTTTTTAAAGAATTCAGGTGACAAATAAAGGAAAAGTCTTCTACAGCTCACGTTTCTCATTCAAATCTCATGCTATATTAAATGAAAAGGGCACAACTGCATCAAAATCACTTTTAACAAATAAAATATGTTAATATATACTCAGAAGGGGAAATCTATAGGATTTATAATAAAATGTTAAGGTAGAGTAGAAATTTCTGACATTTTCTGGAGTCACCTTTGGCCTTCCTGTGGTTTTCTTTGTCCTGTTAGCCAGCTATGTATTACCATTAGTAACCTGAAAAAGCCTAGTTAATGGAGCCCCCACGTCCCTGTCTGCCACCATCTGGCAGCTTGATTCCCAGGGCCTCTTGAGAAGATCAGGTGTCCCGTGTCGTCTTAGGCAGCTGGGAGGTTGTGTCAGGAACCTGGCATGAGCCTTGCTTCTTAGCAAACCTTCAAAGATTGAAGAGATTGGCGCCTGGTGGTCCTGGGATTTGGCGCTATCCTGAGAAGAATCCTAGATTGGCAAAAAGAGTGTGTTAAACTAAACACACATTTGGAACTCAGAGTACCCTGGGCCTCAGTCAGGAAAAAAATTTTAAAATAACCAAAACCAATACCAAAACCAACTTACATTGGCTTAAGAAATAAGGGGAGTGTTTATTGGTATATGTAACTGAAAACCTAGGGCCCTAGAGCTTCAGGAATGGCTGGATCCAGGTGCTCAAATGGTGCCTTGCAGAATCTTCAAGGCTGGTTTCCTCCATCCCGGCTCTGCTCTGAGGCAGGCTCTCTGCGTGTGTGGTGACAAGATGACTCATCAGCAGCTCCAGGCTCATGTTCCAGTAGCTTAGCAATCCCCCCCAGACACAGGGCTTCTCTCTCCCCGAAGCTCCAGGAAAAGTCACAAGGAGGTCCTGATTGGTCAGACTTGGGTTTCCTGCCCACCCCTGAACCATGCACTGGGTGCTGATTGGCTGGTCCTGGTCCACAAGATCATCTAGCCCCCAACGAGATGGGGTCAGCTCTACCAGAGCCCATGGGCTGAGAAGGAACGAGGGGTTGTTCTCACGGGACAGTGGAGGGGCTGTGCCCCAAGGGCAGAACTCTCCACCAGCATGTGGAAGGCTATGCTCCATGAAGCACAAAAACTCCCTTTATCAGGAAAGCTGCATTAATCAGAACACCCTGTCCTCAGCTCTTCTGAAGAGCAGAGAGGAAGGCCCCACATGGGGGTGGGGAGGTTGGGGGGAGTGCCAGGGGGCTGTGGAGGAGAGTCCTGCCTGGGCATCGGGAGACATAGCTCTGAGTCTGTGTCCGGGCCTCAGTTTCCCCATCTGTATCAGCAAGTTGATTTGGTTGAAGCTGGCAGGTCTGAGGATGGTGTGGAGTATTTTTCGATGAAATTATTGGGGTGCAGCTGCCCCTCCCCGCCCCTGCCCCTGACTTGGAACGATCTCCTCGTGGAATCCAGTGCGCTGCTGCGATCCATGCTGGTGGGGCCAGCGTATCGTTTTTCCAGGAGGGGCCTGTTAGCTTGGCTGTAAGCGGAATTTGGAGGCTATTTCTGGCAAAGACCGAGGTGCGTGAAATGGGGGGGTGGGAGGTGTCAGGGACACTTGTGGGGGAAACCTGAGCTGGGCTTCATGCCCTGGGTCTGGGAAGAAAGGCTGGTGGGTGGGTGAGGAGCGAGTGGCGGGGCTGGGACAGCCCTGCCCCCAGGGTCGGCAGGACGAGGCCTCGGCAGCTGGGAGAGGGGCTGGGGGGACAGGAATGTCCCTCCTCCTGGCACCTGTCCCCAAGCTTGTGACCACTGACCCCATCCCACCAACAGTCCTGGGGAGAAAGGCGAGGAGGCAAGCCTCCTCAGCACCCACCAGGTACGGGCTCCTAAAATAGAGACATTGGTAACAGACCATTGAGAGGCTGCCCCGGGCGAGGTGCTGTTCTAAGTGTTCACAAGGATCAGCTCAGTCAAGCCTCACAACCGTAGGACACAGGTGTGGCTATTGGTCTTATTCTAGCGGTGGAGAACGTGGGAGCATAAGTCACTTCCCCAAGGACATGCAGCCTGTGTGCAGTAGAGCCGTGGTCAGCATCTGGGTGCCTGTTAGGCTGGGCAGGCTGGGCTCAAAGGCAAGGAATGGCGAGGACACACGTGCGGGGTGAGCCAGAGGGGAAAGAAACTCCATCACCTCTAGGCAGGAGGCTGGGAATCCAGAAAGGCAGGCCTGAATCTGAGCCTTGAATGATCTGTGCAATTTGGAGAGGATGAAATGTGCAGGGAAGAGTTTTCATGCAGGAGGGAACAGCATAAGCAAAGTCGTAGGGACAAGCAAGCACAGGGGACACTTGGGACAGCGCAGGTAGCCTGGCAGGACCTCTGCCAGTCCTCGGTGTACCATGAGGTCACCTGAGCAGTGGGCTGCGGGTGGTAGTGCTGTGCCCTGAACGGGCTTCGAGACCTGCAATCCCCAGAACTTGCCGTTACATCTGAGGGTGGCCGTCCCTACCCTTTCGGGTGAGTTCATGGGTCTGGAGGCAAAGCCTGGCCGCCTTGGGCCCCAGAGGCAGGCCTGGAGGACGCGGAGGGGCAGGAGCCCTGCGTCTCTCAGACCTCCATGGAGGCGTCCACGCAGCCTGGGCGGCTGTGGATGGACAGGAAGCCGGCCATTCCTTCCCGTGAGCTGGAGGAGAATGGCCTCTGTGTGAGCCACAACAAAAAGGCTTTTCTGCCAAGTCGGAGGGGGAGGAAGCGGCCAGCTCGGCCCCTGCCCCAGCCTGAAAGGAGGCTCTGTTGGTGGCCCTGGGGTCTTCGATGCCTAGCATGTGTGGGGAGGGAAGGCCACGGTGGGCGGGGGCCTCCCTGATCCCCCAGCAGCACTGGAGTGGGTGGGGTTGCACTGCTGGGAAGTTGGCCCTCTGGGTTCTCATCCTGGCGTGGCCACTTCCTAGCTGTGTGGCCTTGCCCAAGTGACTTTACCTCTCTGAGTCCCACCTTTCTCGTTAGTACAATGTAAGTGGAGTCGACTGAGGTCACCAAATGCCAGGCACTGCCCCAGCACTTCACCCTCTATTCGCCGTCCCAGCAGCAGCCCGCGAGGCGGGTCACGTGATCCCCTCCATGGAGGCTTACATTCAGCAGCGTCAGGGCCGAAGCCCAGGCTGCTTTAGACTCAGAAACCCCAGCTGTGCAGATGCAGAGGAAAAAAAGGCTGGAAGGAAACCCGCCAAGCTGTCAACACCGCCTGGGAGAATTTAGGGGACTTACATCCTTTCCTTTCTCTTTATCTGTAATGTCTTCATTGTCTTACTTGAGAATTAGAAAATATAAAAGAATAAAAGATGGTGAGGGAATGGGGGCTGTCAGGGGTCCAAGGTGAGTTTAAGCCACAGCCGTGTTAATAATAATTAAAAAAAAAAGTTAAAAGATGCAGCCTCCTGTTTAATGCTGGGGCAGAGGGGGCATCGAGCTGGGGCCTAGAGTCTCTCTGGGGATGGGGGTGGGCGGGGCTGAGGGACGGAGCTCCGCCCACCCCTCCCCAGAGACCTGCGCGGCACACCTGGGCCCCAGGGACCAGCAGCGAGAAAGGAGGAGCAGGGCTCCTGAGATGCCCAGGAGAGCAAGCAGTTCCATCAGCCACTGGGCTTTGCGATTCTACGAGAGAGTTTGGAGGTGGAAGGTCCCTCAAGTTTCCTGAGGGGCTGGCGCCTCTGCCGAGTCTCCGTGAGACGGGCCTTTATCCTCCCCTTTCTCGTCCCTGTGCCCCTAAGCTGCCCGGTGACCTCTGCGCTTCTGGGTGACCCTAAGGTTTCAGCAGAAGGCAGAGCTGGGTGGGGGCCCTGTGGCTTCTGCCCCAGGAAAGCTGACAAGATGGTGTCTGGCCTGGATCCCTCGTTCCTCCGCCAAGGTCCCTGTGGTGAGGGGAGCTCACAGGCCGTTTCCTAGCTGGGCCGGAGAGGCCTGTGGGGCTTCCCGGGGCCAGGACTTCCTACTCTCCCCAGCCAGCTTTCAATACAAAGAGAGGAAAGGGCGGGATGGGGGGTTGGGGGGGGGGGGTGCCGCTGTGGGGGAGGGTGGGCCTGGAACAGGTTGGAGGGCCCTGCCGGAGTTGTGTAGGCCTGGCCTGCTCCACAGCTCGGGGGGACCCTGCTCCAGCCGATCACTGCGTTCCTGGGGTACAGGCAGGGCCCAAGAGGATGGATGGCAGCGGGCAGGGGATGGTTTCCAAGGCTCACCCAGACCGGAGGGACAGCAGTGCTTGTCTCCCGCTCTCCTGGGTGTCCTCTGCACTCTGCCCAGGGCGAGCTTTTTTGCTGCCTCAGAGATGAGAGGGCAGACCTGGGGTGCCCCTCACCCTGAGCAGAGCACAGGGTGAGAGGAACGTTCAGAGCGGACAGTGGCGCCGTTTCCCATTCCCTCCTGACCCAGCTGGGTCTTCAGGCTGCTCAGAACCCCATCTGGGTGGGCGGAAGGCCAGCTGGCCTGGCCTGGTTCCCTGTCCTTCGGATGTGCAGGGCGTGTGGGAAGACGGGTCGCCCTTTCTCACCGAGAATGAATGACAGGCATCTCCCCCACTCCTTCCCTGACCCACCCCAGGGGGGCCGCCCCCGTCCCCTGCCCTGCCCAGCTGAAGGCAGCTGCCTCTGTTACCCCAGCTCCTCCCCTCCCTGGGCCCTGGGAAGGAGCCCCCACAGACCTGGGAGCAAGGTCTCTTAGGTGTGGGAGCAAGTCCCCCAGGCCCAGCTGGGACTCTACCCACCGCCCGCAGCCCCCTCAGCTGTAAGCTCCAGCCCAAGGCCTCTTACTAAGGAAGCCACACTCGCCGGCCATACAATTTAATCAGTGCAGATTATTTACAGAAACATACGGGGGGTGGACACGGCCCCCCACCCCCCGCCTGGCTTTCCGGTTTTGAGGATGGAGGGGCAAAAGCTGCTGGCCAGCCCATGAGAAGCCCCTCCCTCTGGGGCCCTCAGGATTCTGGGGGGGCAGACCCGCTTCCTCAGGGCTGCGGGGACGCGAAGGGGACAGAGCCGGCTGTACAGTACCATTTCCCACAGCAGCTCACCTCTGCTTGCTTAGAGGAGGAAGAAGAGGAGGAGGCATCTCTGCCCCTTGGGGCTGAGCCAGCAGCTGGGAGCCTTGGGGAGGAACCCCCGCCCCAAGCCTGGTGCATGCTGGGCCGTGGGCACCCACACAGGTGGGCATACTCTGACACCCAGCACCCAGCCTGGGCACCCATCAGCCCTGCCTCCCCAGAAGAGCCGGGATACTGGCAGCTGGAGCCTGAGGCTGGTGGGGCTCTGAGACCCCTGAGGAGAGTGGTGTGGGTGAGAAAAGGTGGGATCAGGCCCAGGGAAGGAGCCCAGGTGGGTCACGCAGCTCAGAGAAGGTAGACAGGAGGCTGGAGGCCCAGCCCGGGAGGCAAGGCTCCTGGGGTGCAGGGGCCTTGGCAGACCCCCTTTGGTCCTTGGTAAGGCGGGCCCAGAACCCCTTCTCTAGAGAGAAAAGGAGGTGTGGGCTCAAGGGGACGGGGGAGCTGGGGCTGCGGGCCCCTCGGCTGGCCAGGGGCAGGGTAGGTTCTTAGGCACAAGGAGCTGGGCTGCTGGGGTTGTTAGAGGTCGGTTGGGAAGGAATCAAAACTCAGCAGACTCACAGCCAGGGCCACCCCCTTCTGTCCCCTCTGACCTGGCGTGGCCCTGGGTGAAAGCTGTTCCTAAGGCAGAGACAGACATCGGTAGGTGGAGGCCAGCTAGGTACCACTGGTCTCCAAAGCCAATGGAGCTCATGGTTCTGGCCCCGGGGCTCAGGCTACGGGGGGCGGGGGGGCGGCCCAGGGCGGGAAGAACCTCGACAGCCGCTTTCCCACCTGGGCCTTCTGACGTTCCCTCTGCTGGCTGGGGCCAAGACAGAGCGGGGTGGGTGGGGACTAGTTCCCTGTCTGGAGCAAAACCCCCATTTACAAACCTCTAACCTCCTGCCCCGGGGGACTGCCCCTGGTCAGGAAAGTAGAAACCAATGTTCAGTTAGTGTGCAAAAAAAAAAAAAAAAAAAATCTGGGCATAAATAAACAATGGGGTCAGGGCTGGCAGGGATGTTGAAAGGCCCGGAGGCCCCCACCCAGGGGCTGAGGGAGCCACGGGAGGCTCTTGCTGGGTGCCCCAGCAGCAGTCTCAGAACCACAGGCGCCGCCAGCCTGGCCCCTAGCACCGTGAGGAGCAGGAGGGCGGCGGGTCAAACCCACTCCTGCAGGGAGCGCTTGCAGTACAGGAGCATGCGGGGCGCGCCCTTGCGTTGCATCTGCACCAGGGCGTAGGTGAGGCCCAGGATGCACAGGAGCAGCAGCAGCGGTGGCACCAGCACCATCACCATGTTCACTGTCCGTGTCACCTCCTCCATCTGCACCACCACGCGGCTGCCCCCGTCCTCATCTGTCCCCGTCCCAGAGTCCCCCTCCCCGGCACCCGGGCCAGCCTCATGGCCCTCATCGCCCTCCTGGCTGTCGCCGCCTGCCCCGGGCTCTGCTCCCCCATCGGGGTTGAAGGGCGGACGGGCCACGTCGGGCCACCGGGGTCCCGGCTCTTCGCAGCCCATGAAGTCCCGCAGGATGGACTTAGGGTAGCCAGGCTCCATGCGCAGGCGCTCGTTGTCAAACTTCCAGTATTTGGTGCCCTTGTAGAAGTAGGTGTAGGCTGTGGGGGCAAGCAGGCCGGGGTGGTGTCAGGCCAGGGCTGCTCGCCAGCCAGAGCCCCTCGCAGGCGACCGGGACGTGCTGAAGGAGCCCTGGCTTTCCAACACCCTCCTTTTCACTTGCTTCCCCAACTTGCCCCTTCCCGACTCACAGAAACCAGACCAGGCCCAGCGAGGGGCAGCATTTGGGTCAAGGGCACTGCTACAATACTGTGCTTCCTGGCTGGGCTGACACTGACGAGAGCCGCGCACGGGGAAGGGTCCTGTACGGTTGCCTGGTGCGTTGGAGGCTGCCGTCAGAGGACCCTGCTCCCCTGTCCCTGGACTGGCTCTGCCCCACACGAGACAGGCCCGTGTCTCGCTCTGGGCCACACAGCCAGCCTGCAGCAGACCTGGAGTGGGGCCCAACGCCGCTTGGCCGAGCTCTTCGGCCTTGGGCGCCCTGCCACGTCCCATCAGCTCCAGGAAGGGCCAGGTTTGATTCATGGGGTGAGTCTATGCTCTGCTGATCACAGTGAGACCAGAGCGGCCAGAGAGCGATGCCATCACATGCAGAAGTAGTGTGACCTGCCCTAGCACCGGCAAAGCCCACAGGGTCTCCCTGGGCCTGAGAACCTGGAAGCCAAGAATCAGAGCTATGGCGTTTCTTAAATTTACCCGAGACCGTGCTGGAGAAATAAATAAGAGCCACGGCTCCCTGTCACTTGGTTAAAATGACAGAGGTCAGGCTTCCTTCGCAGGGGGTGAGTGGGCACCCTGGGAGGACCCTCAGCTCATCGCTCCGAGCTGGGCTCGAGGCTCCCTGCAGGCGGCCCCGGGGCAGCCGGGCTCTGCGGGAGCAGGGCAGTCCGGGTGGGGCCCCTGACCTCGCAAGTCCCTCACTGTGGGATCTTGGGCCCTCTCCCCTGGCTCTGCGGCTGAGTTTGGCTGGCAGTACAACGGGGTGGTGACAACCCAGGAAGGACCAGGGCTGGCGCATTCTCCCAGCAACCCAGGGCCTGACACAGCTGTGTCCCCGACACATGCCATCACAACGTCCGATGACTCGGGCAAGCCCTGTCTCCGGTGTGTGGAGGAGGGGGGTGGTGGGCGCTGGGCAGACTGGAGGGTGCTGGCTGTGGTACCTGCGTCGTTGCTCAGGAAGGCCCCTCTGGGGGAGACGGGGATCCCCTGCCAGACGCTGATGGGCTTGGGGTAGCCCGGGTCTCCACGCTGCGTGTCCTCATTGAAGCGCCAGTACCTGTGACCGAAAGCACCAGCTGTGGGTCTGCTTAGGCCTGAAGTCTGTTCCCCGCTGGTGGGGGGTTCTCCCTGGGTAGGCCTGGGACGGGGCGGGCCTGGCTGGGGCCTTTTTGCTTTAGAGAAACGGGCACCCACCTGTCCTCTTGGAAAAAGAAGGTGTGCCCTGTGGGCTCCCACCAGATGGCCGTGTCGATGCGGTCGTAGGGGATGCCCAGGCCGTAGCTGGTCAGCGGCTGTGGGTAGCCAGGCTCCAGGTTCGCTTCTCGGAAGAGCCAGTAGCGGTCGCCTGTGGAGGCAGCGGGAGGCGGGTGTGAACCGGGCCGGGGCTGAAGCGGTGGGCAGGGAGGGGCCCAGGGACGCTGCTCTGGGCCCGCAAATCCATTCACACCCACTGCCGCACGCATGACACACGTACACACAATCACACTCATGCCCTTGTACCCAGTGCAGGCACTGACCACCACACACAGTGCAGCTCACCCTCCTGTCATACCCACTCTGCACCCATGGACAGCTGGGGCACCCTCGTTTCCACACACGCGTGTCACTCAGTGACCCCTGTACACCATGCCACAAAGTCACACATACCTGCGTCTGCATTTCTCTGGGAACACTCACGCCCTCGCAGTGCCCCCCACTTTCGGTACGGGCCCCTACCCGTCCTCCGGGACACAGCTGACGGGGGTGCTGCCCTAATGGAGGCAACGCCCCCGGCCCTGGGTCAGGCCCTCCCTCCCACCTACCCCAGCTCACCTTTAAAAAAGACGAAACGCCCGTCTTGACGCTCGTAGGCCGCACTGATATCACTGGGCAGACCGCGCCAGAAATGCCCGATGGGCATAGGGTAGCTGTCCAGGACGCGGTTGTGCCGGACCCGCCAGAACCAGCGGCCCTGGGGAGGGGGTGGGTGTGAGTGGACGGAGCATGCGCTCTGCCTCGGCCTGGGGGAGGGACCACCCGGGAGCGCCCCTTCCTCCATCCCGGTGGGCCCTGGGGAGGCACCGAGATCCTGAGGGCAGCACCAGGGGGACAGCCCTGGGCGGAAAGGGCGGGTGGGGCAGCCCCTCGCCACTCAGGTGGGCTGCTCCTCAGTCTAGAGTCTGGCGGCTTCCCAGCGGCTGCTCCGTGAGGGAGGGGTGGGGATGGTGAGCGCCAGGTAGGGCCAGGCCCGGGGGGCGGGGCGGGGGTGCTCCTCACTCTTTGAGTCGGGCCCAGGGGCTGAGGGAGGCGCGGGCAGGGGCCAGACCTTGAACACGAACATCTCCCCGCGCAGCATGGCCACTGTGTCAAAGTCCCCGTCGCAGATGTTGGGGCCATACTGGTCAGGCCGCTCCGTGGCTCGGGGCTGGACGGGGGCGCCTGGCTTCGGGGGCCGCTCTGGCTTCCCTCCTGGGGGTGGAGACTGGGGGGGCCTGGGGGGCCGATGGTCTGGCCGGCCTGGTCGCCGGGGTGTCACAGTGGGGAGGGGCTGCGTGGGCTGGGGCTGGCCGTCTGGGGTGCCTGTGGGGCAGAAGGAGGGAATGAGAAGCGACGACAAGGAAGCCCGGGCCCTGTCTGTCCACGGCGGGCCCCTCCCCTCCCCTCCCCCGCCCACCAGGGCCCTCAGGGGGACCTCTGTCGTTCTCCACAGAGCCCCCTTCCTGAGCCCCTCATGTGGGGCTGAGGTCGCTGCGCCCATGAGGTGGCCTCCCGTCTCCATTTCCCCTTGGGGACATTCCCCTCAGGATGCCAGCCTGTTCCACGGGAGGATCCAGGAACACACACTGAGGGAAGAACATGATTTTCCAAACTCTGCCAAGTTCCCCTCTGAATACCAGGTTGCTGGGGATACAGGGTCTGTCTCGCGCCTCACAAGGTGGGCACTGCCAGCCCGAGGGAGAGGCTTGGCGTGGGCGCTGGGTGGAGGCCCCGACCGCCCACCATGGGCCTCAGGACACTTCCTCGCTGGGGGCTTTCTTGGTTGGGGCCTGAGTTGGGGGTGTCACTGGCCTGAGAACTACTGGGAAGCAACAAACCAATAATGTTCAGCAAAGACTCTGGGCCAGGCTCGGGCTGGGAGTGACAGCAGAAGGAATGGGGTTGTGGAACCCAGGGTACCGTTAGTCTAATAGTGATGTCACCAAGGCTGAGGAGGAGACGGGGGCAGAGACGGGACCTGGGGCCACCCAGGACCCCGCAGGCTCCAGCCCGGGGCCACTGTGAGGGCTCTGGGAGCAGGTCCTGGGCCAGACGCCTGGCCCCATCTGAGTGATGTGAACAAGTCATGAATCCGCTCGGGGCCTCAGTTTCTTGCCTACAAGATGGGGCAGCAGGAGGGCCTCGTGGGACTAGGAGTCGGGGGCAGGCGTGCAGCATGGCGCCCGCCGGCCCAGCCGTGCCGTCCGCTCACCGTACAGCTGCTGGATGCCCCGGAGGTCGTCCTCGGGCAGCTGGAAGTTGTCTGTGTCCATCCACTGGTAGAAGGGCGCCATGATGGCGCTGGGGTTGCTTGAGTGCTCCAGCCCCAGCGCATGGCCCAGCTCGTGCACTGCCACCAGGAAGAGGCTGTTCCCTGCGGTGGGGCCCGCGGCGCGGTCAGCATGGGCCAGGCCCAGGACCCCGCTGCCCCAGGCTGTGGGCCGAGGCTGCCAGGACGCCTGCCCTTGCTTTGCTCTTAGGAGAGGCTGAGCGGATGCGATCTTGGGGCCTCCAACTTCCCCATATGAGACATGGGTGCAATGATCCCATCTCTTCCCTGCCGTCCCGTGAGGGTGGTGAGCTTGAGACCAAGCGTCAGTGCTGCAGAGAACGGCACAGGGAAGCTCCCCGCTCCCAGCCCCGCAGTTCCAGCTCTGCCTCCCCTGCCCTCGCCCTGGCCAGCTGTTCTCACCATGCATGTCTGTGCTGGAGAAGGTCCAGGGCTCGTCTGCATCGAAATGGGTGTCCCCACCCAGACCAGGGCCCGGGAAATAGGCGTGGGCCAGAAAGCCGCCTGTGCCATCAAAGGGTGAGCTGTCGCCATGGAAGCCAGAGGCAAAGAGGACCATGATGTCAGCCTCCTTCTGCCTCCGCAGCCTGATGTCCTGGTAGGGCACCTCCTGGAAGACCAGGGGCGTGGCCTGCTCCCACACACGGAAGGCCCGGCGCACCGCCTCCAGCGAGTGGTACCAGCCCAGCTTCTCCGTGTAGTTCTGGATGCTGCAGGTGGGCAGGGAGACAGGCGGGTGACCCCAGGGCCTGGGGCAACCGCCCACTGCCGGCCCCCACTGGGTTGGAGGCTGAGACACAGGGTCCCAAGGACCTTGCATAGGATCTGAGCTGGTTCACTGACAATGCCTGACCATTTCAACCATCAGTTTACTTAGAGGTGAATTTGAAAAAGAAAACATGTCAAACTCAGAAATTCATTAGGATACCACCCAATGAGGTCGCATTGTGCCAAACAAGCCTATTTTCAGTAGGGAAACAGTAAGTGAATAAAAGTACAGGGGATATGTAGCTCAAAGACCTAGAGAGAGAGGCGCAAACAGATAACGTGTGGGGAACACAGAGCTAGCAGTTCTGAACGTTGCGCTCCGGGGTCAGGCTGACCTGAGTTCAAGGCCGGCTCTAACATTATTTGCGTGACTATGGGCCAGTTAGTCTCTGAATTTGAGTTTCTTCACCTGTTAAATGGGAAAAGGAAGGTCGTGCTTTCATCCTGGTGGCCCTGTGAGGATTAAACGAGTTACAGTAACTCACATGGAACACATGCCCCTGACCTGCACGTGAGGAAGCGGCAGGAAGTCTGCTGTTACCCACGTAAATCAGAGTAAGTGTCTGGGCGCTGGACAGGCCTCCAGTAAAGCTGGCTGGACCATCCATTCACTCTGGGGGCCTGGGGTCTAAGAGGCCGTGGGAGCTACTCTTGCTTGGGACATGGAACTCTGGTGGGGCCCTGGCTGGACAGACACAGGAAGAGGAGCCCTTGGGGACCGCCACATGCTCGGGCTCAGAGGCGTTTCTTGCCCTAGGACTCGCTACAGAGGGGGACGGTGCCCGCTGCCTGCCTGCCTGACCCCTCCTGGTTTCAGGTGCCTGACACCCCATGCCCTGCCCTGTGCAGGCCCCTGAACTGTACCAATACAGGAACCCATCTGGGCCAGTGAGGGCAGACTGGGCAGCTGGGGGGCGGGGCGGGGGCGGGGGTGGAGGGGGGAAGGGGGAGACAAGGGAAGCAGCTCCGAAGGTCCTGAGCTTCTCCAGAGGAAGACATCCTAGGGTGTGCAGCCGTAGTCAGCGTGGGAGTTAGAGTGGGTTTGGGCTGTCTCTACTGGGCACCCTGGGGGGCTGCTGGGAAAGGAAGCCTTCCAGACAAGTCCACTGGGGAGCCCGCGGTCTCAGACCAGGTGCTGCGGAAGATGCTGGGAGAAACGCCATTGTGGGAAGCTGGGGTCCCTACCTGAAGGTCAAATGGGGGTTGTTCCACTTCCTGCCAGTGAGAGCATAGCGCTTCCGCCGCCGCAGATTGGCTTTCACGTGCACCCCGAACTGATCTGGCACCCCACAGCGAGGCCGCTTCATCCACCTGGGTCATGAGCATGGCGGGGTGAGCTCAGAGCCTCTTCCAGGCAGCCCTCCTTCCACCCGCCCCGCCTCTGGCCTCCAGCTGCTTCTGAGGGTCCGGTGGGGGATGGGCTAAGCTTCCATTTCCTTAGCAGCAAAAGGAGTGCAATGGTCTCACAGCGGAAGACTGGGGGCCCAGCAGTGGTGCTGCAAAGGCGAGCCCCGTCTCACCAGAACCACCCAGGAACAGGACAGTCACTTCCGAGGCCTCCTGCCCTTGATAGGTTATGCTCTGTGCGTGCTCAGCAAGGCTGTGGCTTTTGATCACACCCTCTCGGTCGGATTCAGAGCCAGGCCTAACTCGGCTGTGTGTCCCATCCAGGGCAGGTGCGCTGTGACCCACCCCCCGTCTCATTCCTGTGGCAGCCATCACTAATTGATCCCGTGTTTCTTGTAGCCAAGCTGGGATCCAGCCTCAGCAGCTTTCTCAACCCTAGGCTTGAGGCGGCCACTGCCTACGAATTGGAGCTACCACAGGGGATCAACACCATTTGTCGCCTCTTAGCTAGACCACCACTCTTTTCTGGTAAGGCCACATGCCAAGCCTCACGAGCGCAGGCTGGAAGGAGGGCCGATGCCAGAGGGATCTGGGAAGGGCCCATCGGAGGGACTCACGCCTTGGTCTCTTCGTCGAGCACACCGGTGACAGGGATCCCATAGAAGCGCTGCATTTCAGCGAGGGCTGAGGCCAGGATCTGGGCCGAGCGCATGGTGGACATGTGGCGGCTGGGCTGGGGCAGGTAGCCGTAGAGCCGTAGCCAGTTCTGCAAAGGAGAGACCACGCCGGTCAGCAGGTCCTGGCGTGGCTGGCCCCCACTGCACATAGCCTGCATCAGGCCTCTGCCTCCACCATCACCCCAAGCCGCCGCCGCCTCCCTGCTTCCACCTCCTGCCGTCTTGTTTTCACACAGAGCCAGAGCAAAGGTCTCTACCAGTCAGATCTGGTCACCAGAGACTTCCCCTCTCAGAGGAAAAGCTAATTTTTACAAAAGCTACCGGGCCCTTGCTGCCTGACTTCACCGCGGCCTTCTGACCTCACTCCTCCGGCCCACCCAGCCGGCCAGTCAGGCACTCTCCTGCCTCAGGCCCTTTGCACGGGCTGCTCCCTCCCAGATACACGCTTGGCTCACACCCCCATCTCCTTCAGGTCTCTGCTTCCACCTCGCCTTAGTGGACGGTGTTCTCTGACAACATTATATAAAAAAAGAGCCCCACATGCTGTGCCCTGCGTGCTCTCTCCTCCTTCCTTGGACTTGTCACCATCTGACATACCATATATTTCACTTAGGGGTTTATCGTCTGTCTCCCCTACTAGGATGAAAGGGGGGGGATCCCCAGTGAGCCACGCTGAGTTGCGGTAAGGAAGGGGACTCTGACCTGACTGCCTCATGTCCCCAAGGCCTTGAGAGCACAGTGACCACGTGAGAGGCTGTTGGCACAGAGGCCGGGGACTTCCATGGGCCTTGGCCCCATGGAAGTGTGTCCTCTGCACCTCTGCTGGCCCTCCCTGGTCCCTGGGGCGAGATGGTGACCGGACATGGTGGCTGCTCTGGGCTGACGGCCATGTGTCAGCTGGCCAGGGCCATACCCACATCTGTCTGCCACCCGTGTCGCAGCCAACTCTGTAGGTACTTGCTCCCTCAGTGCCACTGTCAGCCCTGGCACCCAGCCAGGCCCCGGGCGCGGAGGGGCTGCCACACCCACCCGGCTTAGCTGGACCCCGGCTGCCACTGGAGGGGGCGGCTGCTGAGCCCCAGAGCGCAGTGCGGAGACAGGGCCAAGCTGCGAGGCCTCTCAGGGCCGGCGGAAACAGCCACAGAGCAAGGAGACAGAGCCACAAAGATGGTGACAGACAGGGCTGAGGACAGATCCAGCTACGCCACTTCCGAGGTGTGGCTGTGTTATACGAGGGCCTGCCTCACAGCACGGGTTTCTGTGGGGACGAAATGGGAATGTCCACACACACGTTTGCATTGTGCCGAGCAGGGGAATGCACTCAATAAATGCATCATTAGTGACATGCATTTATTGCCGGGGGTGGGGGAGGGGGGCAAGCTGTCTGATTGTCCCTGAAGCAGCAGACTTTGGCCTCTGTCAACAGGCCTGAGGGCCGTGGCCGCCTTGGGGAGGGCAGGTGGCCTCGCTGCCAGCCCTGCTCAGCCGCCTGGCCCAGGGCACATTCCTCCGCTCCACCAGACCCAGGCACCGTCCTGGGCACCCTCCTGCCGCCCCTGCTCTTCCCAAGCTCAGGAAGCTTTCCTGGAGTTCCTGTGTGTGTGTGAGGGGGGACGCCCACCACCCTGGGCAGACGCGCTTTTCCTGAAGAAGCCTGGAGAGATCTAGAAGGCGAGGCGTGACGCTCAGCCAGCTCAGGCAGGGAGAGGGACCAGCCGGAGGAGGTGGGGCGGCCTGCTGACAGATGAGGGCATCACTTATTTGCATAAGGTAAAAATATCTCAGGGAGCTCAATCACAGGCCACCACAGGGCTGATTAGCAGTGTCTGCAGAGTGACAGGGGAAGGGCAGGGAGGAGGAGGCTCGGGCTGGGGCCCTGGGTGGGGGAGGGGAGGGGAAGGAGCTGGGCCTGTCTGCCGGGAAGAGCCCCAGAGCCCAGCAGAGGACATGGGGCCCTTTAATTCTGGGGGCAGTTCAGAGGCTGACGGGAAGGTCCCAAGGGCGTCTGTGGACTCTCCTTCACGCAGATGAGCATCCTCTGAGTCTCAGGGAAGCTGAGAGCTTCCATCTCAGTACCAGCTGGGCCTTGCAACCCCAGCGTCCCTGTGACAAACGCTTCCTGGCCACTGCCAGGGCACCAAGCAGGAGCTGAGGACAGGTGGCGTGGGAGGGTGAGCAGAAGCGCGGTTCTGGCCCAGAGCTGCCGAACTGCCGAACGGTAGGGTGAAGGAGGCAGAGCCAGCTGGCCACCCGTCCAGGGCTGCGGGCTGTTCCCTTCCTCAGCATCCAGGAGGGAGTTTCTCACGCCCTCCTGCTGTGCTAGGTAGAACCAGCCCAGGAGGGGAAAGGCCGCATGGGACGGGGGAGGGGCTGCGTGCACCCTAAGCCTCAGCTTCCTGAGGGGCTCTGCTGCCATGGGACCCAAGTGGGGAGCAATTTTCAATGCCATGACTGGCCTCTTAGTGTCAAAGTAGGGGAAGGGCCGTGCTTAAGCTCCTGCCACTCCTACTGGTGACTGACTGCAAAGTCTGTCCCTTACACAAGGGGCCTCCTTTGCCTCCCTCTCACCTAGTCTCGCGGGTGGATGCCAGGGAGGTGAAACTTCCTTTCTCCAGTGGAGAAACTGGCTTGGGGAGGCCAGTGAGCAGCGGAATAGGGGGACCTCCTCCACAGGGGTCGCTGTCCAGCGGGAGGCAGGGAAGGCTCTGAAGAGAGCGCTGGGGCCGTGGGGGCCCCTCCTACCTGCAGCCCACCCAGGAGACCCTGCCCACCCTGGCTCTTTCAGCCATTTCTCTCTTGAACCATAAGTATACATAGATGCTTCGGATTAGTGGCTGGTCCCAGGCAAGGAGACGTGGGGCCTTCGGGAGTCCGAAGGGGGAACCCCCGGCCCCCTGGCCCTGGGAGACGCCACAGATGCAGCAGCCGAGGGCTGAGAACCTGGCCATCCCCTCGTCATCCCGTTCCATGCTCAGGAGAGGGCGAGGGGCCCACCAGGGCTGGCCGGGCTAGAGCTGGAGCCCGCAGCAGCACTCCTGCACTCGGCTATTTGTGAGGTAGCACCCGTCCCTCGTGGCCCGGGGCTGGGGACCCCGGGCTCTGGACCCTCTCAGTAGCAGTGCCCAGCACAGCACTGGAGGAGGGCCCCCCATCCTCCTGAGCTCTTCCTCTCTGGCTGCTCTGCTCTGGGGCTGGGCCATGTCTGGCTGCTCTGGGGCTGGCCCCCCAGGCCCTCGAGACAAGGCCAAGGCAGGCCCGTGGGGAGGGTGTGTCTGAGAGGAGCTTCCAGATGGATCAATACGGTGCAGTAAGCACAGCCGTGGGGGCAGGGGCCAGGGCGCTGCTGTCGCCACAGACAGCTCCTCCGCCAGCCCCTCCCACCTGCCATATCAGGCCCGAGTGATAAGACACCCCAGCTGGGCTCTGCTTAGCTTCTGCCCCCCACAGCTCTCTGGGCCATGCAAGCAGGCCCTGGCAGGGCTGCCTAGACAAAGGGCATCTTGTCAGGCCTGCGGGTGACGAACTGACCTTTCAGGGCACCGTGAGGCCCACACTGTGACCACCTCCCCGCCGGGTCGTGGTCTGAGGGCCCTTGGAGGCAGGCCAAGGCCATGCCGGGCACGGAGCGGGCGTGAACGGGACGGGTCTGGGGGAGCCACAGACACTGCGGTGGCAGGCCATGCCCGCCAGCCCCGCTGGGCCCACCTCGTCCTGGGGGTCTGAGCCAGGAGCCCCTGTACCAGCTGGGTGATCCTGAGGGGCCTAGGCTCCTCCAGTCTCGGGCTGGAAGGGACCTCAAAGCCATCAATTCCAGCTACCTCACAGAAGCCTCCATGGACCACCAGTGGGCAGGGGGCCCATCAGGCCTGCACTCTTGCAAAGACGGGGGGCTCACTGCCACCAAGGCGGCCCACCCCCTCTCTGGGCGGCCGTGACTGTTAGCTCTCCCTCAGGCTGAGCAGAAATCTGCCTGCCAGTGCCATCCGCCCCTTGGTCCTGCCCGCTTGCCCTGAGAATGGGAAGAGGCCTACGCCGACTTCTCTGAGCCCCTGGCCATTCCCCTCTGTAAACTGGGGTCAAAATTTTCACTCCCCAACTGCCGCACAGGGTGACAGCACAGGCGACATGGCCCGTGAGCAAAGGGGGCACTGGGCCAGGCCACCTGTCCTTGGTGGACCTTTTACTGCCTTCAGAGGCAGCATGGCCCATAGTCAGGCAGTTCTAGAAGAACTGGCCTTGCGGAAGGGAAAGCTGCAGGTGGGGCAGAGGGCTCCGGGGGGCGTGGTTGCGCAGCCAGGGAAGCAGGAAGCAGGTGGGCAGCCTGTGCTCCTGCCGCTTCTCTACCTTCTGGCCCCCCAGCCTGCCTGGCCTGCCTTCACCTGGAGGAAAAGCAGTTCGGTCCTGGAGCCCGTGGGCAGGCAAGGCGGGGTGCAAGAGCCCTGTTTGCTAGTGGTTTCCGCATGCCTGGGGGCCAGGCCTGGGGCCTCACCTCGTAGGCATTGTCTCCCAGAAGGGGGTGTCCACAGGGCAGAGCCCGGGGTGCTGGAGAGCCCAGGGGAGGGCTCTAGGTTCGCCCGGCCGCACCTCTACCAGCTCCGTGCCACCTGGCCCAGACCCAGCCTGCGCCTGCCTGGGCAGCTCCACAGGATGACACACTGGGCTCCGACCTGCAGCCTTTAACCCAGCGTGGGGCCGGGGCTCAGGCTGCCTGGGTTCGAATCCCAGCTCTGCCACCCCCGGCTGGGGAACTTGGGATAAGTTCCCTCACCTCATTCTCAGTTTCCTCTTCTGTACAATGGGATAGCAAGAGCACCTACACTTACAGAGTCAATACCAGGACTAGAATGAAAATGCTTACAGAACACCCCAAGGCTGGGCCCAGGAGAGAACCAAACATGTCGAAGGTGGTCAAAGCAGCGCCGGATCCTACTGAGCCACTGCGCACAGTGGTCAGCATTTCACATACATGCACTGAATCTCCCCAGTGGCTCCATCCAGTAGGTGCTATTACTGTTCTCACTTCGTAGGTAGGGAAACTGAGACCCAGATGGGTTCAATGACTGACTTGTCCCACAGCATGCCATCTGCTCCTCGCTGTCACTGTGTTTTGCCACCATTTTGCAGGCATGGCCTATGTACCAGGTGCCCTACCCACAAGTGCTGGACATGAAACGAAGCTGGGCTCTCACCCCTCGAGGGTGACAGTCGTTCCTGGGAGGACAGGGTGGTGCCCAGGGCTCAGGGCCAGCTCAGAGCGCTGACCCAGACCCTGGCCCCCAGGCGCCATGGCTCCTGCAGCTCAGCCATCGGATGGCGGCGGGGTGCGGAGTACCTCCCAAGGCTGGTGAATGGCCGGGACCCAGGTCCACATCTGGCCAGATACTGGAGGTTGCGTTGGGTCTTTCTGCTTGTTCCCTGCTGTTCCCATGAGGGGAATGGGATCTGGCACGAGGCATCCCTCCTTGTCTCTGACGCACGGCCGGCTGGCACACCTCTGCTGTGCCTGCCGGGTGCTGCAAATCCTGTGCTCCCTCCCCAAAGGGTCCCAGCGTCCCTGGAACCAGTGTTTCTCTGGGGAGTGGTCTCCTATGAGCTAGTGTGGCCAGAAAGCACCTGTCGTGTGCTGCAGGCCTGCAGCGTTCGGCCACCTTCGGGGCCCCAGGTTTCACATTCACCTGTGGAGTCCTCCCAGGACCCAGTCTGTGATGGCGGAGGATCCCAGCAGAGGGCCCCTGGCCCCGCTCTGCTGCTGCTGACTCGGAACACATCTCCACGCCCGAGGCAGAATGGGCCAAGGGGCTCGGCCCCTGCCTGAGTGGCTGGCTGGGTGAGCCACATAAATCTCAGGACAATATTGAAGATGCCAACTGCCTTAGTCCATTCGGGCTGCTGTAACAGAAGTACCATAAACTGGGTGGCTTATAACAACAAGCATTTATTTCTCACAGTTCTGGAGGCCGGAAGTCCAAGATCAGGGTGCCTCCATGCTCAGGTTCTGGTCAAGGCCCTCTTCCTGGGTGCAGACTGCCAGCTTCTCACTGTGAGTCTTCACACGGTGGAAGGGGCAAGGAGCTTTCTCGGGCAGCTTCTTTGGGGTGGGGGACCTGGGTGTGTTTCTATGTTGTTTCCTTTTTGGGTGGGGCGCAGTGAGGTGTTTTCGTCCAAAGGTTGGAACAGGCAGGTCAGAGAGGTGCGCTCTTCAGACAAGGAGCGCACACTGCAGGGAAGTGGCTGACAGATGGGACCCCGGGGTGGCCCAACACAGGGACCTGGCAACAGGCTGGGCGTGGGGCGTCTGGAGTTTCTGCTCCGTATTTAAGACAGGGTACCGATCAGAGTGCAGGTGCGGGGGCTCTGGGGAGGGCGTGGCCAGCAGGGACGTGCCCGCAGACACTGGGCACAAGGAAGCCTAAGGCTATGGCTCCCCAGTCAGATCCGAGGGTGAAAATCAGAATTCAAGCTGCCCCCCAGCCTTCCTTTTGCTCATCCTGCAAAGCTGGTGGGAACAAGGAAGATATGCGGGGGTCCGTTCAGGGAAAGTGAGTGTGCCCGCGCTTTCGTGGCAGCCGCATCACGCCTGTGAACTCTGGCAGCCCGAGTCACCTGTGTGGGGCTTGCTGAGGCCCGGCCTGGGGCGGACGGAGGGTAAGAAGAGACCCCAGCTTCCCTGGTGAAAACCAAAGGTGCTTAAGCGGGCTAGGCGCTGCAGCCAACAAGAGCAGGACAGACCTGAGGGGGCGCCTTGACTCTCGGGCGGGGGAGGCCAGCACCTATGCAGGGGTGTGGGCTCCAGCCCAGAACAGCTGGGGCCTAGGGCTTGACATCCCAGCGAGTGACGGGGACAGGGCAGAGTAACTCTACGGTGGCTTCTTCAGGGAAGACGGCCGCTACTAGGCAGGGGCTTGGCGGGTTGCAGGTGTCTGCCAGCTCCTAGCACATGCCAGACTCCCCGATTCCTCAGTCTAGTGAAATTCCTGTGGTTTCTGGGAGGCACAGGGGCCGGCCTTGGCTCCGCTACCAGGATGCTCAGAGAAGGCCCCAGCCGTGACCTAACCTGAGGTCTGCAGCTGTGGGAGCTGCTCTGGACACAGGGCGCAGGCCCAGGAGTCTCTGAGGCTGGTCCCTGGAGAACATGGGCCTGGGGAGAACGGTCCCACAGCCTCCCGGCAAATGCACTGACTGCTGAAGCCCTTCAACTCTTTGGGCCTAGATCTGCCCAGACTTGACAAAACTCCAAGAAACAGCCTGCACCCCCAAGTCAATTCTAGGAACAGGGGTGTCTTTAGCCCTCCATCTACTGTGGTTTACAACATTCAAGGGTCTCTAAATCTTCCACAGTCTCTTCCAGCAACAGTCCAGCCCAAATTTTCCCCCAGGAGAGAGGATGCAAGTCATTCTCATGATCCCCATCTGGTGCCACCAAAGGCTTATTAGGGCCATGGTCTCTGACCCCAATGCAGGCCCTGGGAGAGTAGAGGGTGATGGAGAAGCAGAAGCAAAGGAAAGAGAATGAAGCCCCGCAGATCACAGGTCTCAGTGCCCCCAGCTCCCGGCCATCTAAGATGACAATTCCTAATGCATGGCCACCAAATTCCAGCTTGGTCCATAATTGTTTCCTGTGCAGAGATACCATTCCTAAATAGATTAAAAACTGCGCAAGGGTAGGTCTGTGACTTGCAGTTCTTTGGTACTCCACTCCCGAGAGGGGCAGGTGGGCCCAAACACTGTCACTAGTACCTGGATCCCAGGCCAGGGGGCAACCCCCATCAGCAGAAGGGCCCTGCTCGCAGGCGCAATGAATGGCGAGGTCGCAGCTGGACTGGGCAGGGGCTGGACGCCTACCCCACCTTCTGCCAGGACCTGGATCCCGGCAGCTCTCCCGGGCCAGGCGAGGAGGGAGGGGAGAGCAGGTGGGGAGCTGGCGGAGAGGTGTAACTTGAGCCGGGAGGAATTCCCTGCCCTTCCTCCAAGCTTTTATTAAAGTAGGGCGGGGAAGGGCAGGCTTCCATCGGAAAAATCTCCCAGGCAGCAGGGGGAGGTGGGGAAGCCACTGGGGGCTGGGAGGGAGCATCGGCCCCAAAGCCTATAAGGACGGTGCTCAGGCCGGCAGCAGCCCGGCACCGCAGGCTCCAGGCCGGCGCAAGGGCACCAAGGCCCGAGCGTACCCGGGGAGCGAGGAGGCAGTCTTCCCTCACCACCCACTCTCCTCTCCTAGGCCCGGCCGGGAGCGGGGTCTTAGAAGTTGGGAAAGAGTAGACCCCGCTTAGGGGCAACGGAGCGGGTGTTCTCACTGTCCCTAATCGGAAGGACGGCGCTGGGTGGCTCCATGGGGCCGGGGCACTGGCTCGACCCATCTCTGCGCCAGGAGGCCACGCCTGATCACCCATGGGACCGACCCAGAGAGGGGGCCCCGCAGGGACGTCACGAGGGCTCCCGGTGAAGAGATGTGCGGAGTTCGTCCTCCGTGCACCGGGCCTCCGGCGCAAAAGCTCTGGTGGGAGGAAGAGCCGGGGAGACCGGGTCTCTCTCGGACCTCACCTGGCCGTGGCGCGGTATCCGCGCAAGAGCCCAAGAAAGTCGCCAAAGCGCCCCCGCCACCCGAGTCTGCTGTCTCGGAGGTTCGCACCCCTTCCCCCTATCCTGGCCAGCCGCGCGTGGCCCAGGGTCACCCAGACCAGATGTTACCTAGACAGGGGTGGGGCTCCCCGCCCAGCCCGTGGTTCCCTCAGGGCAGCCCCCCACCCCACTTGTAAAGATTGTCACAGCGCCCGCAGGGCTCTCGAGGAATCGGCCGCCGGGTCGGAGGGAAGGAGCGAAGCAAGGGCTGGGGGCGTCGGAAGCTGCTCCCGGACGGGAGCGCGGGCGGATCAGTGCCCAGGGCAGGACTATATGGGTAGAGAGTGGGCGCGAGCCCTACGCCCTCCAGGGTTTGGCAAGAGGGATAGCCGGGGAGGGGCAGCCTGCCTGGACCCTTCCTTCTGCCCCCTCCCCTGGCACAGGGGGCTCGTCTCTACGCCCTCAGGCTCCGGGCCTTGGGCTGCAGGCGTGTCTCCTTCCCTGTCCCCAGTTCCCCCGGCGAGGGTCCTTACCTCGGCATTGACTTCTGCGTCCTCCGCCGCTGCGCTGCGGCCCAGGCAGCCCAGGAGCAGCAGCAGCAGCGGCAGCACTCGCGGCTGCGCCGCCGCCTCCCGGCCGCCGAGGAGGCTGCCTGCCCAGCACGGCCGTCCGGGTGCGCTCCGTTCGCTGCCCATGCTCTCGGCGCCCAGCCTGGTCGGGAGCGCTGCACGCGGGGCTCGCCCGCTCTCCGGCGCCGGGTTCCCGCACGAGGCTTGGAAACTTGCGACGCTCCCTGGCTCCGCGCCCGGCGGGCGCGCGGCAGCCCTCCCGGTCCCGGTCCCCGCCGGAGCCGCTTAGGTCCCCTCGGCAAATTCCCACGCCCGCGGAGAAGCCGGCAGGGGAGGTTCGGGCACGCGGAGCCGGCCCACGGGAGAGAGGGCCGGCCGGAGCCGCCGGCTGCCGGGTCCCGCAGCCTGGCCGCCCGGGGCCCGGCTCCCGAGAGCAAGCGCAACTCCTGAGCCTTTGTCTGGCTCAGCGCTCCGGCCGCCCGGTCCCGCGGCGCCCCCTGCGCGCCCAGCTCCCTCTGTCCATGCCCGGGGCCGGGCGCTGCCCTGAGCGCGCGCCTCCCGCCCGGGGACTCTGCTCGCCCCGCGCCCAATCGGGCCCGGGTCCCCGCGCAGTCCCGGGAGGAGGCGCTGGGAGCCGGTCAGAGCGAGTGAGGGAGCCAGGGAGCCGGCGCCCGACGTCCCCGGCGAGTTTAGCGCAGCTCAGGGCGCTCCCAGCCCTCCTCCCGCGCCGCGGTCGCCGCCGCTCTTAAAGGGCCAGCGCTCTCTCCGCGCGCGGCCGCGGGTGAGGGGCGGGGGCCGGGGGCGGTATCTTAGGCGGGGGCTTGTCGGTAGCAGGTGCCGGCGGTGCAGCCGGGCAGGCGCCCCTTTACTCTTTCCAGAGGGCGGGAATCCTCACCAGCCCACTTCCTTCACTCCCATCCGTGCTTTTGGAGAGTGGGGTTAATCCCCAGAGTGACCTCTCGCCCACCATACACACAGAGAGTAAGGAGAAATGGAGACTCCTTTTTCTCCCTCCTGGTAGGTGGGTGGGGACACTGAGGCAGAGGTGCGCAGAAAGGAGGGCTGGAGGAGGAAGGATCCCAGTGTCCTCATTTAGGCTTAAACAAAACAAAGATAAACAAAAATCTAGAGATGTGTTCTTTTCTCAAAAGCCCATCAAGTCTTTGGCTCAAGTGGCTTTCCTCAGTGGCAGAGTGAGGGGTAAGTCATGTCCACCTGCAGTATGACCACGCACGCGTGTAGGACGGACCAGCTGCAGTCAAGCTGCCATCTACCTGCCGCTCAGAGGTGGGCAAGTCACTGAACGTTCCGGAGCCTCCATGGCCCTATCTGGAACATGGGGCAAAAAGTTAAAGGTGACGGTTCGGTGTGTGTCCGTCTGGTGCCAGGCCTAGCACACATTAGGTATCCAAGTTGAGGACACTATTTTGCGCAAGTGAAATGTGACAATCGGGCCTGACAAGGATGCTGGGCGGGTAGCAAAACGTCCTGCCGAGTGGAGTTTAAAAGTGCTAGACTGAATCTATTCCAGGATCAGCTTGAGATCCTGCCAGTGTGGAAGCAGAAGGCTTGAGGCGAGGGGCGTGGGGGCCGAGGGCTGTGTGCCCAGACCAGGGACAGCACTGGCCCAGCAGATGGGTGGCAGGAGGCTGGATGCAAAGGCGAAGGCGCCCGGAGGGCAGGAGGACACAAAGCTCTTCCCCTCTCGCCTGCCACCTCCCAGCCCCGGAAATGGGAGCTTTCCTTGCCAGAGGGAGATTCTTCTTGAAACCTGCCCGGCTGGCCTCACCTCCCAGACATGGGAAATGGGCAGCTTTAATTGACCTGTTCACTGACTTGCCAGGTGAAAAAAAAAGTACTGTTAAAGAGAACAGATAGAAGGAAAACGATGAAGATAGATGTTATTTAAAAACAAAACTATCGGAACAGGGGAAAATAGACTCTGTATAGAACTGGGCCCGATTCCCAACACAATCAGTAACAGGTGGGGATTTATAGCTCAGCAGCAAGGGGGCAGGGTGTTGGTGGATGGAAAACGACTAACAGGAGACATCAAGTCCGGGGCTGAAGGCAGGCCCGGGTGATCAGGTGTCACCTGGGAGGCAGTGGGGTTCTGGAGATGAACCAGACATACCAAGGGTGGGGGATTTCACCGAACTGACTTCGCAAGTTTTCTCACTCACACTGGATCCTACGGGAAGCACGGGCATGAGCCTTGTTGGGGAGAGGGTTCAAGGGAGCCAGGCTAAAGTTTCGTTAAGCAAAGAATCTTTGTCAGTCTCCCCTCTTGTTCAAGGGGAGAAGAGCCATTCTTTTTTGCTCGGAACCACATAAATCCTTTTCTCACTTGGTTGCCTTGAGTCCTTTAGAACCAGCTGAACCATCTGTTGAGACTTGGTGACGGTGGATAATTGCTGTACTATACGACCCACAAGACAGTTCATGAGATACTCTGAAGGTAAACGGAAAGACAAAGCCTAGAAGCTGAATCGACCCCTGTGTCCAGCTTCACGGGTTGACCAGAAGTCCATGACCTGTTGTCCTTCCTCAGTGGTGTGAACGCGACGGCGATGATGCACACATTTCTCCGTTCACCTGTCGAACCATCCTGGTTATGGCAAAGGCGGCAGGTAGATTGTGGGGGACAAAGGTGCAGTAGTTGCTTCCGGTCACTGTGCTAGTGGCCCTGTCTACAGCCAGGGCCACAGGGAGGGTGATGCCACTGTGGAGGACAGCGTGCTGGTTTTCTCATGGCTGGTGAGCCACGAAGTCAAGGCCAGTGGTGATGGTAACTACCAGAGGCACAGAGGATTCGTGCCTGCAGCTGGCACCCCAGCCAACAATGGGCCCCAAACATCACTATAGTTAAAACTGGGGGACATAACACAGAAAACTCTGTGTTTCTATTACATACCCGAGCCGTGTTCCACCTCAAAGGCACAGCAGACATCAGCGCAAATGTTAACCTTCCCTCTGTGTTTACGGAAGCCCGAGTTAGAGTAGTGAGCTCGGTTACGTGGGCCCATTTGACGTTTTGCAGGGCTCAGTATTCTAGAAGCTTATGGCGAGCTGTAATGGCATAGCCAGCCTGGAGCGCCCCATCCGCCTTCAGGAGGTAGGAGCCATCAATATGAAGGGTAGGTCAGCCTGGGGGAGGGGTTTTCTGATGAAGCTAGCCTAGGACAGGATAATGACCTGGTGCTAATGACAGAAGCGTGCGCCGTCGGTCCAGTGGGTGGGTAAAGGAAGGCAGGGTTAAGGTTATGACAGTGATGTATGGTGATGGGAGAGGGAGGAAGGAGTAATATTTCATAGAAAGTAAGTGGAGACCCAGAAAAGTGCTGCATAATTTCATTAAGCAATGGCGTCTGCGTGGCCTGAGGAATGCGTATGGCAAGTGGGTGACCTAATGCTAAGACAGAGGTGGCCTGGACAAGTCTGGTGGTTGCAGCCGCGGCTCACAGGGGGATAGGCCTTGGGTCGAAGGCCAAAATGTAATATCCCAGAGGTCTTTGTATCCATTATGCTTCTGGGATGACATTCCAAGAGCATGACCCTCTGGTTCATGCACAAACAAGGAGAAAGGCAGGGAATAATTGGGAGGTTCAAGGATGGGAGGTGAAAAGAGAGAGCCTGTTAGGTTTTTTTTTTAAATTTAATTTAATTTTTTTAATTTTACTTTGTTTTCAGAAAGAGGAGAGAGAAACATCAATCGGTTGCTTTTCATAGGTTCCCCACCTGGGAAGCTGGCCCGCAGCCCAGGCTTGTGCCCTGACAGGGAATCGAACCAGTGACCTTTCAGTTCACAGACCAGCACTCAATCCACTGAGCCACACCAGCCAGGGCTCTTTAGGTTCTTAAAGCATTGTTGGCTAGGATGCTTTCCTGGTCATGGCATAAGGAGTGAGGCAGTCATGGAGAAATGAGGTCCCCACAAGACCTCACCTTCTCAGTTGTCGTTTTCTGTCACCGAGAGGAGAATGTTGAATTGTATAAGCCCTGTCTATGGATACAGGTTTACCTGAAGCTGCAATATGACCCAGATATCAGACACACAGAGAGAGCAGTTGAATTTTGTCTGTAGTCACCTTGTGGCCCTTTCTCCCTCATGGCTTATGAAGGTACACAGTGTCCAGAGGAGCTGTCATAACTGTCAGGACACAGAAGGAGGTTATCTACATATTGGATTAAAGCAGAGCCTCCTGGGAATTTTAATTCCCTCCAGTTGGCCATTAGGGTGTGCGAGAAGTATAAGTAGGAGCCTCTGTAAATCCTTGGGGCATAACAGTCCGTGCATATTGTTGATTATCCCGGGGGAAGGCAAACAGGTATTGGGATTCCTTACAAAGGGGGACCCTAAACCGGGCAGAACAGAAACCAAGGACTGTGGGACGCTGGGTGTTGGGAGGAACAGCAGTCAGGATAGTGTTAGGATTAGGCACCCAGGTAAATCTGGGTGTAACGATTTTATTGATAGATCTCAAGATCTTGGACTAACTCATATCCTTGCTTATTTGGTTTTCCGACAGCCAAGAGGAGAGTAGTGCATGGGCTGTCAGTGGGGATCAGAAATGTTTTGTCTAACAAACCTTGGATAATTGGGCGGAGTCCCTCAAGTCTTCTTGGCTTTGAGTGACATTGAGGAATCGTGGGGAGGGGTGAGCAGACTGGAGACAAAGCTCTAGGTCATCTAGGTCATCTAGGTCGCGCTGGTTGTGGCTATGACCCAATCTGAGTTGTGACACTAAGAACTGTTAAAGAGAACTGGAGTTGGACAGATGTCAGAGCGGTCACGGTGGATTTTCCTCAAAACACCATTGCAATAGGGAGACACTCCAGTATAGCATAGGGTTCAGTTCCAAATAGAACCACAGCAAGTGGGGATTTATGACTGAGGAGCAAATTGCGGTGGGGCGGGGGCGGGGACAGTAGTGAATGGAAAGTCACTCAGACAAGACGCCAGGTCAGGCAGCATCCTGGCTGAAGGCGGGCCAGGGTGGTCGGACCCCGCCCCAGCCCTGGGGGGCAGTGGCGGGGGGGGGGGGCGGGGGATCAGATAACCGACCTGACTTAGTGGGGCTCTAGATAAAACTGGATTCTAGAAGAAAGTACGTGGATGGGCCTTGTTGGGTGGAGGGTGGGGGGGGCGTGGCAGTAGTTTGGTCAAACAAAGGACCTTTGTTGGCACCAGCAATCGGTGGTCACTACCTGGTATGTGACCGAGGGCCCTCCAGGACAGGAAGTTGGGGTTTGCAGACAAGGTTGGGGCAATGTCATCATTTCCACCGACAAACTTTCTCTGTGGGGTCCCTCCTTTGGGAATTGGATTTCTGAATTTTTGGCTTTGAAGTTTCCTTTTGGGAAAGGCATAGGGGACTTTGGAAACGGGCGACAGCATTGTCCCGTTTTAACGGAACGCCTCGCCATCTTTCGCCCTGTCTGTTCCCAATCAGCCACTGTTTTAAGAAATCTGAGTTTAGGGTGCTATCCAGCAAAGAGGGGTGCCTGAGAACTATGAGCGATGCTCTCAGAGGCTACGGTAAGATGAGTTTGGTCCTTGTTTTTCTCCTGGTAGGAATTTCCTCTCTTGGGGTAAATCCTGTGCATCTGAAAGACATGGCATCCCTGTGCCCAGATGCTGAAGTTCCTAGTGATAGGTTCTGGCTCCTACAGGGAGCTCACGTCCATCCATCGCAGGGATCTGGGGTTCTACTGATCCCTGAGGAGACCCAAGGGGCTGAAATGTGCGAACTGTAGCCCTTCAGAGCCAGCCAGCTTTACCCCTTCTCCGCATGTCGCCACGATCATTTCATTAGACCCTAACCTCCCCCACCCGCTTCTCCTCGGAGTCTTTTGAGTGAAAGCCCAGATGCGTCATTTCACAGCACAGCTTCCTTCTGAGACCCTGATGTGGTGTGAGGGGTTGTCCAAACAGTTCTGCATTAGCAGCCCCGCCACGAGGTTCCAGCCGCTGCGGCCCCAGCCCTCGTTTACTGTGCACTCTTGAGCAAGTCATTTCCCTTCTTTGGGTTTGTCTCCTCATTTGCAGAAGGAAGGTTCTGGCTCAGGTAGTGGCTGGGGCCCCTTGTTTGGTCAAGGAAAAGCACTGTGGATGGGAAGCAGGCCCAGGACCCCTGCCCCCACCCCGGGCTGCCCTCCGCTGGCGCTTGGGCTGCTGGTACCAAGACAAGGAATAAACAAACAAGCCGAGGTGATCTCCCCCTTCCCTGGAAACAAAGCTCGGGTGGTCTGGAGAGCGGAGCCCGCGGAGAGCAGAGCGTGCCAGGTGGAAATGGGCCAAAGAGGCCGAGGGATGATCCGCTGAGCATTTCCCTGCCCTGCAGGGAACATCTGAGGACACCGAGGCCAGATGTGTTGATTTTGCACCCTCCCTTGTGTGATAACATCCCCGCAAGGGCCTGTCTTTACTCGGTGAGTCAGGCTGCCTGGGGAGGACCGGCCTGCCCTGATCGTGCCTCTGTCTCCTGAGCGTGTCCGGAGCACATCGCCTCTTAAGGAAGAGCCCCAGCTGCTTCTGCACTGTCAGCGGCACACTCAACGCCGGGGCGCCTGCCAAGCCCCTGCCGCCCAGCCCGGCCCCCGCCCCTCCCCCCAGCGAATCTCCTACTTCCTTCCTCTATCACCACCTTCCATTCTCCAGTGAAGAGCCGGTTATTGATCTTGGCCCGTTGCTCAAAGTTGCCGCACTCTAATTCCATCCACGCCACATCCTTCCCCCTGGGCACCAGGGGTCAGCCCTCGCGGGTTGCGGAGGGTGGTGCTACAGCACACTTGGCCCCCTCCCAGAAAGAGCGAACACCCAAGATGGAGGCTGGTGTCGCTGATGAGGAGAGCCAGGTGGTCTGTGCTCGCAGAGCCTGCCTTGTGGGAGGCTGGCTTCCATCCTGAAATTGGACCATGAAGGGAGTTGGGGGGCTGAGAGGTACAGAGTTGGGCATGGGGCTCCTCCCTGGTGCAGCCTGCCAGTGGCCATCCTCCCGCCCCCTCCCCAGTACGAGCAGCCAGAGGCCTGGAGGAGTCTGATTGGCCCGGCTGTGCAGCTCGGGCCTGGCACAGAGCGGCGTCAGGCGGTGCTGGCGGCACAGCCGGATTGCCGTTCCCTGCATGCCAGGAAGGATGCTCGGCTTCTTCGTCTTCATCTCCAACGTGGCCTCAAAAGCCAGAAGAACCAACTGACGGGTCGGAGTTGAATCAGCAGATCTGTGTGGTGGGGCTGGGGAGCAAGGCACAGCGTGTGACCTCCCAGGACCTTCCGCGCAGCAACCGGGAGCCTGCCTCCCGGAAGCACACAGGTGCGGGAGGCGGAGTGGGAGCCAGGGTGAGGAGCGCCTCGTTCCCTGCCTTTCCCTCAGGCCTGGCCAAGGCAGGATTGAGGTCAGCATGGAGGTGGAGCCTTACCCGATTTCTCACGTGACTTCAGGGTAGTCATTGAACCTGTGTGCAAGTGGAATAATCATTCCTACCTCGTTCACCTTTCGGCAGGGTTATTGGGGAACAGATGACAAGGTCCTACAAGGGGCTTTGAAAATTGTGCTGAGTCTAAATGTCTTACACTGATGAGGAATGAGGGTGGCGACCCCCGCCACACGCCCAGCTCCGGGCTAAATGTGTGTGCAACCTCCGTGGTGTGCAGGCCTGGCCAGCTGGGTGACCCCACCCCAACGTTAACATCTCTAACGGCCACGTTAGCAGTCAAAACGGAGATTCCCGGGGCCCCGGCTGCGAAGCGCACTGACAGGACGGCGTGGAGAAGAGTCATCTTTTCGCCCAGTTGGATAGAAGTCCAAAACAAAATCCAAAATACAAACTAATTTTTATTTGTTGAACATAATTTAAAACTCTAACATGAAACTATCTCTTCATCCATCACCAGTAGTCCGGACGGCAACTGGAGAGGACTGGTCCTTCGCTCTCGTGAGGGCTCAGAGTAGCAGGCCTGTGCAGCCCGGCCCCCGTCCTTGTCCCCTCTGAAGGCCCGCAGGCCAGAGCAGGCTGTTGGGGGCTGTGGAAAGCGAGCCTGGGTTGGGGGGAGGTGCCTCTCAGCCTCTTGGAAAGCTGATGGGAAACCAGAGGTCACAAAGCGTTGGAGGCCTGGCGGAAAGCCACCGGCGAGGCCAAAATGAAACATCTGCTCAAGTCTCCCCAGGCACCTGGCGGGGGGCGAGTGGGATGAAGGAATGGAGAAAACTGCTGCTGAACCTCCAATTAGCACCCTGTACCTTGGCCCTGGAATGGCGTCCGATGGCATAGGAAGAGGTGACACTAGGAATAAAGTGACAAGCCTCAACAAGGGAGGGTGACGGACCCATTGAAGCACCCCGCGTCCTGGCTGGAGCTGGTCGGAGGCCAATGGCATCAGGATGCAAACAGCTGAAGGGGCCGTGGGGGAGCGTGGGGAGGGGCCGCTTGTTGGAGGGACTACAGTGGGGATACTGGCAAGTACGGGTGGGCTCACTGAGTGACCCCATTTTGTGTGCCTTTGTGGAAGAAATCAGACCTAGTACAAGGGAGCCCAGTCTGCCCTCTACTGGTGATCTTTGGGAATGACCACAACGCAGCAGCGCGGGTCCTGCAACCCAAAAGGGCCAGGAGAGAACCCGCCGGCCGGCGGCCTGGACCACCAGGCCTCCCGTGGCTCCTGCGGCGAGTCCTGGGACGAGGAGGGCTTCGGTGCTCACTTCAGAGGCATCGAGAAGAACTTGTTCCCAGACTTGCAGCGGACCTGCTCGGCGTGCATGCGCAGCAGCAGCTCGGCGTCTTCCATCTGGTCCACAGCGTCCTTAAACCGGGAGCCAGGATAGTCGCTTTAGGGGACTCAGGGACCTGGAGGGCGCTGCAGACACATCCAGCCCATGGAAGGCCTTCAGGGGTTAGGCTTGGCCGAAGGAAACCGAAGGCCCACAGGCCCCAGGGCCTGCACTCGGTTATCCCGCCTGATCTGCTCTGCCACCGCGGGAGGTCGGTCCTGCCGTCCCAGTGTTGCAAGGAGGAAATGGCAGCTCAGAGCCCTGGGCTCCAGAATCTAGTAAAACCAGGATTGGGACCTGGTCTGTGGGAGCCCCACACCAGAGGTCTCTGCCCCCTCCGGCATGACCAGGCCAGGGGCAGACGAGGCGGCTTGGTGGTGGTGCGTGGGCCGTGCCTGGCATGCACATTTTGTTTGGTTTGCAAAATGCTTCTTTTTTTTAAAATAGAAATTGGTTGCCAAGATTAGAAAACAGGGAGATTACACATAAACATCTGGATTCCTGGCTTCTCTGGAAAAACAGGAGCGGTAGCAACACAAGCCTGCATTCCTGCGCGGCCACTGTCTCCCTGACCCGAGGGGGTGCAGCAGCCTCCCCATGGCTGGCGGGAAAGCGAAACCTTCACCTACTTACCACGGTACGGGAAAGGCTATGAAGGCGGGTGTTCCTCACCCGGCGCGTCTCACGCATTCCCAACATCGGCCAGGCCCCCATGGGCACCCCAGCCTCTGACCTCCGGGCAAGGGGCTGGGGCTTCTGGGAAGGCCCGCAGCATCGCCTCAGATCAGTGCTCTAGGGCAGTGCTTCTCAAGTTTTATTGTGCACACAGACCCCCAGGGATCTTGTTAAAGTGCAGTTCTGATTTCTTAGGTCTGGGTTGGGGCCTCAGAGTCTGTAGTGTTAATAGGCTCCCAGGTGCTGCTGCTGCTGCTGCTGCTGCTCGTCCAGAGCCGCACTTCCAGGGCCAAGGTGGGGTGGGGGTGGGGGCGGGGGCAGTCTCCTGCCATGTCAGTGATTTCCCCGGGATTCAGGTTTGCACACCTAAACCCCAGGGTAAGTCAGCTCCCCTCGCACCTCCCAACGTCCCCTCGCCCTGGAGTTCGGCGCCCTCCGTGCCCGGCACCCCGCACTGGGACCTCACCTGCAGCTCCCTCAGGCACTGCCCTTCCAGCTGGAGCCGAGCATCACCCACACACCAGGCCAGGCTGACGTGGAAGGAAGGATCCTGCAGGGGAACGGCAGGGCGAAGGTGGTCACCCGTGTGCCATGGCGGGCCCAGGCATCGCAGAGACCTGTGACAGAGCTGTCCCGGCATCCTTGCTGGATCCCTGGACGGCTCCATGGATCCTAGAGCCTCAGTGTGGATCCCGAGTACCCTGAACAGGTAGACGAAATACCCCTGGATTGGTCCTTGTTATGAACTGAACTGTGTCCCCCAAATTCGTATGTTGAAGCCCCAACCTCCAATGTGATGGCATTTGGAGGGGGGGGCCTTTGGGAGACAATTAGGTTTAGAGGAGGCCATGAGGGTGGGGCCCTCGCGATGGGACTCGTGCCTGTGTGAGAAGGGACACCAGAGAGCTTGCTCCCTCCCTCTCCGCACCATGCGAGGTCACAGTGAGAAGACGACCGCCTACAAGGAAGGGGGAGACCATGCTCACACCTGGCCCTTGGACTTCTGGCTTCCAGAACTGTGAGAAAACAAATTGCGTTGCCTACGCCCCTCAGCCTACGATATTTTGTGACGGTGGCCCAAGTCTGAGACAGTCCTGTCCTCAGGGGCTTTCCTATGCGCATCGTAGTGCGTCACTAACTCTGGGACACACAGTCTATTCTCTGATCTAAGACATTTCAACAGATGACGGACTTTTTAAGATGAACAAAAACCAAAATGTCTAAAATTATGAGCAAACGATAAATTGTCTCCATTCAAATTCATACTTATATACCTCTCGGCATGGTTTAAAAGGAATGTATCAGGCAAAACCAATGGCCCTTTAATACCCTGACACTCAGCTTGGAGTCTGAGTAGCCTTGCGGGGCGCGGGGCAAGGTGCGGGAAAGTATGTCCAGCTACACCCTTTGCGCTGCCAGTTTTACTAAAGAGTACTGGGGAAAACTGCTTCTTAAAAAAATGTAAAAATAGACATGAAAACAATACGGAGTAGAAGGCACACCTCTTGCGCACACTTAAAGTGCATAAAAATGAATTCTAAGAAGCTCTAAGAGATGTCAGACTTTGGCTGGGTTGCGTCTGACCGCACCTCAGGCCTCTCCACTCTCCAGGGATGGAGTGTGTCCTCTGAAGGGTGGCATTTGGGACACTTGCCAGGGGAAAATTCTGGAGGGCTCTCCAGTTTGCCTCTGAGTAAAGGCTGGCTTTCCTCACGATATGGCTGGGCCACCGGAGAAGAAAAGGCCCCGCCCAGAGCTGCTCATTACCTGGTAGAAAGGGGTGAGGTCGAATTCCTCCATGACCCTGTCTACCTCTGAGACCAGGTCCAGGAACTGGGCGTGCCCGGAGGTGACCTCGAGCCCGAGAAAGGTCCTGGCGGGAGACAGAAGTGGAGACGCAGCCTCTGAGAACACGAACCGCCTGTGATGGGGCAGAGGACAGGACAGACAGAAAGCCGAGCACGCTGGGCCGTGAGTGCTTTCTCACCCGTCTCCGGGCAGTTCGCTCTCCTGCTCTCCGAGCGGCTCCTTCGCCCTCCCCCGCTCTGTCTGGAAACCTTCCTTCCTTCCTTAACCCTGACCGCTCACCGCCCCTTCCTCCCCAGGGTCCAGTAACAGTTGCAGGAGCACTCCTATCTGTCACGGCCCAGGCTGCACACCCCGAAGCCCCTACACCCGTCTCTCCACCATGACTTTGGAGTCTGGCCCCTTCTCGAGGGCTTGGCTCGGAAGCGCCGGCTACACTCCCATCGACACTCCTACATGCTCTCTCTCATCTTTCATTTTTTAAATTTATTATTTATTTTTAGAGAGGGGGGAAGGGAGGGAGAAAGAGAGGAAAACACCAATGTGAGAAACATTGATCAGTTGCTTCTCCTACATGCCCAGCGTATGTGCCCAGACCAGGACCGAACCTGCAACCCACAACCCAGGCACATGTGCCCTGACTGGGAACTGAGCCGGCGACCTTTGGCTTGCAGGACAACACCCAACCAACTGAGCCACACTGGGCAGGGCCTCTCTCACATCTTTAAACCCTCCTTGGAACCCACATCTTCAGCCAGCCTCCCCTCCATTCTGAGTAAAACTTCTTTTAGACGAACTGTCTACGTTCACAGTCTCTAATTCCTCACCTTCCATTCTCCGCCGACTTGGTCGGGAACTGCTCATTCGAGCTGCCATGGAGCTTCCCATTCGAATCCGATGGATACTTCTCTGTCCCTGTCTTGGCTGCTCAGCAGTATCTGACACCGCTGACGCCTCCCTCCCTGAAACCCTTTTCCCTCCTGGCTTCCCAGACACCGGACCCTATACAGTCCTGGCTTGATCCCCGCTCTGGCCTCCTTGCGTCTCCCTTGCCCCCCTCTCTTCTTTCCAACCCCTCCACGGCCAAGGGCGGCAGAGGTCCGCCCTCAGTGCACGGACCTGTTCCATCTGCACTCTCCCAGCAGTCCGATCGCGCCCAGCCCCGCTTTAAATACCACACAGGCGCCTGGCTCCCCAATGTCTACCTGCAGCTGGCCCCTCCTGCACAATACAACTGTGTATGTGACAGCTCCACAGCGGGTGGGTGGTTAATAGGCAGCAAAATCTCACGGGCATAGAGCAGAACTTTAGATTTGCTTCCCACTGGTGTTTCCCATCACAGAAAATGGGGCCATTATCTACCCAGCTTTTCCAACTCCAAACCTGGGAACCGACTTTGAGTCTTCCCCTTATTTTGCACAGATCCACCCCATGGGTACTTCCAGTTGGTCCCATCTCCAGTATTGGGAATGTGGCGATTTCTTGGCTTTTCACTCCCCTCTCCCAATCCAGGCTGCCACCGGCCCCTCACCCGGACAGCGACACCTGCCTCCGCTGTTCTCCCCGCGTCTGCCCTGCTTCCTACCCCTCCCCTCTGCTCAGTAGCCACAGACACGATCTAGTCAGGCTGACATTTACAGCATAGATCGCATCCTGTGTCTCCTTTGTCCACATCCCTCCGATGGCTTCCGTTACACCGAAAACCCAAACTCCTTCCCTTGACCTTGAGGGTGCTGCTTGAGCTGAGCCTGCCCAACTCGTCACTTAGCACCCTCGCACCTGCTCCCCGGCTTCCACGTCACTGGCCTCCTCGGACTTGCCACGCTCCTCCCTGCCTCAGGGCCGCTTCCTGTGCCGTGTCCTCTGCTGAGAAGTTCTCGCAGCAGCTCCTCCTCAGGTCGCCAGCACATGCCACCGCCCCGGGACTTCCCTCGTGCCCTCCTTGGCCATCTGCTCCTGACTCTGATTTCACATTATAGTTACGAGCGATCTCTTTTGCTTTATTATCTGTCTCCCCTGCAGAACGTGAGGTCCCTCCCGGCAGGGACCATGCGACCTTGTCACTCTGACTCTGGGCGCTGAATGACTGTGAGCAGCAGAGACGGAAAGAATGAATGAGCCCTCCTCTCGGAAGCGCTCGGGGAAGGCAGCTCAGGGACTGGGTCAAGATAGGGAGGCCTGCTTTGAAGCTGTGATAATGACGATTTCTTTCTTCTTATGCTCATCAAAAACTTGTTTGGCTCATTTGAGCCTCACAAGGGCCCAGGGACGACTGTTCCAAGGACAGGCATGTGAGGGCGTAGACCCGGAAGGTCACAGAGGTGAAGATATGAGCTACATGTTAAATTGGGGACAGAGCTGGGCAGGAACCCAGGTTTTTTTTAGTTGCAGGCTGTTTTGAATATGCCAAGATGCTTTCTCTAACCTAATCCACCGCCGCCCCCCGCCCCTGCTGCATGTTCTTCTATTATTTCTCTTAAAGAAAGGTTCACAGTTGGGAACAACTGCCTTTGTAGTCATAGAGTTGGTTAAAACACAAACAAATGAATAACTGACAGACAAGGCCAGAGGCAAAGCAAGCCCTCAATCTTTACTCTGAAGAATCTTCTGGAAATGACAGGGCCCATGGGGAAGACCCACCTGGTTTTCTCTTGATTGGTGTAAATCTTTACCTGGTTGGCAGTAAAGCAGAATCTGAAGTTTAAAAGAAAAGACCACATTTCAGGAAGAAGGAAAAAAATCAGAAAAAAAAAAACTGATATAAAAAAATAGCACTTTGAAAATATAGTTAACTCATTTCACACTTAGTATTGTCACCCTACTATACAGGTGTTAAGTGGAGCCCTAAAATATTAGAGCTTGACAAAGCCTCAAATAATCACCCAGTTCGAGTAACACATAGTTTCACTCAGACGCCAGCAAAAACTGTACTTTATTAATAGCTCTTCATTCCATTAAACAATTTGAGACTACCTCAACTTACTGACAGGAAGTGAGAAAGTGTCATTTATCAAGTAGGGGATAATAGATCACTTAAGGGACAATTTGTTCTTTGCAGTTTTAAAAAAGACAATTCTCGCCCAGTCTAAGCAATGACAAGAACATTCCCCGTGAGCCAGGCACTATAATTACGTGCATTTTAGACACGAAAACTGAAGTCGGCAAGGCTGAATTTGATAAGCCACAGTTTGAACCTCAGCCTGCCGGGTTCCAAAGTCCTTGCTCTCACCTACGATGCCTTCGTGGGTGTCTGTTGGTGGGAAAGTGGGGCAGAAACACCCACCCACCCACCACGCAGATCAGTGACTCAGGGACCGTCAGCTGCAGCCAGGTGAGTGCTTTGACTTTGGCTGGCTCCCGCCGCATCCTCTGGGACACTAGGAGACCCCGGAGGGCCCAGCTGGCTTGCTGTCCCTCGTGGGCTAACTTGGCCAATCCCATTACAGGAGACGATTGTTTCACAGCCTCCTGGCCAAGGTCCCACCCCATCTGAGGGAACGCAACACCCCAGCGTCTGCGTAGAAACTTTTGGCTACTCTGTCAGCCCCCCGCCTCCCAGTGCATCCCTTTTGGGGAAAATGTCCGGGATAATGGAACCAGCAGGAGCTTGGTTAAATGCAGAGGTTAGGAAGGTTCTGCAAGGTGCCTGACAAACATTCGGGAGTGGATGTTGAATGTTTTTGCCCAGTATGATGGTTAATTTGATGTGTCAACTTGATTGGGCTAAGAGATACCCAGAGAGCTGGCAAAACATTCTCTCTGAGTGTGTCTGTGAGGGTATTTCTGCAAGAGAGCAGCATCTGAATTGCCAGACTGGGTAAGGCAGACGGCCCTCCCCTGTGCGGTGGGCATCACGGGCTGAAGCAGAACAGAAAGGTGGAGGGAGGGCGAATTCTCTCTCTGCTTGAGGTGAGACGTCCACCTTCGCCTGCCCTGGGAGTCCAGTTTCGGCTCCTTAGGCTTCCAGGCTAAGAGGGGACTCACGCCATCAGTCTCCCCAACCCGTGCCCCTAATTCTCAGGCCTTTGAACGCGGGACTGAATTTACCTCGCTGGCTTTCCTGGTTCTCCACCTCGCAGGCGGCAGACAGTGGGACTTTTTGACCATAACTGCAGGGGCCAATTCCTAGAATAAATCTCCTCCTCTCTCTCTCTCCCTCTATCTCTATGTGTGCCCTGTGGGTCCTGTTTCTCTGGAGAACCCTACTACAGATTTTGGCTGAGAGTGTTTCTGAGGAGGAGAATTTTAAGGATGAGTTTTCTGAATTGGTTCGGGTCTTTCTGGAATTGTGGAGGGCCTGTTAGTTAAGTCAGACCAACCAAAGTCATTCCTGCGACATTTGCTGAAGCTATTAGAAAAGAGAGCTGTCCTTCAGGGCTGTAGGTGGACAGCCTTGAGATGCTGGTGGCCCTCGTTTTTGTCGTGAGAACGAAGCCCACACAGACAGGGGCAGAGCTGAGAGGTGGCGAGAGGCAGGTGCCACCTGATATCTGACCACCCCAACCCACTCATGCATGAAGCCCGTGCTACCTCTAAACTTCTTAGTTACACCAGCCTGTAGAAATTTTTTCTCAGTTTAAGCCACGTTGGGGTGGATTTCTGGCACCATCGAGAGAGTCCTAGCCCTGGCTGGTGTGGCTCAGTGGATCGAGTGCTTGCCTGTGAACCAAAAGGCTACGGATTCAATTCCTGACTGGGGCAAATACCTGGGTTGCAGGCCAGGTCCCCAGGTGTGGGCGTGCAAGAGGCAGCCGATAGATGTTTCTCCCCTTCTCTTTCTCCCTCCATTCCCCTCTCTCTAAAAATAAATACATAAAATTTTAAAGAGAGAAAGAGAGGCTTCTGATATACATGTGATTCAATAAATTTGGTAGTGACAATTAAAAAAAAGGTGGCAGGGGCTGCATTAGATGGCGAGATGAGTTTTAGTCCTCGTTCTCTGGCTGACCGAATGGGGGCAGATCCTTTCCTCCTGTCCCCTCGGAAGGGGTCAAACTCAATGCGCAGCTCTCCAGCTGGCGGAGTAGCTCTGTGGGCCTCAGGCTTCCTGAACTGTGGGCGGGGCTCTGACTAGAAGATGCTGTTTCTCTCCCTCTCACATCCTGCACATCTGGGCTTTCGTGTAACACCTCACTTGAAGAAAGGGTTCTGCTGATAAAACCACGTGGGTGGCTTCTTAGGCTTCATCTAGAACAACATCAGAGGATCCAGAGGAGGAATTCTGGGCTCTCTCTGGCTGCTTGAGCATTTAATGTATGTCCAACTGATGCCTACAGTGAGCAAAGCACCTGCAAAAAAGGTGGGGTCATTCAGAGAGGAGCTACATTCCTGGGCCGACAGGAACTTTGGCTCCCAAGGGACATGGGACTGGCTGGCTATGAGGATGAGTGAAACAAGCGCCAGGGCGTAAACAGCCGCGGGATGGGAGATCCCCGGGACTGAGGGCTGCTGGGAGAAGCTCCAACTGGGAGAGCAAGGAAGGAGCAGGGCTTTGAGCTGGCCCAGCCGAGAAGGAAAGGCACTGCTGGTAGAAAGAAGATGTATGAAATGGTTAAGGGAAAAAAAGCCCTCGGCTGGCAGATAAAACCAGAAGTGGCATCCAGTCCAGATCCTTTGCCAAGGGCCATGCTGAGGGCACGCATGACCTCATTTCACTCCCCCAGGCCCCTACCACACGTTCCGTGACCGGCACACAGGGGCTTATGCGGCGGGCCTAGGTCGCACAGGGTGAGGTGTAGAGCAGGCGGCTCCGGACGTTCTAACCTTTAAGTCTGGCCTGCTTGCTGGGGTGAGACACCCTCCCCCCCACCACATGCCCAGGGCAGCTCAGGACAGGAAGAGGAGCCTTGGAGGGGAGGGCGATGAGGGACAGCAGGGAGCACGTGGCACTCACCTGTGACGGGAGGCCACGCGGTCCTTCAGGGCCTGCACGAAGGGAAGGATCCAGTGATGCCGCAGAACCACACTCTGGGACAGGCTGAGGTGGAAGGCCTCCATCCTCACCAGCCGGGGGACGTACTTCTGGGCGCGGGGCAGCAGTTCGTCAAGCAGGTCCAGGAACTCCTCCCCGGCTTCATCTGGAGGGGACAGCGAAGAGGGTGGGCCACTCTTAGCCAGAGCAGCATGGCTGCGTGAAGAAGCCCAGAAGGCAAAGGCCTTTTTCACTCTGGGTTTTAGGAGAAAATTACCTTGACAGCAGCTTATGTCTATGTACTTTAATAATATTTTAATACATATTTCTGATGATAGAAGTAACACACATATGCTCACTGTAAATAATTAAAGTAAAAAAGATCCAGTGTGTTACTCAATCTGCCCAAACGCCCTGCTGGGAGGCAGCACAGAGAATCACTGCCATCCTGCCGATGCGGAAACGGGCTCCAAGAGTTTATGTGACTTAACACTAAATAATAATACGAGCCACCGCTGACTCGGTGTATTGTGCTGGGAACTTGCCTTAGATTATCGGATCTAATCTTCACAGAAGTCCCAGAGGATAGGCATTCCTGTCATCCCCATTTCAGAAGTGAGGAAACTGAGAAATCCAGTAACTTACAAAAAGGCACCTAGAGTCGGGGGTCATGAAGCAAGGACTGACCTGGGAGGTAGCACTTATTATTTTCTGCCTGTCACTCACTTCCTAGGGTGGGAGTGGGACTAGAACCCAGCACACCCAAGGCCCTCTTAGAAATCAGGTGCCAGCTGCAGCTGCACCCTGGGATGGCCTTGACACGCTGCCCTCAGCCTCCCTTGCTCACCTCCTCATGGGCAGAGAGGACACTATCCTATACTAGGGCTACTAAAAATGATTCCAGGCAATGATTTGACAACTGAAACTAAGTTGACAGAAAAATCCCCCAATTCTTGAGCCTTGTTGTCTCTGCTGAGTCAGTCTTTCCCGCAGCAACGTCAGAGGCTTCTGGCTTCTTCCTCCTGGTGGGACTCAGCGTCTCCCATCAAGAGGCACCTATCGGCCTCAGCCACTTGCCTTTCATACATCACTCACTCACACGGCACGTAGACGTGGGTGGCCCAGTTGCCCCGCTCGTGGGGAAAGGTGCGCACACGGCCCCCATGTTTTGCGCTGTCATCTTCAGGCCTTTCATCAGTGCCTGCGAACATGTGCAGCACACTGTCCGGAACTGGCAGCCGCTGGCTGGGAAGGGGGCTCTGGCCACTGCAAGGGAAGGAAAGAAAATGAGCACATGTATCCTCTGAGCATCCTCTGCCTCCGTACACACAGTGGAAGTTGTAACCCCTTGTACAGGGTGGGTGACTCTGTATCTATTTCCCACCAGCTTCAAGGTAACTACAAGGCTCCTTCCCCAGTACTGTCTCATTGGGGTCCAGGAATGACTCCGAGAGGCAGACCTTGGGTGGTTCAGCGGTCACCTTCCTTAGAGGGACAGGCCTGAGCTGGAGTAGCAGCACTTCCTAGCTCTGCGGCCTTGGGCCAGTCATATGCCCTCTGTGGGCCTCAGTTTCCCCATCTGTAACGTACACTTCTACCTGACGCTGCTATTGAGAGATCAACTGAGATACTGCTTGAAAAGCACACGGCAAGCCCCAGGTCTAGCACTTAAGAATCGAGGCTCCATGACAAGACGTAGATAGTTTTGTTCACTGCTGAGTCCCCAGTCCCCGGAGTGGGTGCTCAATGAATATTTATTGAATGAATGAAAAAACTCTCCAGCGCTTTAGCTATTCCTCTGCAACTGTGTTAAATGAGGAATCGGACCTAGGGCGGTACAGTGACGCGCGCCAGGAGAGAGCCAGTGGCAGAGGCTGATCCGAACCCAGGTTTCTTGCCTCCGAACCCTGGCCCAGCTGGGGGTGAGAAGCACTCCGGGGCTCTGTCCAGGGGTATCCCCTGGAACCCCCCCTCCCTCATGCCCCTTCTCCTTCCCTGCCTAGACGCCCCCCCCCCCCAGCCGCCGCGCCGTCCCACCCTTCCGCGACACTCCGGGTCTCGCGTTAACCCGCACCCTCCCCAGAAAGGCTCCTTCGCTCCTCACCGAGGGCGGCGTCCAGCCCCCGGCAGGGCCTGAGCCCCGGCTTCGACCTCATCCTCATCGTCCGAGCCGCTGCTGCTGTAGCCCACCAAGGGAGCCGCGCTCATGGGATCTCCTCGGCCACAACCGGGCGGACCAGCAAGCAGCCGCACCCGGCACCCGGAATTCCGCGGCGCCGGAAATGCTCGCCGGGGGCGGGGCCTGTGTTAGCACCGCCTCTGGGCGGGGCCTGGGGCGGGCCCGGGGGTACCCGGCGAAGACTACCACCCACCGAGACTGCCACTCGTTGCTTGTTTCGGGCAACCCGGGTACTGCGGTGCCCCGAGACTCCAGCGCCCATTTCACAGATCATCTGGGGCTCGGTCTGCAGCTACCGGGACCAGACCTCCCAGCTACGGACGGTCCCTAAGTCAGCGCGCAGCGCACTAGACAGAGCGGAGATCCCTGCCCTTCGGAAGTCCCGGAGCCCCCTATTCAAGCCGGCCCAAAGTCGGAGCTCCGGGCCCCCTGCCCTTAGAGCAAGCTGAGCAGTTAGCGGCTGGTCCGTTCCGGAAGACCAGAGGGTCGGAGGCCCCTCCTCTCAGGTGCAGGGGTCGCGCCGGGAGCCGGGTCCTGGGAGCGCCCACCCCTAAGGCTGAGCAGGGTGGTCGGAAGCGGAGTCCCCTCCCTGAGTCTGCTGAGGCGTGCGGGCCGAGCGAAGGGAAAGCCGCCCCACGCTTCCGGGCTGTTCGGCCCGGCCCGGTCCGGCCCGGCCGGGCCTCGGGGTCCCCGGCAGGGGGCGGCCTCGCTCCGCACAGTCCGCCCTTCCCGCAGCCGCCGCCGCCCGGCTGCCGCTCCTCCTCCGGCCCCGCCTCCCTGGCCCCCGCGCGCCCGCCTGTCCTCCGATCTCCGCAAGGCCGTCGGTCGGTCCGCCCGCCCTCCTGGCGCTCCTCCTCCCCGAACCGCTATCCCGGCCGCGCTCGTCGCTTCCTCGGTTCCGGCCGCCGCTAGCCCGTTCCCCGCCCCCGGGCCGGCCGCAGCCGCTACGCGAGGCCGGGGATTGGCAGAGCGCGTAGGCCGCGCCTTGGCCGACCGAGCCGGAATAAAGGGGCGGTGGAGAGAGCAGCGGGTCGCCACTCGCCTCGCGCCCGACGCCGCGGGCGGCCTGGAGCAGGTGAGCGGCTGGGCGCCCGGGGCCGAGTCTGGGGGCTACTCCCGCGCCCGCCGCACCCCTTCCCCAGCCGGCCCGGCCGTCCCCACTACCCTCCGGCCCGACCCGGCGGCCTCTGAGCTCCTGGGCGGCCCAGGCCGGCCTCGAGGCGCAGCCGCTTCCCGGGCCCGGCCTGCGGCCCCGGGGCCAGAGCTTGGACTGCAGCGGCCTGGCCATACCCAGTGAGGGCTGACAGGAGGCAGCTGAGCTGGAGCGGCGGGCAGCGCAGGTGGGGAGGTGATGGGCTTTCATTCGGTTTCCCAGAGAGGAGGAAGAGCTGGGGTGGGGCGCAGGTGTGGGCCTCCCCTTGCTTCCCTGCCCTAGTCTCTCTGCGGAGTGATCCGAGAGGCCTCATGGCTGCACCTTCCTGGAGTGGGTGGGCAGTAGAGCTGGGAGCCCCGGGCCAGGGACCTTATGTTTGGCAGCCATTCATGCTGGAGAAAACAGTTGTGTTGGTGCAGCCTAACCTACACCGCCGTCGGAGTAGCCCGCTTCCCTCTTTTCTGGGGAGGCTTTGGCACCTGCTTGCTCATGCAACCTGCTGCCTTCACCCAAAGCAACAGCTTCTTTCTTTCTTCCCGGAAGATGCGGAGGATGACAGCTTTTAGCAGAACAGTTAGAGGCCAGACTGGCCTGTGAAGGCACCCCCTTCCTTCTCCTCTTTCCCTCAGGAGGAAACTTAGAAACTTTTCAGTGTGAGAGACAGAGGAACTGGGAACCTGAAAGTGGGTTATATCGAATTCTAAAAGTTCCTCCCTCTCGCTGTCATTACCTTATGCTGCCACAAAGTGGTGAGTTAGAGATTTGCCTGGGCTGGGTGGTCTTTACCTTCCATGATTACTCGGAAAGTTACAGATGAGGAGCGAGGGAACAGGATTATCTCGGGAAAGGTGATGAGGAGCAGTGCTCTGTGGTTAGCAGATCACTCCCCGCAGGGCAGAGGCAGGCTCACCATCGCTTTCATCTTCCTGCAGGCCTTGACAGTCAGATCAGAGGATTTAGCACTTTTTTGGTGTTCTGGGAGATTGCTAGAGTGGGGAAGTTCTGCTGTAGCTACGGAAGCTGGGTGGGGCTGTGGACCTATCATTCATCCCCCATCATGCATTGGCTCAGGCCCCTGCAGGACCCTCCGACGTGCGTGTGGAGAGAGAGAGCAGGCACAGGAGGGCTGGAGAGCCTGGGGGATAGCTGAGAGGGATGTGAAGGTTTTTGAGATGGTCTTTTTGTTCCATGCAGTTGTTTTAAATGTTGACTGATGGAGGCTGTTTGCTGTTGGGCCCTCAGGTCTGGGAGGCCTGGCCTCTCCGACCCAGCAGGCTGTTCTCCTGAGCAGTGGTGTCCTGAGTTGAGATCAGGGCTGCGATGGGAGAGGAGCTGTCTGGCCTCGGGGGGGCCTCAGCCAGAGCCTTTCTGCTTCTGTCTGTCTTGTATATATTGGGCTTCCAACTAAGAATCTGTTTGCAAAAAAAGTTATGCTGCTAAAATTTTTGTTTTGGACACCATGGTGCAAACGGGTCGGTCTTGTGTTGGAGCATGAGCAGAGTTTGTGACTTTTTTGTATTGTGGGCAGAGCACCCCAACCTCTTGCCTGTGAGGCAGCTGATTTAAAAGGGTTGGCAGTACTCGGGAGGCTGGGACACCCAGGCCCAGGTGGGGTGGAGACCGCCACCATCCCTTTGCAGGAGGAGCTGAGATGCCAGCAGACTTCACTGGCAGTGAAGGGAGCAGACCTCCCAGCCTTGAGCCCCTCTCCCTTTCCAGGTGAGGTTTATGTCAATGTGGCACGGGCAGGTGGAATAGGGACAGGAGGGCCCTGCTGTGTGTCCCAGATTCAGTCTCACAGTTTCTCTCTTCTCTACAGAACCCGTCATCGGGGAAGGCAGAGCCTCCCTGGCATTGTTGGCACCCTGCCTCGAAGAGCCCCCTGTCCTGTAGGCAGAGCCTTGTAGTCTGTCTTGGTTAATGACTTGGGCCATCTGACCAGTCCCTCTTCTGTGCCTTGTCTCAGGTCCTTGTCCGTCCCTGATCCCGGGCAGCTTCTCTCTCTGGGTTGGGTCATCTTAATCAGGGAAACTGAAGCCATTACTCTCCAAACCCTGTTTCATCTTCCCAAGCATGTCGGAAAGCTGGCAGCAGCCGCCACAGACACAGCCGCAGCAGCCGCAGCCACCGCAGCCTCAGCATCACGCAGAACCGCCGCCAGCCCTAGCCGAGCACTCGCTGCCTCCGGGCACGGCTGAGAACCCCCTGGGCTGTGCCGTCTATGGCATCCTCCTGCAGCCCGACCCGGGCCTACAGCCCCCACAGCATGAGCCCCTGCAGGCAGCAGGTGAGCCGGGCCCCAAGTGTGGTGTGTGTGGTCACGACCTGGCGCACCTGTCTAGCCCGCATGAGCACCAGTGCCTGGCGGGCCACGACCGTTCTTTCCAGTGCACACAGTGTCTCAAGATCTTCCACCAGGCTACTGACCTGCTGGAGCACCAGTGTGTGCAGGCCGAGCAGAAGCCTTTTGTCTGTGGCGTCTGCAAGATGGGCTTCTCGCTGCTCACCTCGCTGGCTCAGCACCACAGTGCCCACAGCGGCACCGGTGGCCTGGTGAAATGTTCCATCTGTGAGAAGACCTACAAGCCTGGCGAGGCGGCCGAGCCAGCGGCCACTGCTGCCCCCTCGCTGCCCCCAGCGCCCCCACCACCGCCTGCTGTCACCCCTGCTGAACAGGCCGAGAAGCCGTACAGTTGCCCCATCTGCCAGAAGCCCTTCAAGCACCTGTCGGAGCTCTCGCGGCATGAGCGGATCCACACAGGTGAGAAGCCGTACAAGTGCACACTGTGCGACAAGAGCTTCAGCCAGTCGTCACACCTAGTGCACCACAAGCGCACACACAGCTCTGAGCGGCCCTACAAGTGCTCGGTCTGTGAGAAGACCTTCAAGCACCGCTCCCACCTGGTGCGCCACATGTATGCGCACTCGGGCGAGCACCACCTGTTCCGCTGCAACGTGTGCGAGCTGCACTTCAAGGAGTCGTCGGAGCTGCTGCAGCACCCATGCACGCCCAGCGGCGAGCGGCCGTTCCGCTGCGGCGAGTGCCAGAAGGCCTTCAAGCGGCCATCGGACCTGCGGCAGCACGAGCGCACACACAGCGCCGAGCGGCCCTTCAAGTGCGACCTGTGTCCCATGGGCTTCAAGCAGCAGTACGCACTGATGCGGCACCGGCGCACGCACAAGACCGAGGAGCCCTTCAAGTGCGGTCTGTGCGAGAAGGGCTTCGGGCAGCCCAGCCACCTGCTCTACCACCAGCACGTGCACACCCTCGAGACCCTCTTCAAGTGCCCTGTGTGCCAGAAGGGCTTCGACCAGTCGGCCGAGCTGCTGCGGCACAAGTGCCTGCCGGGCACAACTGAGCGGCCCTTCAAGTGCCCGGTGTGCAACAAGGCCTACAAGCGGGCGTCGGCCCTGCAGAAGCACCAGCTGGCCCACTGCTCCCCAGCCGAGAAGCCCTTGCGTTGCACCCTGTGCGAGCGCCGCTTCTTCTCGTCCTCAGAGTTCGTGCAGCACCGCTGCGACCCAGCTCGTGAGAAGCCACTCAAGTGCCCGGACTGCGAGAAGCGCTTCAAATACGCGTCAGACCTGCAGCGGCACCGGCGTGTGCACACCGGTGAGAAGCCCTACAAGTGCCCCAACTGCGACAAGGCCTTTAAGCAACGCGAGCATCTCAACAAGCACCAGGGCGTGCACGCCCGTGAGCAGCAGTTCAAGTGTGTGTGGTGTGGCGAGCGCTTCCTGGACGTGGCCCTGCTGCAGGAGCACAGCGCGCAACACAGCGCTGCGGCCGCTGCAGCTGAGGGCGCCTACCAGGTAGCTGCCTGCCTGCCCTGAGTCCCTGCCGCGGCCCCCACCAGGCCGGGTCCAGCCTCCTTGTACGGAGGCTCCCCCCACAGCGCCGTGTTCAGAGTCCCTGGGCATGAGGACAGGAGAGCACTGGGCAGGTGGAAGGGCCTGGCACGCCTGGCACCTGCCTGGAGGTGGGGGAGCCAGATTGCCATGGTTCTACAAACCTCTTTCCCATTATAGGATTCGTTTTCCTGAGAGCCATCCACCTCCCTTGCCTTTGGGAGCCTGGAACCAGACTGGAAGTCAGGTGGCCTCTCTCCACCCCAAGGAGGGGTTGGTGCCAGCCCAATCTTCCCAAACCCTTTAGCCTAATTAGAAACCAGGTGGTTAGGAAAGAGAAGGTCATGGTAGGGTCTGGGGGAAGGGCTGGACTCCAAAGGCGGGCTGGGTGTAGGGTATCCCCCTTTGAGTTGCTGTCTGCGGGAGAAGGCCGGCTTCGTGGTGTAGTCTCGGGTACCAGGAGGGCACGCCGGGAGCCACAGGCCTGCCTGCTGCGGCCAGGGGTGAGGCATCCTCCGGGCTTCTGACGGGGGTGTGAGAGAGGGCTGCGCACCTGTGGGCTGGCTCTGCCTGGAGCGCAGTCAGCGTAGCCAGAAGGGAGAAGGCAGAGAAGTTCTCCAGGGAGAACACTCAGCCTGGGACAGTGCCCAGGTCAGTGCTGTCCAGAGGGAAAGGAGGAAGGGCGGCCTTTGCAAGGAGGTCTAATACTGATGTTTTGGAAGTGCCCCTCCCACTTTTGCAGCAGGGCTCCAGGCTCTGGTGGGGAAAGTGCTCTCAGCCACGCTGAATGAACTGCAGTGTGAAAAAGGCGGATTGTTAGACAGCCTGGTACTCGGGAGGAAGCCGGGCCAAGCCAGTGGTTGTGAAGGAGTGTTCTCCGCCTTGAATTGTGCGAACCAAAGTGTCAAGGGTGGGGCCTCAGTCAGCTCCCAGCCCTCTTCAGGGCCAAGACCGTCCTGTGTACCCAGGGTGGGGTAGGTGAGAGGACTGTGTGAATGGCCTCCAATGGCGCAAAGCCCTCCCAGCCCATGGGAGCCCTCCCCCATCAGGCTCGCTGCTGGCCCGGCCCCCGGCGATGCCCCGGGTGACATCCAGCTCTTCCCAAGGCCGAGAGCTCTCCCTTGGGCCCTGCTGGTATCTCCCATGTCTCTGGCTTCCCACAGGGCTTGTCCAGCCGAGGGTGTTGGCGCAGGGAGCAGGCAGAGAAGGGCGATGCTAAGGAAATCAGTAGGCAGGTGGAGTCCAGCGATGTCACTGGACGTCCGAGGCCTTGGGGAGGTCCAGAGGACCTTTATTATCCAAGTGATTATATTGACCCCAGTTTTGCCCTCGCCCCCTTCCAGCCCCTTCCCTGGTTGTGGGCCTTAGAGAAGACTTGACTTAGTGCAGCAAGGACCCCGAAGAGCAGGGAGCCCCACCTTGTCCTGCTCTCCCCTACACAGGTCTGAAAAGGGCACGCGATCTCCATCTGACGGGTTCCCTGGGGCTTCCCTGACCCCCCCGCGCCCCAGAGGGGCTGGCCCATCCAGCCCCTCAGGGCTAGCTCTCAGCCACAGCTCCTCAAAGACATTGATTCCAGGCTGACAACAGTCCCAATTGCTAATTTTTTATTTTCATTTTGCTTTCTAAAGCAGTTGTTACACTATTCATAACATTGTATAGTTTAATTTCATGCCATTTTGGATCTTCTATAAAAATGTGAGAATTTGGGTTTTTAAAAAGAATGACTCCATTTTAGATAGCCCCTTTTGATGTTAATATATAGTGAGTCCAATGTATGCTTTAGAAGTAAAGACATTGACCATCACAGACGAAAGCCCTGCGTGTTCTGGTCGTTCTTCCACAGGGCACAGCGGGTCGCGGAGTGGGGAGAGCTGGGCAGGCCAGGGTGCAGGCGTGAGCTTGGGGCACGGGCTGGGTTCAGATCCTGATTGTTGAAAGTTCAGTTTGTGTGACTCTAGGCAAGTCAGTGTGGGAACTCCCAGTGGCCTCATCTGTAAAATGGGGAGGTTAACCCTTCCTTTGCTTGGCTGCTGTGAGAATTAAATGGACAGGTGTAGGGAGGCCCTGGTGGGGAAGCTGTGAAGACGCTGAGAGTGCCGGCCGCGGACACCTCAGAAATGGCCCTGCAGCCTGCTGACCTCCTTCGGGTTTAACCGTGGCCCCCGCAAAGGGAGCTGGGCTGTGAGGGGTCAGCAGCTGACGAAGGTCAGAAGCCGGAGCCGGGAGCCGGGCCTGGTAAGCGTGGGAGTCTGCTCAGGGCCTGCCTGGGGCAGCAGTGGGGCCCGCCAGGCCCTGGCCCGGAGGGTGGCCTGCTCTCGCCCGCTGCCACTCGCCCTGTGGCACAGCGACCCCCCGCATGCCCAGCCCAGCTGCCTGCCCTCTCAGCCCTCCTCCTACACTCCCCTGCGGTACCCCGTCCTTGTCTCCGGGCCGGCAGGCCAACTGCACCTCGGCCTCCTTCCGCTTCTCACAGGCAAGAGTGGGGCTGGGGAGAGGGAGAAACAGCCTCCCCAGCTCTGGGCATCTGAGGGCCGGTGGAGGACGGCCAGCAGGGACACCCTGTCCTGGGGGTGGGGGCGACGGCTAAGGGTAGAAAGTCAAAGAGGACAGGGAGCTGCCCATGATGCCGGGGCTCAAAAATGGGGGCAAAAGGCTTAGTGGAATGGCCGGGGGACCCCAGATATGCTCCGGACCCCACACTTACCCCTCTGCGTGTGGCAAGGGGAGGCCCTGCCCTTGAGGAGCTGTGAGACTCTTTCCTGCAGGCGGCCACCGCTCAGCCAAGGGGGTTCCCAGGGCTCTTTGCAGCTGTGCCAGGTCTGGCTTCCCTTCTTGCTGAGTGACCTCAGCTCATTGGGACGCCTGGAAAGCACTGGCGTGTGTTTGGGGCTTTACGGCCTCCGGTTGCCCCTCCTGAGTGGTCTGCGTGGGTAGGGGCAGCCCTGGCGGGGGATGGCTGAGCTCACATGGAGCCTGCAATGACCTTTTCTTTTTTTGTCGTCTTCTTCCCCTCACTCAGCAGTGAGTCCCCACAGCTCCCCCTTGGCCCTCAGCCTCCGCACTCCAGCCTGGGCCCCAACCAGGGCCGTGAGTGGAACCCTGGCCTGGGAGCCCGGATGCTCTGTTTCAAGTCCTACCCCTTGGTAACAAGTGATGCAGGCATGTCTCTGCCCCTCAGTTCTCCATCTGGAGCACAGGCCTTGATCCCTGATCTCTGGGTGCTTAGAGCCCTGAGGCTCTGATTCTGGGAAGGTGACCGCATCCACCTGTGGCTCCCGTTCCCTGCCTTATCTTTCCTGGCCCCCCGCCTGCTGCCGTCCCGTTTCAGTCCGGTCTCTCTTGGTTGTGACAGGAACCGCACAAACGCGTAAGCAGCTGCGCAGTGCGCCTGGCCACACCCGGGTACCTCTCTCCCCTGTCCCTTGCCCGAAGCGGCTCTCTTCTCTTCGAACACAGCATTTTCATGGGGGAAACCTCAGACATTGTGACTAGTGCCATCTTCTTTAGTCTCTGGGCAATCCTTCCCTTTGCCCCAACCACTGACAGTGTGACAAAAGGATGGTCCCTTGGCATGAGGGGTGACACTGGGATGACAGCCAGAGCTGGGTGGAGCGAGAGGGAGGTGCTGACAGAGGTCTGACGCCTTAGCGGTCTGGTCCCTGGCAGCTGTGGGAGGCGGCGCTGCTCTGGGTGAGGGCGGGGGGCACTCTCTCAGGTTCCACGAGGTCAGGTAGCCAGGGCAGGACAGGCACCAAAGACCACTTCCCTTGGGAGCCCATCCTCCTGGCAGCTGTGTCAGCGGTGTGGCTGGCTCTGCTCGGCCCTGCAGGAGCACAGCGGGAGGGTACCCTGTGCTGGGGTGGAGCTCAGGAACCACGGTGGCAGTGGCGTGGTGGTGTGGGTAAGAGCGCTCCAGCCCGAACTGGCTAGTGTCCTGTCCTGCCTCTGCCGCTCATCAGTGACAAGGCGCTGGGCAGGTTGTTGGGCTTCTCTGAGCCCCATTTTCCTCACCTGTGAGATGGAGCCAGGAACGCTCGGCTCTGGGCTCCAGGCGAGAGCGCAGCGAGGTGGCCTGCGTGGAGTGCTAGGCGCGGGGCGGGCGCTCAGGAGAGCAGAGCGGTGCGCGGGCACGGGTGTGAGGGACCCAGCCGAGCCCTCCCGTCTGAATGTCAGGGCTGCCTCACCCCCTCCGACACCCTGTCCCCAAGACCTTTCACGTCCGCTGGCTGGCCCGAGCCTCGTACGGCCTGTGAGACCAGCCGGCCAGGCCCAACCCTTGAGATGTCCCGGGGCTGCCTGAAGCCATGCAGTCAGTGATGAAAGTGGCCTAGAACTGCGGGCCTGGCCAGGCAGGGGACAGGCAGCGGGGCAGGACAGCCGTGAGCCCTGAACCTCACAGGTCTCCAGCTCCAGCCGCAAGCCTGGGGCTCCCGTTCCATCCCTCTCCTCGCTGACCAGGAAGCCGGAACAATGACCGGGGCTCGTGCTGGCGCTGGGTCTGGCCAGCAAAGGAGGGAAGCCCTTCCCTCTGGCCTGTTTCCTTGAGGGCATGAAGCCGCTGTGCTCTGACTTCCCATCTGTGCGGAGCCAGCTTTACAGAGAGCCTAGGCCTCCGCAGGTGCCTTGCGGACGGCCTTTGTCTCCAGTCCTCCATCCGGACCTCTCAGACCACCCGCCACCCCTTCCCTCCTTCAGAGCAGACCTCAGACAGGCCAGGGACTGCCCAGGCCTTGTAGCTTTGTGCGGGGCCTCCCAGCCTGGGCCAGGCTGCCTGTGGTGAGCTCTGCATCCCATCCTCATCCCATCCTCGCTGGCGGCTTTGTTTCTTGAAGGTCAGGCCTCCAGGAAAAGCCTGGGATGCTGCTGATCTTCCACAGATTCACAGATTCCAGCTGGAATGCCGGGTCTCCTTGGGGCCAGAAAAAGGTCAAAGGGAGAGCCTGGGTGGGAAAGGGCCTGTGGGGTCTCCCTTTTGTGTGTGCCCCTCCCCACCCCGGTATGTGTTCCTGCCTTTGCTCATCCACCGGTGTTGCTGTTTGCCAGGCACTGAGCTAGTGAAGCAAGAACTTCGGAGGAGAGAGTTTTGAGGTTTTCACGTGTCAAAGGGTGGGATCAGAAATGTCAAAGCTGCTGATATTCAGTACAAAATATTCCCTGGGAGAGCTCTCCCTGGCCCTCACCCCACCCCTCCCTCAGCTGGACCCTGATCCTCCCCCACTGCCAGCCCTGGGCCAGTAGGGATGTAAGCTCGAGTGAGTGTCAACACCAACAATGATTACGGTGTAGCAGCGGTTTCGGTTAGTCCAGATCTGTGTCTTTGATCTGGGAGGCCCCAGGCCCCATTCCTGAGCCCCAGGTCCACTTGGGGAGATAAGGGAAGCTGGCAAGATCAGTATTTCCTGAGAGCCAGAGGCTAGGAGTTAGTCTCTCTGAATCAGCTCCGGTCCCTGTCCTCCTAGACTTTGTGGGGGGGGGGCGGTGGTGAATGAGGGGAGGGCGAATCAGGAGAGGGCGAAGGGATTGAGAGAGGCCTGCCTGGAAGAAAGGGTGGGATTCAGAGAGAAAGATGGGGAAAGCACATTGCAGGGGCAAGGAAGGCTTTGAGCAAAGGTCAGGAAGCAGGCTAGAGCCTGGGGTGTTCGGAGCAGCCAGGAGGCCAGTGGTGGGGTGTGTGCTGGGTAGTATGGCAGGGCCAGGGCCTGGGTAATAGACTGGGGTTGGGCCAGGAGGGCCTGGAGTTGAGGCATGGAGGCTGGGCTGCCTTGATGCAGGGAAGATTTCTAATGTAATCTATTTACAATGAGCACATAGAAGGCTGAGGCTGAGGGGACTTCTTGGCCAGGGGAGAGTGGCCCAGCGGGGTGGGGGCAGGGCTTTCCATTTCTTGGCCTCTGGGTGGGATTTTTAACCTGCAGATTCAATCATCACTGCCAGCAACTCCAAGAGAGCTTTCTGGTGAGCGAGCTCCTCCTTCCAAGGCCTGGCCAAGTGTCCCTGCCTCCAGGAAGTCCCGTCTGCTTTTCTCCTCACTCTTGGCTTGCATCTCTCTTAAAGCAGGAAGGCAGTAGATTGTGGTGGCCACAGGCTCAGGGGTCAGGCAGGCTGCCTTCAATTCCCGGCTCTACCAACGACCAGCTCTGCGATCTCAGGCCAGTCGCTTCCTCTCCCCAACCTTTTCATCATCTGTAAAATGGGTATATAATTACCCACCTCATGGGGCCTGCAAAGGGCTTAATCCATTACCTTGCACCTAAAAAATGGAAAGCGCCTGCTAAATCAGGCTTGTTAATGCTCATCTGCCCCACATTTCCTTTATTCCTGGGCACACATTTTCACACCTGTGACATGAGGATTCAATGTACACCTGGTGGGCAAGGACCTGTTCAGATTGCCAGTGTGGGTTCCCATTCACAGCTCTTGGGCCTGAGCAACGTGGCCCCGGTGCGCCCACATTCTCACCTTCTGCTTTCAGCCCTGAACACGCTGGGCCTGCCTCTCTCCCACCGGACTGGAAGTGCTTCAAAGGCAGATGGTATCTGGGCTGCGTCCCTCCGCCACCCACCGCAGGACCTGGCAAGGCCTCACACGTCTGCTGGATCAAATTCCTGGAGGGACTTGCCCAGTCACTCAGTGTCAGGGAAGCAGGGCCAGGAAAAGCCCCAGGCACTTGATTGCCCCTGGCATGCTCCTGCCTGGTCTCTGCATGTTCCCAGTTTCACGCAAGTGGGGACTCCAGCACCCCCGCTGTGAGCCTTAGTTGGGCGAACCTCTTCTCTGCACTGGGATATTGGAGGGGTGCTCAGGGCTGCAGAATGGGGCCTTGACACCCCATGGGGCTCTGCCCAAGGAAGAACCTTGGGAACGTCCCAAGGTCGCAGCCAGGTTGACTGTCAGCTGGTCTTGGAGAAAAAGGGCTTCTTCCTGCGTGAAATCGGGGGAGGCGGGCTACCCTCTTGAGAGGGCTCGGAGGAGGAAGGGCTCTGGGACCTGCTTACCATTTCCTGTCTGCCCCTCCCCGCTCTCCTGTCTTCTGCCCTGTTATCGTCAGAGCCCCCTGCTCAGGACAAAGAGAGGGACACCATGGCCCCTCAGCTTGGTGTAAGGGCAACGATCACCGTCTCCACCTCTAACAGAAATGAAAATCAGCCTCAAGTCTCTAAGGTAGGCTTTGTCTGCCTGCCAGACAATAGCACACCTGTAAACAAAATATCCCCATTCTGGGAAATAACTTTTTTACAAGTATTGGGCATCAACTATATTGTGTCAAGTGCTGGTACTTGCTTTGAGTCCCGGGTTCTGGGTTTGACCAGAGGCTAACTGTCTCCCTGATCGGGGCCTCAGTTTTCCCATCTGTAGAATAGGGAGGCCTGGAGGAGACCGTGGGTCTCCTGGACTAGCCCTGATCTGCCCAGCAACCGACAGCAAGGAGGGCGCGCCATCCTGCGGACGGCCGTGGAGGCTCCTGGGCCGCGTCCGGAATACCCCGCTCACAGAGGCTAAGGAAGAGTGTCTGTCTCCAGCACGGCGAGGGACCATGGTGTCCATCGCTTTGTCTGGAGTAGGGGCTCTGATGACAGTACAGCAGGAGACAGGTCCTGAGTGTCTCATACACACACGACACGGGCCTGGCACCTCCCAGTGGGAGCATCAGGTTTATTTCTGGAAAGGCTGAACTCCTGGGGAGATGGGGCACGCCACCGTTCACCCTCTGTCCTGCTGGGGAGCCTGGGGAGGCAGGGTCCGGCAGCCTGGGGAACCGGCCTCTTCCCACAGCTTAGCGCCAGGGGATTAGGTAGTTGACACGGCTGCGGAGAGAACCAGGGGGTGAGGTGGGGGGGGTCTCTAGGGGAAAAAGTGGGCTGTCCTTCCCTAGGCCACCCCCCAAAACCCGCCCTCCTGCCCTCAAAGCTCTGAAAACACAGCTCCCACCCTGTTTCTCTCTGGCTCAAGAACCTTTAATGCCTCCCTAGTTCCTTTTGTATATTTTCAGTTGCTCTGCTTGACTTCTAAGCCCCCTCCCTTCCAGTTTGCCTCATCTTTATCTCCCTGGGATCCCCAACCAGGCACTGCTTTACTCATTCTCAATCTTTTAGTGAACCTCCTCTGGCAGGCATTATATAGTAATGAAAAAAAAAAGCCAGTGTTCCCTTGGGTGTGCACAGGGTGGGTGAAGGGAGGCAAGCTTTGCATCAATAATCATAAGGCAATAGTCTGTGTGCCATCAGATAGGGGTACACTTGCGTGGTGGCCAACTGGAGGGGTCTGAGCTGGAGAGGAGAGGCAGAGGGTCAGGGAAGACTTCAAGGATGGGACCTGTGGGCAGGGCTTTGACGACTGAAGAGGAGCTCTTCAGCTAGGGAAGAGCTCTGGGGTGGAGTGCTGGTTCGTGCTGGTGGTTTGGGTCACACCCAGGAGGCTGCTGAAATGTAGGGAATGGGGCTGGAGGGGTGGGGGTGGCCACATTAGGGAGACGCTGGAACGTCTTGCTCGCTCCAGCTGAGAAGCCCTAGCTGCGGCTGTTAGCACCTCTCGGCCACCTGGAAGGTGGGGTCTTGGCTCTTTCCATTAAGTTTCTTTTGTCTCTTTGCTCTTTTGCCCCCGCCTCCCCTTCCAGGTAACTGCCCCGCCCCCACCCTTGGCCTCCTCAAGGACAAATTGGGTGGGACAAGCAGTCGGCTCCCTCTGTCTCCCGGTGGGCTGCGCAGGAGGGGCGCATATCTCTCCGCCCCCCTCGCCCCCATCCTGGGGGCTAGCAATCCTTTGGAGCCTTCCTTGTCAGGCCCCGGTGGAAGGCCGAGCAGGGGTCTGAGAATCCCAGGCGCCTGAGGCAGTGAGGGTGGCGGGGCCAGGTGTGGGGCAGGGTGGGGGCGGGGTCGGCCCTACCTGTAGTGGGACCCGAAGCTGCGGAAAGCGTTCCTGCAGAAGAGGGAGGAGGGTGAACCGAGGCGGGGAGGCGCACCCTCGTCTCGGGGACCCTCACTCCCATCTCGGGAGGCGCCATGCCCCCAGAAGGGTTAGCTGCACCTGAGTGCCTCCACCCCCGAAGGGTGAGGTTGCCAGGGGCCGGAGGTAAACAATTAATTCATTTCGAAATGGCTATTTTACTGTGGCGTATTGGAGCCAACCAGTTTTTCCCAGGTCTCTCAGGGGGTCGGGGCCCGCGACCTCACTTACAGGGAATCGAAAGGCAAGGGCTTCTGTCCGTACCGGTCCAGGCTGGGGTTCTGGTTGAGACAGTACTGGGGCGGGCCAGGGGGACGGAAGGGGCGTCCGTGAGCCCACGTCCCCCCTCCCCCCAGCCCAGCTCTCTCCGCGGGCGATCTTAGCCCTGGGGCCGCGGGACCCCGAGGTCGGTCTCCTCTCCCTCCCCGCACACCCGTCCCGGGCTAGAGGCTGCTCCCCGTCACCCTGCGGGGGCCCCAGGGACGGATGGTACACAGCCCTCCCTACCCGCCAGTTCTGTGTCGCCTCGGGCTTCAAGTGCCGCACCGCGTAGCCGCTGAAACTCTGGACTGCGGAGACAGTGCCATCTTCCCGCCCCTGGCACCGCCCACCCCGGAACAAGCCCCGCCCCTGGGTAAAGCCCCGCCCACACCGCACCTGGACTGTCCCTCCTCAACTGCCCGGCCAGAAGAAGCCCCACCTCTGGACCGTGCCTCGTGGGTGGCGGGACCAACCCTGCGCTCAGCCTCAGCCCCGGTGGCTCCGGGCCCGAACCTGGCTCCCACCCTGTCCCCGAGACGAGTCCCTCCTCCGTGTCCCTCAGTCCGCCTCAGCTCTTCCCTAAGGGCCCCCACTGCTCCCCAGCTTCCCCGCCCTGTCCTTGCTGGAGCCCGCACCTCCGCCCCGATGTCCCCGGTCCGCAGCCAGCGCTCCAGGGCCCGACTCCAAGGTCCCCACTGCTTGCCTGCCTTCCCGCCCAGGGCGGCCACCCCCGGTAGACTGACCCCTCTTGCTCGGGCAGGGCAGCTTGAACTCTCCCGCAGAGGACACGAAACGGGACCAGTCCTCGATGGCGCGCGTGAAGCAGGGCCAGTCCACCCGGTTGATGCCCGGCGCGATGGGCGCCAGCTTTCCCTCGCGGCACCTGTTGCGGAGCCTCTGGCCGGTCGCGGTGACGTCCTGCCAGGACGGTGGGAGTCAGGGCCCCTGAGGCAGATGCAAAGGCCTGGGAGTCTGCTCCAAACCACCCCGGAGGGCGGAGCTGACACTTGGCTCATCTAACCGAGGGGCACCTAGAGCCCCTGATGGAGCTGGAAAGGGGACCGGGGTCCCAAGGGGGAAGCTAAGGAAGTACATGGAGTAGAGCCCAAGACCAGAGGTGCTCCGGGCTGGATGCAGGCAGGGCCTTTGCCCCTTTCTCCTGAGCGAGCCCAGGGCCAGGGGCAAAGGGCACTCACCAGGCACTGCAGGGGTTTGTTGGGGACACCAAGGAGTGTGAAGTAGGCGTTGTCAAAGTCATCTGAAGAAGGAAGAGGAAGGGAGGAGAGATGCCCATGCCGTGAACACCAGCGGGCACGGGCCCGCCCAGGAGGGGTTTGGCCCTCACTGCTTTAAATTAAAAAAATTTTTTTTGACAACTTTTAAAAATATAGATTTTTACTTAACATGGCTTACAATAGAATAAACTCCAAATTGGTCAAACATGTCAATATTAAAAAAAAATGAAATCATAGAAGTACTAGAAGAAAACATGGGTGAATTTCTTTTTAACCTTGGGGTGGGGAAGGCTGTACCAAATCAAAATCCAGGAACCTTGAAGAAAAGATTGGTAACTTTGGCTTCATAAAAATTACCTTTTGCATTGCAAGAAACAACATGAGAACTCAAAAGGCAAATGGAAAAAAAATTTCACTTATTTTACAGATGATTTTCCATTTCCCTATTACTGAAAGCACTCCTAGAAGTTAAGACCAAAAAAGCAAAAAAGATAGAAAAAGAAAAGAAAAATGAGTGACTAACATGCACAGGTAGTTCACACACCAACATAAGACATACATATGGCCCCTAAACATATAAAAAGACTCTCAATATCACTCATAATAAGATGAATGCATATATATTCAAGGTACATTAAGATTCTAATTTTTGTCTGTCAGATTAGAAACAAGCCAAAAGTTAGCTCAGTTATCAGAAACAGGGGCATAGCTACACATTGCCAGAGGGGGTATAAATTGACTTGAGCTTATAGAAAGCAATTGGCAATATCTATCAGAATTATAAAAATATACACCTTTTGATCCCACAGTACTGCTTCTGGGAATTTTTCAACTTTACAACTGCATGACTGGGAAATAATGTGGGGAGAATGTTTATCTATGCCAGCATTGTTTGTAATAGCAAATGAATGGAATCAACTCAAATGTCTGCCATGAAAGAACTGATCAAATAAACTATGAGACACCCACACTATGCAGCTATCAAAAGTAAATAAAGTTCTTCATACGGGACTGCCAAAATACAGAAGATCGTACATCGTATGCTACGTTTTGCTTTAATGCCTAAAACTAAGACGATTGGAGGTTGAAAAGAATATACATTCAGGTTACGACTATAACCACGTCATCAAACACAGCATCGTGAATCGTGGGACAATGGCATTCTGTGCCTCCTGCCGAAACATTATGGCAAACACAGCATCCATCACCTGTGAACGACTCTGGCCAGCAATGTTCTACCTGGCTAATGAAGTCTCTACACCTTGCTTTTAGTTTGCAGAAAATACATGACCAGGATAAAGGACACCATAAGGAAGGACTCGTCAAGTTCACAGTGTGGGACTGTCTACAACAAAACTGTTTTGAAAGAATAACAGAAACTGGGGAGACTGTTTTAGCCTAAGAGACATCACAACCAATTGCAATGCACAATCTTATATAGAATCCTGCTCCCCGCCCATGAAAAAAAATTAAGCTCTACGAGACATGTTTAGGCGATAATTGAAGGCTTTTTAATATGGACTGAATGTTATGGCATTGTTAACTTTCTTACATCTGATAATGGTGTTGTATTGTGTAGGATGTTGCATGTGTGAATGTGTGTGTGTGAGAGAGAGAGAGAGAGAGAGAGAATACGGGAAAACATTAATTAAAGCAGGTGGAAGCTAATGGGTGTTTATGGCATTATTCTTTCATCTTTTCTCTATGTTTGAATATGTTCATAATAAAAAGCAGGCGAGTAAAATAATACATGTTTGTATTTGCAGTAGTAAACAATGAGAGGATATGTTTCAAACCAAGAGTCATTACCTGCAGGTGGATGTGGGAGGAGGGGAGAAGTGAGGCTTGTTAAAATGTACCTTGTTGCAGCATTTTGAATTTTAAACCTGTGACTTGAAGCATATACTTGCAATAAATACATATCTAAACCAAGAGTGAGCTTTCCCTAAAAACCCAGATTCCAAGAGAAGCCTGGAAATTGGAAGGTCCGACAGGTGCACGGTGCCTCCTACGCAGCAGGGGGTGGGGGAGCCCAGTGCTGCTCCCTTGTGGAGGGGCTTCACTTCACCTTTCCCGTTCCCACCTTGGCCCTGCAGGGATCTCTGTGGGACCTCTGCTGATGGCCATGCAGTCTCTGATATGCGTGGGACCAGGATATTGTCCTGGTTTCCCCCACCTTGTCCCTCTACCCTCACTGGTACCAAATCCTGTTATTTTTATCTCCTAAATACCCTCCAAAACGCTTGCCAGTGGCAAAGACACTTCACTCCTTCTAAAGACTGTGGTCCCTCCCAGTGCCCTAACCACCTCTCTCCCATTATCCACTTCTCTTCCCTCTGGGCCCTCCTCCACCTCCTCCCTCACAACGCTCAGACCTCTTTTCTGCTTGAAGTCTTCAGAGGTTCGTGTTTCCCTCCTGAGAAAGCCCAGGCCCCTGAGCTCAGCACCTGGGCCCCTCCTGAGCTGTGCCCTCGTCCCCAGCCACTGCTCCTGCTTCCCCCACAGACCTTTTCCTCCAGCGCTACCATGCCCCCGTACCCTGTGCAACTTTCCCCTTCCAGGCCTCTAGCTGCAACGCCCCGCGTTTCCTGGGGACTCAGCACGGCGCCCGGCACGAATGAGGTGCTAAACAAGTGAACGCATATGGCAGCCCCACCTCCACACCCAAGTTTCTGGTCCACGAAGAGTTCTCCCCTGGGCCTTGTGCTCCTCTCCTTCATGGGATGCGTGGGGAGGTCTCTCTTCCTTTTCCAGATAGACAGGTGACTGGACAGAGCTGTTACTATTGCTATTATTATTACTCCTACTGCGGCAACTACTGACCTCCAACTACTTGCCATTAACAATAGTAATATCAACGACAACGATGTGCTCAATTCGTTGAGCACCTGGTAGGCGCCAGGCACTACTCTTCCTGCCTTATCTCATCTTAACCTCCCACCAGCTGTGGGAGGCGGGCCGCATTGTCATGCCCATTTTACCAACAAGGAAACAGAGGCTCAGACCTGGCGAGGTCCCCTGGGTAGGAAGTGGCAGAGCTGGGACTAGCCCCTTGACTGCTTTCACCCTCACTCGTGGCCTTTCACTCCCAGATCTCCCTCCTTCAAACCACGGAGTCCTTTCCCAAGGGCCCCGGGGCCCCGGCAGCGGGGGCAGCAGGCCAGGCGGCCTGACCTTTGCGGCAGTAGGTGGAGGACCGGCAGTGCTCGTCCGACAGACAGGCCCTGGTGGAGTCCATGTCCATGCGCCGCAGGCTGGGCAGGGCCGGGTGGTACAGCTGCTGCTTCACGCCGGCCAGCTGGTTTCTCTTCCTCTCCATCGGGAGCAGGATGGCTGGGGACGCGTACACATGGGTGGAGCCGTCCTCCCAGGGCACCAGGTCGATGATGCGGGCCATCGCTGGGAAGCCAAGGGCACAAAGGGGTTCACCCTGGGGTCTGGCCAGCCAGACACCCTCCCCCGCGGGAACACGGCCTTGGCCAGGGCTGATTCGTCTACCGTCCCACGTTTATTGGGCACACACTGGATGCCAGATCTTGTTTTTTCAGGATCTTCCATGTGGCGGGGACAGTCAGACAACAGGACGCGCGCGCACACACACACAGGGTGTGCTAAGGGCTCCGACCGAGGTGAGGGCAGGGTGTGTGTGTCCGCGGAGGCTGGGGGCCACGGCGTTCAGGGCATGATCTAAAAGGGGCGGCATCGAGTCTATTCTTAAATAACAAGCAGGAAGCCGCAGCAGCAAGTGGGTTCAGATTTAGCTCAGATGCCTCTGGGTAACTAATTATGGGCTTTTGGCCTTAGTTAAGGTCCCTGGCATTTACTCAAAATTCTACAGGGAGAGCAAAACGTTTTCAAGAAGGGGAGAGACACAAGAGGTACCAACTAGGAAAACATTGCTGGCGAGGCAGGGCCTCCCTGTAAAGCACGGGTATTCCCAGGAGCTGTTCAGCCCTGTCGATTTTAGTGAGAATTTGTTGACCCAGCTTGGTTCCTTCCTGAGCCCCATGAGGGGTGAGAGGGGCAGGTGGGTGGTAGGTGGGCAGGGGACGAGGACCTAGGGCCCTGGAGGAGCAGGGAGAGGCCGCAGGCAGTGGAACGGGGAGAGGAGGGAAGGGAGGACTCCTTGCCCCTGACCCACCGGCAGTGGCTACCCGATCAGCAGGGCACAGGCCTCAGGTGCACGAGGGTATGAGGATTTTCTGCTCTTCCAGCTGCACAGTGGGGAGGGGAGGCAGGGAGATGGGCCAGGCCCCAGTGCCTCAGCATGTGGCAGGAGAATAAAGAATGTTCTGCAGACAATGCCCATTGCCATGTGATTGTGAGGGCACCCACTCCTCCGCAACCCTGGCAACCACAGGCTGCCGGGAGTCCTGTGCGCTGCCCGGCTTCAGCCTCCCCGGAGGTTGCTGTCCCCGGGCCCCAGCGCAGGCCAGGCATGCTGGGAAATAGACGGGGAGCAGGGCTCTCTGGGGCTGGGCATGCCAGCGCTGGCCAGGGCAGGCTGTGTGGCCCTGGCCGAGTTACTGTCTCTCTCTGGGCCTCACGGCTCCGCTCTGTGCTCGGCAAGGGCCCTCGGCCCTGCCATGCGGGTGTTTGTGACCTGGGAGACCTCAGGAACGAGGGCGCCCTCCTGCCTGCCAGCTCTTGGGGCTCCAGGGCTGGAGATTAGTGGTGGCCAGTACCCAGGGTCAGCGTAAGGGGATCAGGGAGAGTGGTGGCCTCAGCAGGATAGGGATTAGCAGGTGAGACATCACCCCCAGGCCCTGCAGGCCTACAGCCTCCCTCCCTTTTCCCCAGAAAGCAAGGTCATGCGTGTCTAAGCCCAGCACCGCAAAGCCCTTGGGCCTCCCCACCACCCTGGTCACAACTACCGGACACAGACCCTCCACGCAAGGGAACTCTGGGAGAGCCTAGCTTATTTGCATATATCTGCACGGGCTTTGCATACACCGGCCGGGGGCTGAGCCCGTGGGACCCTGCAGGGTGTGGCTGCCCAGGTGCCCCTTCCCGCCCCGGCAAGGCTCCCAGGGCCCTGCTCACGGGAAACTCCAGAGCTGATTCCATTCACCACCCCCCACATTTATTTTTAAACTCTTTTAAAGCTGTAAAATACAACAAAATACAGGAAGTGCATAAATAACATAACTAATAGTTTATAAAGGGAGACCCCATGTAACTAACTACCAACTCAAGTCAAGATGTGGACTTTGCAAGAACAGTTTAGCAGTTTCTTAAAAAGTAAAACATTCATTGACTATATGACTCAGCAATTCTACCTCTAGAAACCTTCCTAAGAGAAATGAAATTATACGTCCACACAAAGACTTGCACGCCATGTTCATAGCAGCATTCTTTATAGTGGCCAAAAAATGGAAAGGATTCAAGCGTCCGTTGACCAGTGAACAGATAAACAGACTGTGGTATATCTATGCCACGGAATACTTTTGAGAATGAAAAAGAGATGAAGAACAGACACGTGCTATCGTGTGGATGATCCTCACAAACGTTATGCTAAGTGAAAGAAATCAGATACAAACTCGCTCCATGTATGGTGCTATCCATTCACATAAACTGTTCACAAAGGGCAAATCCTTAGAGACAGGAGGCAGATTAGTGATTGTTGGGGGGTGGGCGAGTGGAGAGTGATTGTCATGGGGTGCAAGGGAGCTTGTAGGGTGACGGATGATGGAAATGTTCTGAAATGAGAGGGTGCTCGTTGCCCAGCTCAGGCAATTTGCTTAAAAATCATTGAGTTGGACACTTTTAACGGGTGAATTTTATGGCATGTAAATTATACCTATTATTTAAATAAAATAAGAAAACAAAGTTGTTTTATTTTATTTTTAAATATTTTATTTATTTATTTTTAGAAAGAGAAGGAGAAATATTGATGTGAGAGAGAAACATCGATTGGTTGTCTCTCCCACGCCGCACCCCTCAACCAGGGACCTGGCCCGCACTCCAGGCACCTGCCCCGACTAAGAATCAAACCAGCAACCCTTCGGTTCGCGGGATGACGCCCAACCTGCTGAGCCACACCAGTCAGGGCTCAATAAAGTTTTTTTAAAAAATAGATGCCAACTAAAGAAAGCAAGAAACAGGGCCCGGCAAGCCCCTAGAATCTTCCACCACCCTTCCCCATCACAGCCCCGACTCCCTACAAGTAATTAACCAGTGCTTCTGCTGCAGAGAATAGCCGCTGCTTTTCTTTATAATTTTATTGCCTGTGTCCCCAGCCAGAGATGAGACAGGCTAATCTGGCCCTTTTGAACTTTGTATGCAGGGACTCCTGGGGTCTTTGAGTTTTATCCTTTTCCTCCACCTACAGGCCCGTGAGAACCCTCCAGGCTAGGGTGTGGCTGAGCGTTGTTTACTTTCCTTGTCCTAGAGCCGACCTGACTTTGCCTGCTCCCCAGGGTTTCCAGCCCAGGGGACACATGTCAAGTCTCCATGCAGGCTGCTCACGCAGTGGTCCCCTGAGACTGCTCCTCCCCCTCCACACGCCCACCCCTCTTGGCTTGCAGCACATGCCGCTTCTGGGTTCTCCTTCTTTCTCACTAGCAGCTCCTTCAGTCTCCTATCCTAGCTCCTCCACCTTTTCCCAACCTCGAAATGTGCCAGAATGTTCCAGGCACCATCCTGGTCCCCTTCTTCAGGCTGGATTCCCCAAGTGACCTCAGTGAGTCCTGTGGTCCTCTGCAAGCTGAGCTGATGCCTCCAACGCTTCCGTCTCCCGTCTACGCCACCCCACCCCATGCACCAGCCCCGTGCCACCTACTGCACACTTCCACACGGACGCCTCCCAGACATCGAATCGAGGCAGAGTTCATCATTCCCCCCAAAACTCTTCCTCTCCCCAGCCCCAGGCTGCCCCTTTTTGGTAGATGGCACCACCTCCTACCTGGTTGCCCAAGCGGAGACCCCCAACACAATTCCTTTTCTTTCCCCTCCCCCTCTCCTCTCTCTCTATCGCCATCCACCTTGTCCAAGCCCTGTCATGTCTGCATTGGCCTCTGTCAAGCCAAAGGAAAGGTGAATGTCACCGACGCCACGGTGGAGGTGTCCTGGCTGGGGGTCCTCTGCAGCAGCCTGGTGCATTCACAGAGGAGGGCCGGTGCCACCTTGAGCTTTGCTCCTGGTTTCAGCCTCGCTGGCAGAAAGAGTCTTCTCCTGGCAGTTGCCTTAGGGAGCTGCGTCTCAGAGGCCTGGCATGGGAAGGAGAGCCCAGGGGTCACCCAGTCACACTGGCTGGTCACCGGGCAGCCTCCTGACCAGCTTCCTGCTTCCACCCCTGCCTGCTACTCAACAGCTGCACAGATCACGTGTGGCTTCTGTTCAAGACCATCACGGCCTTCCGTGGTCCATCAGCTAAAGCCCCACGTGTAGCTGTGGCTTGCAGGCCCTGCAGGATCTGTCCTGGCCAGTCTCTGGGCCTCCTCTCGGGCCACTCGCCTCTGCTCTCCCCTACTCTCCCCTACACCCACTGAGCCACCGGCCGCCCGACCCCCTCTGTTCCTCCGGTGCATCCACGCTCCTCCCGGCCTCAGGGCCTGACCTGTGTGGTGCCCTCTGCCTGGAACAGCCCTCACTCAGCTCTTGCCCCACCCATCTAAGCTCAATTATCCACCTCCCTACTCCCCACCGCCATGCTCGTCTCTGCCCTGTTTGTTCCTTTCATGCAACTCAGCGTAATTTGCAATATCTCTTTATTTGTCCTTAATCTGTTTTATTTCCACTTCTTCCATTGACTATAAGCTCCACGAGGAAAGGTTGTGTGTCTGCCTTTAAAAAAAATTTTTTTATTGATTCTACTTTGAGAGAGAGGGGAAGAGAGGGAGAGACACATCGATGTGATAAACATTAATTGGTAGCCTCTCGTATGTTAACATGCCCTGACCATGGACTGAAGCCACAACCCAGGCATGTACCCTGACTAGGAATCGAACCGGCAACCTTTCAGTTTGCTGGGCGATGCCCAACTGACTGAGCCGCACCAATCAGGGCCCATGTGTGTCGATCCATGTGCCAAGGTTGGCACACTGTCAGGCACTTACAAAGAGCTTGAGGAATGTTGCGATCAAGTCAGGTTCCTGCCCCTTTGCTGAACACCCCTCTATCCCACCCCCCACCCAGATTGTCACCTCGCTGAGCCCCTCTTCACTGGGCCTCTGCCCTGCTTGTCCCCTTCCCCTAGACCTGTCTCCCTTCCAGGGTCCGACCGCAGTTCTGGGAGCCAGCTCCTCCGCAGTTGGTCACCCACCAGTCCCGGGGTCCTTCCGAAAGGCCCAGCCCCGGGACCACAGCCGTTCAGGCAGAGCCCAAGGCGGGGGCTGCTGGGGCCCTGCCCCAGCTGCGAGGACTCCGGACGGAGAGAGTCAGCCCGAGTCTGGCAGTGGGGCTGCAGGGCTGGGGCGTGTTGCCACAGCTCACTGAGAGTGGACAAGCCGCTGCCACTTTGAGGAGTCTCCCAGAATCACACGGGGACTTCACGCGGTCATTCTCCCACCAGCCACTCTGCAGCTTGCCCAAGGTATGTGGGGAGCCAGGCTGCTGGAACCTGGGCAGGTCCCCCAGGAACTCATGGTGCCCAAGCCTGGGCCACCTGGCGCTTCTTCCCTGGACCGCGATCTCTGCTGGCCTCAGGCGGTTGCTGTCAGCGCCCTGGGCATCAGCCTCTCTTCCACCACCACCTCCCCACCCCCGTCCGGCACCTGCTAATCCTTTGCACACGGCCCCAGTGCTGCCAATTAATCCCCCGGTGCTTGCGAGGCCAGCTGGGAGCAGAAGGGAGAAGGTGATTCCTGGCTGGCAGTCGGCATCTGAGCAGGTAACTCAGGATGACGTGGTGGCTTGGTGGCGGTGGGACTACCGGCGGGATTGTCACGCTGTCCTTCTAGCAAGGCGTTTAGACATGAAGAAGCAGGCGAGGCTGAAAACCCTGGGGCTTCCCTCACCCCTCCCTCCCCAGGTGGCTCAGGGGCAGCTCGTGAAATGCAGGTTCTAGGTCCTGCAGGGGGTTTGGAGGGGTCTGGGAGCCTGTATTTTTACCAGCTTCCCAGTAGGTTCTGAAAGGCTGGTGGTTCAAGCACCACTGTTGTCCCAGGCTGCCACCCTCAGGTCCCCCTTCCCATCTGAGCTTCTGTCATCAAAGTGGAGTGGGCAGGGATGTGGCCAAAAGATAGAAGGGGCTGCAAAAGTGTCCACGTGGGAGGAAAGGGCTGAGTCCGGGGGGAGAAGAAAAACTGGGAGTGAGGCAGGCTCCCCTAGCCCTTTCCAGAAGGTTCAGAAACACGGGTCAATTGCTGGCTGCTGGCGAAGGGTTTGCAGGATGGGCCTGATGGATATTTGAATGGTTTTCCTCTTTTGCTGCAATACTGTTGTGATCAGTCTCTCTATACACACGTTTGTGGGCTTGGGTATTTCTCCTTGGAGGTATAATTGCAAAAATATGAGAGGAAAGAGAAAAGTGTAATCTACACAAGTGGCCTCTAATGGTGGGAGCAACTGTGAGCGCCCTGGGGAGGCCTAAGGACTCTGTCCCCCACAGGTGTCAGGATGTTGGGCTGGGTCCAGAGGGTGCTGCCTCAGCCCCCAGGGACCCCTCAGAAGACCAAGGTGGAGGAGGAGGAGGGGGCAGAACCAGAGCCAGAGCCTGAAACAGCTCCCCAGGAGGCCAAACTAGAAGATGCGTCCCTGGTAAGAAGCGGAGGGTGAGGAAGGGCATGCTGGGTAGTAAATATTTTAGGCTTTGTGGGTCATGCCACCCCTGTTAATTACTTAACTCTATCATTGGCACGTGAAAACAGCCATAGACAATATGTAAACAAATGAGCATGGCTGTGTTCCAATAAAACCTTATTTATAAAATGAACGGCATACTGGGTTTGGCCCATGGCCCTTGTTTGCCAACCTTTAGAGTCTAGAACAGAGCTACTCAAAGTAGCCAGTGCGTGAACTGTTAGTGACGAGGCCACGATGAGATTAGGAGCTTGCTAGGGGGTAAATCTACTATGTAACCAGGCACACTGCTTAGTTCTGCTGGTATTTGTTCTGCGGTAAGGCTTTCTCAGCGAAGGGAGTGATGTGCTCATAAACGTTACAGTGCAAACTGCCCATAGTCACTATGGACCAGTAACAGTTCACAGACTGACAGGGGTTCATGGACTACACTTCTAGCTGCTCTAGAACTTTCCTTCGAGCACATCAAAACCGGCCAGTCTGCATCTCATTCATTCAGGAGCCTGGTGACAACTGATTCAGAAGCTCACCTTTTCTTTGAAAGATTTTATTTATTTTATTTTTAGAGAGAGGGGAAGGGAGGGAGAAAGAGGGAGAGAAACATGAATGTGTGGTTGCCTCTCAAGCACCCCCTGCTGCGGACCTGGCCAGCAACCCAGGCAGGCGCCCTGACTAGGAATTGAATCAGCAACCCCTTGGTTTGCAGGCTGGTGCTCAATCCTCTGAGCCACGCCAGCCAGGGCAGAAGCTCACTTGAACAACTGTGATTTAGCTTCATGGGTTTCAGGCTCTGGGGGCAGTGCTGAGAGCCTCATGATGAATACAGCACTGCCCCCGGGGGTCAGGAGACAGGTACCTGCCCTGGTCACTCTGCACGGAGACGGAGGTGAGGAGGCAATGCGGAGTACTCCGACATGGGCCTCAGCTCCACCCGCCTGGGAGGCCAGATAAGGGTATCAGACTGAGCGTGACGGGCGGTCAGGATAAGGAGAGAGTCATTTTGGGACATTGGAAGCTGGCAGGTGAGTGCGTCTGAGACACAGAGGGCTGGACTGAATTGCAAGGGGAGGAGGCAAAGAGGGGAAGCGCTCCAGAGAGAAAGGTTATTACGGGGGAGTGCAGGCGTGTTAGGAAACAGTGAGCTACCCAGGTATAGGGCTTGCGCGTGTATGTGTTTGCTGTATGTGCACAGAAGTATACTCTGTGTGTCCTTAGCAGTGTTTGTATATACACATGTGCTTGAAAATCAGGGACTACGTGCATGCATGTGTATGCATGAGCAGGCGAACACACACATGCATGCACACACTTTAGTGTGTCTGTAGTTTCATGTAGCTCCATGTGGCATGCTAGTGTGTATACACATGTACTTGCACATGCTTCTGAATCTGTGAATACATTAGCATGTCTGTGCATGTTTGTGTGTCTGTGTAGTGTCCTTGTGTATTTGGTTTTGTGCTCCAGATATATGCATACGTGTACACCTGCATGCATACACATGTGTATACACACATGGTTGCACACGTGTGCTTGCTGGGACATGCAACACAAATGTACACACACCTGTCTTATGTCTTGCATGTGCACACGTGTGAGACACATCATATACTTGTTTTGCACATGTGCACGCATGCACACGTGCATATACACACATGCACAGATACGTGCTTGCATGTCTCCATGTGTATACATGTGTGCTCACATATGTCTCTGTGTGCATGTGAATGCATGTGAGAGTAAGTGTGCACACACTTATGTGCCTGTGCCTGTGTTCGCTGTGCATACACATGGGTGCACACGCAACAGGAGGCGCTGCTGCAGAGGCAGGTGGGGGCAGGTGGCAGTGGCGGGACCCCTATTGGCTGCTGGAGGGGATGGAAGGTTTGGCCCAGAAGGAGAGGGAGAGCCCTGACCGGGAGCTGGGTGGGGGGCTCTTTTCACCTCCTTCTTCCCCTCAGTTTGCTCCAAGGCTTCATACAACGTTCCCCTTCTTCCCAGGCCCCTGAAGTGGGGCAGCTTCCTGGGCTTCGGGATAGGCTTGGGGACCACCATGGAGGGGGTGTGAGGGCCCCTCTGTAGAGGAGAGGACCCTGGGGCTGGGAGGAAGGGAGTATCCCAGGTGGAAGGCAAGGCCACCAGGATTTACAGAGACAACTATGAGAATAGAAGTGTTTGGTCCTGTGGGGGGAGGAAGGGTTCCTTATGGGTGAGTCGGGGGTTACCCCTGCCTGAACTAGGCTGGCCTCTCTGAGGGCTTACATGGTTCTGTTTGAACCCTCCAGCCCTCCGAGGAGCCATTTGGAGGGGAGGAAGCAGCTGTGGCTGACGGAAAGCCTCAGGGTGAGTGCTGGAAGCCCAGGATGGCAGGGCGGTGCGTGTGGGGGGTGGGGTGTGAGGGGCCATGTTCTCCCCTCAGAGCCCTGTCGAAGAACCATGAGGCTGGCCAGCCCGCTTCCCAGATGAGGGAGCTGAGGCTCGAAGAGACTCAGGGTCGGCTCTTGGGGACTTTTTAGCTGAGCTGAGCTGAAATCTGGGATTTCTGACCCCTTGGGGCCTCCCCTCTCCCATGTCTCTAACTTGACCTCCCCAACAAGGTGGAAATGGGCTCTTTGAGGCTCCAGGTCTCAAGTGTGAGGGACTTTTTTGCAGAGATCCAGAAGGCTGCCACCGCTCTGCCCACAAGCCTCCAGGCCCAGGTTGCTGTGGTTCCGGAAGTGAACGGGTACTGTAACACCTCTGCTCTCCACACGGCCAGCCCCTGGTCCAAGCTAGGAAGCCAGTGGGGGGGGCGGGGGGGCGGGTAGAGACCAGCACTACTCTCAGGCCCACAGTTACTCCCAGGCAAATGTTGGGACATTTGGGGAAGGGGCTGAAGGTAGCCTCGGGCAGATCGTGAGGGTCTCCTGGGCCGAAGGGGCAAGCTGGCCAAGAGAAGTGAAGGGCGGGGCCAGAGGTTTCTCAGCACCTGGGTGAGATGCAGGCCCAGAGTGGCTGCAGCTTCTGACTTTCCCAGGATGCCAGAAATCCAGGGAGTCTCCTGGTTGGCTCACACAGTTTAGACCCGTGGTGCTGATCCCAGAGAGCACATCTGTGGCTGGGGCTGGCCCAGGCAGTGAGCCTACAGCCCTCGTGTTTAGGAGGACCAGCCTCAACCACAAGGAAACACCCCTCAGGCATCCCACAATGCTACTGGAGCACAGAGCGTGTGCCGAGTGCAGGATGGGGACCCCTGGAACCGGGCTGGGGGCGGGGAGGCAGGGTGATGGAGAGAACTGCTCCCAAGCTCCTGATGGGGGTGGGCCCAGGATGGCGCTGGGCATACCTGACTCACAAAGACTTGGTGTCCCCCACTTTCCAGAGAGGGACACATGGCTCGGGGGAGAGGACGCTGGGTCTGAAGTCTCACAGCAGGGAGATAGAGGTTGGCCATCCCAGCCAACTTCTTTAGGTTGAAAAACTGAGACCTTTTGCTGCAGATGGCCCCTCTGACCCGGACCGGTATCTCTATCCCTCTGCAGTCCTGGTACCTGGGTGCTGAGCTGGCTCAGGAAGGGTGTGGAGAAGGTTGTCCCGCAGGCTGTCCCCAGCAGCGGGCCAGCCCAGAGCACAGCAGCCGGCCTGGCGGGCCCGGATCAGGTACTGCTGGGGTGGGGAGCTGCAGAGGGTGGGAGGCAGGAGGGGCTGTGGGAGTCTGGCGCTTCCAGGCTTTCTGCTCACTCCTCTCTGTCTGTCTGTCCTGGCAGGCGGGAGCACAGATCCTTGGGCACCGCAGCACGGGGGGCTCGGGTAAGGCCATGAGGTGGGAAGGCTTTACAGAGCTGGGGCTGAGGGGGAATTGGCGTGGGCCTGGCCCGTGGGGAGAGCCCATGGGTCGAGTGTCTCACTTGACTGGCCTTGGGTTCAGACCCGGTTCTGAGTTGGGCTGACTGGGGTCTCTGGGCGGGCCCCTGGCTGCTGACCGCCATACTTTCTTCTGCAGATGGAGTCAATCAGGTCTCCCGGGCCGGGGACACTGGGTGAGTCCCCATCCCTGAGCACTGGTTTGGGACCCGACGTTTACCCCAGGACAGCTAAATAATTTGTGAGGCCCAGTGCAACATACAAATGCAGGACTCCTTTTAAAATATTGTTAAACCCTGGCTGGCATAGCTCAGTGGATTGAGCGCTGACATGTGAACTGAAAGGTCACCAGTTCGATTCCCAGGCAGGGCATATGCATGGGTTGCAGGCCAGGTCCCCAGTCAGGGGTATGTGAGAGGCAACATATTGATATATCTCTTGCCTCTAGAGAAGAGATACCAGTAAGAGAAACATCAATATTTTTCTCCCTCTCTTTCTGCCTCCTTTCCCCTCTTTCTAAAGATAAATAAATAAAATCTAAGAAAAAAATTATTAAGCGTTTAAGACTGCGATGACAGAACATTAAATAAAAAATGGGCCCTTCTAAGCACGGGGCCATGTGTGACTGTACTGATCACATCCCCATGAAGCCAGACCTACCTGTCCCTGTTGCAGGGAGCCCACTGCTGCATCCAGGTCCCCAAGCAGCCCCGACCCCTCACTGCAGCCCAGGAGGCCAAGGCTGGGCCTGCTGGGCGAGAGCCTGGTCCGGCTCTGGGCCAGAATTGGCGGGTTTCCCTCACCACCTGAGGTCCTTTCAGAGTATCCAATATAAGGCTTCCATTGTGCGGAATGGGAGCCCAGGGCTAGGAAGGGCTGGGTGAGGCCTGGGACCCCAGCCGGGGGGTCAGAACAGTGTGGCTGGCCACTCCTTAGGCCGCCCGGCTGACCACCGGCCCCTCTGCAGACCCAGGCCCTGGTTGCTCAGGTGGCTTGAGCAGAACCTGGAGAAAGTGCTGCCTCAACCTCCAAAAACCCCCGAGGTAAGTGGAGGAGAAGGGGAAGCAGGAAGCGGACCACCTGGGAAGGTTTCTGGTGGTGTCAGGAAGGGCGCTTCTACTCCGGCAGCCTGCTCTCCCCCTCCCTGGAGGGTCCTGGATGGGGGCAGTTTCTGCATGGAGCACAGAGGATTCAGGGGAAGGACAGGCTAGCGCATGGCTGGCCAGGGGAGGGAGTGCGCAGGGCTTGCTTTGCTCTAAGCCCTCTCTCCCTGCTTGCACTCCAGGGCTGCAGAGACGTGCCTGCAGACGAGCCCCCGCATGAGCCCGCACACGGGCCCGCAGACGCTGCCTTGGGCCCAGGTACAGGGACGGGACCTGGGAAGGGGCTGACTGAGATGGTCACAGGCTGGGTTAGGGGTATGGCTGGGGCCCGAGGGATCCCAGGGGAGGACCGTAGCTTTTGTCCATGCTAGGGAGGGGTTCAGGGCTTGCTGGGAGAGGTCTATTGTGGGGTGCACTAGAACCCCCTCTCCTCAGCCCAGGCTGGGAAGCCAGTGGCCTGGGACAGCCTTGTGAGGTCTTAGACAAGTCCCTTCCACACTCCAGGCCTCGGTCCCACGTCTGTCTGGTGATAGGGTGACCACAAGGGGCTCCCACTCAGTCATGTTGGCCTCTCGAATCTGGCCCCCTGTGCCCTTAAAGGGCTGCATGGAGCCTGGCCACATCATCTTAGTCTCCTGCTCTCCCTGCCACTTAGAGCCCCCAGGACACCTCTTGGAAACAGAGTCCACTCTGCAGGCCGCAGAGAGTCACCCCCTGGCCACCCCGGGCCCCGCCGAGCCCACGGAGAAGGTGACTCCAGAGCCCAAGCCTGGCTTCCCGGCTTCCCCGCTGCCGCCCCCCACGGACCCTACCAGGTGAGCCCCGCTCAATGCCATACCTCCCCCGGGAGCAGCCCAACACCCAGCCTTCGCCAAACTCTTTCTTTAAATTATAAAAGTAACACATGCTCCTGGGAGAAAATTCAAAGGAGTTTCCAGGGCTCCTTTGCAGGGCAGCTGCATCCACAGCTTCTCCGCCTTCCCAACGTTTTCTAGGCACAGACAAGCTTTTGAATAGGTTTCACTTTTAAATACACCCACATGGCAATAGCAAGCTGTATATACTGTTCTGTCCCTTGTTTTTTTCACCCCAAAATGTCTCTTTGAAGTGGTTTTATACATTTAGGTCCGCTTCATTCTTCCCATGGCTGCATAGTACTCCATTATATGGATATATCAGCTTTCATTTAACCACGTGGTAGACATTTCATTTGTTTTCACTCTTTTCCTGCAAGCTATAGCCTTGTACAGGCATCATGTTGCCACATGCAAGCAAATCTGTAGGATAAACTGTAGGAAACGAAGTTGCTGAGCCAAAGGATATGTACGCTTAAAATCGGGATAGGTACTGACAATGCTCTGCCCCCACCCTCCGGGCAATGGGCAAGGGGCCTGAGGGGTATGGCTGGGGGTGGGGGCAGCCCGAGCTACCTGCTGGGGCCTGACCGTTAGTTACAGGCTTGCCTAAAGAGGCCAGGGAGAGGGACAATGGTCTTTGGGGCTGGAGACCTGGGTTCTGGCCTGGCTCCGTGCAGGTTTGCCGTCTGCCGTGGGTTGGGGATGATCAGACTCTCCTGTCGCTTTTGCACCTGGACATGCTGCTCTCTCGCACCCACAGGTTGGTGGCGTGGCTCCTACATAGACTGGAGATGGCCCTGCCGCAGCCGGTGCTCCGTGGGAAGGCTGAGGAGCAGGTGGGAGCTGGGTGAGGGGAGTGAGGGCCCTGGATGGGGGCAGGAGGGCTCTTGGGAGCTCAGGCAAGAGTGGGAAGGGACACTTCAGTGGGAGCCCAGCCCAGCCAGCCTGCCTGTCCGTACTGCTCAGTCATTCTGCCCACTCTCTGGGGCACCACGCCTGCAGGGCTGAGCGGGCTAGTTCAGCCCTGCCTGCCCGGTGGTCCCAGCTGTGGGGGAGTTCCGTCCATGCTGGAGCAGACAGGGTGTGGGGTGTAGAGGAGGAGCCTCCGGGGAGCATCAGGGAAGGCTTCCTGGTGGAGGTGGCCTGCAAGCTGAGACCTGGAGGAGGAGCAGGAAGTGAGTGGGTGAAAGTGAATGTGGGTGGTTTTGAAAGGGCCCTCCAGACAGAGGGCCAGACATGAGAGAGGACGGGAACGTTCTGGGAAGAAGCCAGGGCTCTAAGGAAGCCAGTGGCTCTGTGTGCCCTCCTGCAGGCCCAGGGCTCCAGCAGGGCCTCTGTCACCTCCTGCCGTCCAGGAACTCGGTCCTTGGCCCTTCTTTCTGGGAGCCAATGACCATCTTCACAGAAGCACCTGGAACTGGGAGGCAGGGGCCCGGGTCTGAGTCCTGCTGCAGTAGGGGGAAGACAGTGTCCCCTCGGGCTCCGTGCGGCCTCTGGGTGACAGAGGAGGCGTCGCTTTGGCGTTTCCCAAGAGAAGGGAAGGGGGCCTGGTGGCAGAAACAGTTAGACATTGAAGATGCCCTTACAGAGAGCAGGGGCCCCTGAGGATGGAATAGGGGACAGGGAAGGCATGGTGCTGGCGTGCGGAGAGGACTTGGGGCAGACGGAGCTTTGAGACAACCCTCCAGGGCTTTCCATACACAGAGAACCAACGAGAGGGCGCTCCAGGCAGGGGGCCCAGCCTGGGCAGAGGGGCTGAGGTGGGACCAGGCAGCGACCCTGGCGGGAGAGCGGCTGGAGCCAAAGGCCCCCTCAGAGGCAGGGGAGCGGAAGCAGGGAGGAGTGGGGCCCCACTCGAGGGGTCTTCTGACCGTGTCCTAGTGGGGACAAGGGGGAACCCTCCCGCCCCTGCGTGGGCTGGGAGGGACGGCGGACGCAGGGAAGCCGGCGAGGAGGCCACAGCAGTCCTTGCCCCTTCCTCCCTGTGCAGGAGCTGGACCACTCCCCTGTGACATGTGACGTGCAGACCAGTAAGTGGCACGCTGGTGGGTCCTCGCGTGCATCTCTGGGAGGGTTGCTTGGTTGGAGCGCATGTGGACAATGGGGCGGTCCCTTGCCAGGCCTGACTCACTTGGGGGCGCACAGTCAGGGTCTGCTGACCAGCAGCTGAAGGAGCCCGAGCTCTGGAGGCCCCACCTCAGGGCAGCCTGGCTGGGAAGCAGGTGGTGGCGGGAGGCCCCTGCTGGAGGCGAGGGGATGGGCGGGGCGGGGGGGGGGCAGGCGCACGTGGCCTGCCTTCCAGACTCCATGCTGAGGAGAGAGCTCTGAGGCCAAGCAGGGGGAACACCCAGAGGGAGCTCCCGCTGCCCCAGCCGCTGGGCTTGTTTGTGGGTTTGGCTGAGCTGGGGCCCTGGCTGAGGGGTGAGGGTGGATGGGCGGACAGGGAACTGGACCCCACAGACTCCAGCTCCCCTGACCGGTGGCCAGGTCGAGCAGGTGAGTGTATTGCCTTTTATCCCAGACCTGCTGCAGGACTGGGGGACAGACTGAGACCAGGAGGGGCGGGTTAGGGTCCAAAATCCGCCCTTCTTTCATTTCATGGCCTTTGGAGAGGCATGAGGCAGACAGGGCATCCATCCGTCTGTCCATCTGTCCTTCCATCCATCCATCCATCCATCCATACATCCATCCGTCCCTCCCTGCTCTGTGCCGGCCTGTGGTGAGTGCTGCAGGTGGGCAAAGCGGAGTTCAGGCCCCTGGCCGCGGTGGCCCTGTACCACCTGGGACACGGGCCCTGGACTGCGGGCCTCCCAGGGCTGCCTCCCACCGTGTCTGCGAGGCTGCGGACAACCCCAGTGCCCCTGGGCTGATGGTGATCCTTATGGGACCGTGGGCTGGAGCGCAGCCAGGCCAGCTGGCCAGGCAGCTCGGGTCTGACAGCGCCTGTGGGAGGCGATGGGGTCTGTGCAATGGTGACGCCATTGTGAGGGCAGAGCAGGGCTCCTCGCTCCGTCTCATGGAGCTCATGGCCACCCTGCAGGGCACAGAACAGGGACTCCCCAGGCCGCTGGGGCAGGCAGTGACGTGCCCAAGGTCGCAGAGCAAGTTCTCATGGAGTGGAGGCTGGAGTCCGCTTGGCCTGGCGGCACTTTGCCTGTTGGGCTGAGGTTAAGGGAAAGTTTCGGGGGACAGAGCGGCCCCCAGGGGTTGCTGGGAGGGTTGAGGGACGGAGCCCAGGCTCCCCTGAGCCTGTCTCTGTTCCTCTGGAGGGAGGCAGGACTCTCAGCCAGTTGTAGTTAGAGCCTCCCTGTGCTGGAGCTTGAGGGTCAGGGGTCAGGGGTCAGGGACAGGCATAGAGCAGCAATGGGGTGAGTCAACACCCCGGCCAGGAACCAGGCATTAGTTTCCTGGGGCTGCCATAACCGTGGACCACAGACTGGTGCCTCTGAAGGGCAGAAGCGCACCCTCCAGCCGATCAGGAGGCCAGGCGTCCCAAATGCAAGTGCGGGCAAGGTTGGCTCCTCCCAGGGCTCTGAGGGCAGCACACGCCTCTCTCCTGGCTTCCGGTGGCTGCGGGCAATCCCCGGTGCCCCAAGTCTCTAGCTGCCTCCTGACCTCCGCCTGTGCCTGGCAAATCTTCTTCTTTTTTCTCTTATAAGGATACTAGTCCTTGGATTTAGGACCTACCCTAAATCCAGGATGATTCCATCCTGAGATCCCTAACTAATGCCATCTGTAAAGGCCCTATTTCCAAACAAGGTCACCTTCATAGGTTACAGGAGTTAGGACTTGGGTTATATTTGGGGGTACACTATTCAACCCACTAGGTGGGGTGATCCTGAGAAGCTGGGGGATGAGTCCCTCTGTTCCCCACTCTGTTCCCCACTCTGTTCCCCAGCCTCCCCATCCTCACTCACTCGGGCACCCACCCATTCTGTCCCTCCGCCGGTCCACCGAGCCACCCACCCTTCTGTCTTCTCCTTTGTTTCAGGGGTGTCAGCAGCTGGAGGCCTCTGAAACAAGGGAGAAGGGAGCCTGGGAGAGCACAGATGGACAAACGGACAGATGGATGCAAGGGAAGAAGGGTGTCGTGAAGAGAAGACCTACAGGGAAGGGGGGACGGAGTGGTGGCCGACCCTCCAGCCTCCTTAAACAGTGACCCCTGGCCCGCCCCACACTCCCAGGCAGGACAAGGGGGAGTCAGAGTCCCTTCCACTGCCCCAGAGCCGCCTCTCGGGGACCAAGACTGGCCCTTTTCCCCCAGAGCGAGGGGGAGGTCAGCTTGGGGCAGCCTGTGGCCCTGAGGCTAGACAGCAGAAGGACTTCCCACTGGGAAAGCCCTGCAAGGACTGTCTTTGAGTGGATACGTGCCCAGCCCTCAGCATGGTGCCTGCCACACAGTTGGTGTCCCCATGGGACACGGGTTTTCCCAGAAGAGATTCCTCTTAGGCTTGGCCCCATTCCCTCCCTTTGGGGGTCGGTGAACGGACAGCAACAGATGCTTTTATTGACATTAAAGAGCATAAGTCAGCACACGGAACCTGCGATTGCGTAATGTGATTACTTCAGACAAGGCTGAAACGCGTGGTCAGGTTTGAAGGGTGGGTGGATTCAGGGCAGCCTGCAGCGGGGGCCGGCAGGAGGAGGAGTGAGCCACAGCCCCCAGCGGCTTGCGCTGGGTCCCCGCTGGCCCACGGGTGTCTGTGTTTGGGGCAAGGAGTGGTTTTAAAAATTAGAATCAGGTGTCAACATCTAAAAAGCAGGCAGCTCTCTGTAGAGGAAGGCTGGCTTCTCCTGGAACCTGGGAAGACCCAGCTGTAACAGGCCCACGTTATAGACACCACTTCACCCACATATACCATCTGCCTGGCGGGTAGGCCTTTGGGTATGAGGCCCCGGAGGTCTCAAACTGGCGGTAGAAGGGGAGGGAGAGCTAATCCCAAGTCCTCGAGGCAGAAGGCAAAACTAGAAAAGTTAGCGACTCTGTTTAAGGGACTAGGTGGTGACAATGGGGAGCCACTGAAGGTGGCTGAGCAGGCGAGAGCCTTCAAAAAGAACGCCATGGTTCAGCAAGCATCGCGCTCTGGGCCCCATCCGAAGCATCCAGGACCCGAGCCTGCCAGAGAGGACGGGGGCTTGGAGCCAGGGCTCGGGCTTTGCCAGAAGCCCAGGGTCCAGGTGGGGGCCTTCATGCCCACTGGTCCCGTCTGCTGGTCCTGGAAACAGGAGCTCCTTCCTCAGAGGAGGCTGACGAGCTCCATGGCTGGAGTCAGAGCTCCACTGAGTGACACCCTAGGCTGGCAGAGAGGATGCTGGCCAGGAGGTGGCATGGCCATGCGGGACTCCAGGGGTGGAGGGTGAGCCCCAGCAGAAGCAGCAGTCTCCATGTGAGCTTGAGCACCCAGTGTGGCCCCGTGGGGACAGCTGTGAATCCTTTGCCTGCAGAGAGGGGCTCAGAGCTCTGGAGGCGGGGACAGCGGCTCCTTCCCCAGGTCTGCTCCGGGCCCTGCCCCATGATCAGTGTGGCAGAGTGCCCCGTGCCCGCCCTTCCTGGTTGGTACCTGGGGCACCGTCCTCTCCCCATTGTAGAATCTTCGGTTGTAAGTGGGGGGCAGCTTAGGGCGTGCCTAGCAGGCCTGGCATAGAGCAGGAGGGGGAAGTACCTGTAAAATGCTTACTCCCTAAACAGCACCTTAGAGAAAAGGTTAATGACAGGGAAGCAGGGATGCGAACAAGGACGCCCGGACTCTTCAGGACACCAGGGAGGCCCTCATGGGGCACATTGATCACCTGGGACAGTCCACCAGGGAGACGGGAGTCAGGAGACCTGGCACTGCCTCCGCCAGCCTGTGTGGGCGCGGACATGTCACACCGCCTCTCGGAGCCGGCTCTCTGGCCTGGGAAATGGGAGAGTACTGTTCTCGCCCTGCAGGGCTGCCATGAAAGCTGAGCTCACAGGCCAGGGGCTGCTCTGCCCCTGGCCGTCCCCTGCTCTGTCCGGAAGGAACTTGCGCCCAGTGGCTGCTTGGGGTAGAGACCCCGCACCATTGCTGCATAGAAACATAGAATGACACATGTGATGCATCCCATCACTGGATTTGGGGCCACACTTGGAAGAGACTGCCAGGGCCGCTTGCACAGCTGGAGGGGCGGGGACAAGCCATGGAAGAGGTTGTTCAGGGCTTCCCTGGGGGGCAAGCAGGCGCTCCCCTGTGAGGAAGGGCAACATCGGCACCTGGGGGCCAGGGGACGGGAGCAGGGAGCGGGGTGGCTCTTGGGAGGTATTCAGCCCCTAGCATGTGAGAAGCACCCCCTCAAAAAAAGGTGTTAATCTGTGTCTCAGTTTGCTCATCTATAGAATGGGGAATAACATATATTAGATGAAAAATAAAATGGGAATAATAATTGTTCCCATGTCAAAAGGTTGATGGAAGGACTCATTGAACTAATGCATGTAATTCACTTAGCACAAGGCCTGGCACTAGTAACTGTTGTCGTTATTGTTTGTGATATAGAATAACATATAATAACTTCCAAAGTCACAGGGTAAGACTGGAGGCGAGCTCCCCTTTAAAGTCACCATTAGTAATTTGTGCCTGATTTGAGGGCCACCTAGATCCCTAGACCTTTTTGGAAACACCTGGTATCCAGGTAATTCCCTATTTCTCCCCTTTTCTCCTGCTTGGGGGTGGGCTTAGCTTCCTGATCAGTCTTCCCTACATGCACTTCTGCCAAGCTCACAACACCACAGTGTTTTCATGGTCAGGGACCAGGGCACATGGAGAATTGTTGAAACTCACAGACTCTTCTCTGCAGCTGGGACCACCTCCATGAGAGAGTTGACCTCTTGGTGGGTCGAACCTCTAGGTCCACCAAGGAGAAAAAGGCTCCCTGAAGCAGGCGCTGAGATTACGGGCATGTAGCACGTTGTCACCTGGGGGTGGCAACTAAAAGCAGGCAGTGGGTACGCTCTCTCTGCATCTGTTGGGACATTCTGAGCCACCGTGCCCCTGGATGTGGCAGGTGGACCTCGAGCCTGGGTCTTTTGGCATCACTTGCAATACTGCGGTCAGGAGCAGTTTCTGCTTCCACGCAAACTCCAAGAAGGAGGCCCCGAGGAGAAACAAGGACTCACTGTAATGGAAGCTCTGTCTCAAGCAGAAAAGAGGGGGAAATGAAAGGAAGGAGACAGGGTGAATGATCGGGGGCATCAGCCCGTCACTTTCGCGCTGCTGACGGTGCTGTGGCCAGGGTCGGCTGAGGGCTGCTGCATGACTGGCGATGGCCGAGGCCCCTGTGGGATCGGGGACTCAGAGCCCCAAGCCCGCTCTCCCCTGTGTCCCCTGCAGTCAGGATCCTGCCCCAACGGCAAGAGGAGCCCGATCTCGTGCTGGAAGAGGCTGGCCCTCACTGGGAGGAGGTCGCGCATCCAGAGGGCAGCACCAGCCCGCAGGGCTCAGAGGCGGTGGCTTCAGCTTATGAAAGGGAGCGGGAGGCCATGGAAGAGACGCCCAGGTGGGAGCCAGAGAAGAGCCTGATCAGGGACAAGGGAGATGCAAGGCACATGGCACGGAGCCTCGAAGGCATGCAAGGGCCTGGGGGTGAACCAAGCCTGCCTCTCCCTCCCCCCCTCCCCAGGCACCCATCCCTTCTCCACGGGCCCAGTGGCTGCCAGGTTCTCCTGTGCCATTCCAGGGACCCCCCTGAGCAGGAACTCCCCTCTTTTATCTCTGCACAAAACATGGCCTATCACATGCACCTTCCTATCTGCACCTTGTGATATTCATTTAGCAATAGATGGAGAATTTTCCACCTTCAGTATATAGAGATCATTTGCACATTTTTTTTTTTTACAACTGCATTGTATTCTATCATATGGATGTGCCAGAATTTGTTTAACCGGTCTAATATTAATGGACATTTAGGTTGATTCCAAAAATTTGTTTTTGTAAATAATTCTGCAACAAACACTCTTGCACATGCCTGTGAGTGCATCGTGGGAGGTCTCAGGTCCTCAGGTCCAAAGCCTACGTGGCAAAGATGGGGAAACTGAGGCCCAGAGAGGGTCAGGGGCTGACCTCAGGTTCCTATCGGGGCCTTAGGCCGTGAAGAGGCCTTGCTGCTAGAGAGACCCCAGGGATACTCAGGTGGCGGTCCCCAAGATGATTCTTGGCTGAGGGGTTCAGGTCTGGCCTCAGGGGGCGGTCACAGGACATCTTACTGAAAATGGGGAGGGAGGTGGGCTCGGGGGGGCCCAGCAGAGAGCTCACCTCTTGCCTCTGACCTCATTTCAGGGAGCGTCCCTGGATTCAAGAGGAGAAAGAAGCTGAGGTGGATGGAGATGAGGAGGAAGAGGAAGAGCAGGAAGAGGAGGAGTCTGAGTAAGGCACTTACGCCTTGGCTAAGGGGTGGCCCAGGGAGGTGGGGTTACAGGGAGGGGCGCCAGGCTTCTGAGTGCTTTCCTTTCTTCTGTATTGGGTGCTGCTGGGCGCAGACCAGAGAGGCTGGGGAAGCTGGGGGTCCCCCACCCACTGTGCTTGTCATGACCTGGGACTCATAGTACCCACCACCCACCAACCCCCCAATCCCACCCCACACATAGATGCAAACAAACATGAGAATGCAACCCCCATGGAGGGGAGGATTTTGTTTATTGTGTTCACGGCCATGCCCTCAGGGCCCAGAACAGCGCCTGGCACAGTGGGCACCAAATCGGTGTTGTCTGAGTACGCGCATGGATGAACGAGCGGACGCAGCCGTGGCCTCCCCGTTCTCCGTTCTCCCCAGTAATTAGCCAAGCCCACGCACCAGGCGGTCTCCCTCCCGCACAGCGCCCCCAGCGGCCAGTCCGCGGCCGCCTCTGCGCCCAGTAAGGCTGCCGTGGATTCCGCTCCACCACCGTTAAAGGCTGATTTTCCACCTACACCCACAAAGATCTCAACAGTAACACACACAGAAGAGTTAAGATAGAGGTTAAAGAATGGAGATGGGAAACCACTAAAAATTAGAATCATCAAACTTGCTAAGAAACAATATCTTAATTATTCCAACCACTAAAAAGGAATAGTAGGTGATGTGATAGAGGTGCTAGTTGTCCTTACAACGGCAGCCTCAATATATAAATGTTATATTAATATTTATATTAACATTAACAAATCAACCTGACATTCACACAATGTTATGTCAAATAGATTTCACTTAAAAAAAAAAAGCAGCCGGCAGGTCCCGGGGACAGTGACCACGTGGCCATGGAAGCGGTCGGTGGACGGTGATTTTTCAGAAGCAGAGGGGCCACGTTGTAAAGGTCTTGAACTGGATTTCCCGGGAGCACCGGGGAGCCACTGAAGGTTTGTGAGCAGGGCAGTGGCACAATCTGGCGCCGGCTTTGTGAGGAGACTGAGGCAGAGAGAGCAGGGAGGAAGCTGCTGGTGCGATAGGGCCAGACTGAATGGGCCCCTTTGCTCCACCCCTCGCATTATCCCCTGTCACTCTGCCCTCCGTGGCATGCGCCGGCCCACGTCCTTCGTCCCGACCTGCCCCTCTGGCCGTGGCCCCAGGGCCGGGTAGCGCCACGAGTGTTGGGAATACAGGCTCTGGTCCTCTTAGCAGAGAGGCCTGGGCAAGCGGCACACCTGCACAAAGCCTCCACCCCCGCACCTGTGAACGGGGGCGACAGCAATGGCCCGCGGCAAAGTGGTCATGGGCCCAGCTGTGACCATGGGTGACCTACCAGACCTGGGCTGGAGCACGTGCCCCACCGAGAAGGTCCCTGATGTTCGAATCCCCACTGAGGGCTGTGTTTAGTCCTTACCCGGAAAGAGTTAAACCGATGAGACCAACACAGGATTTCAGGGCTGGAAGCCTGCTCAGTGTCACCGGCTTGTTGTCCACCCTTGCCCGGGTCACATTGACCTTTTCCATCCCTGGCAAGAGGCCATGCAGCTGTTTGCTTCCCTCCATTGATGGGGAGCTCACCTCTCAAAGGCTGTCCATTCCATTCACATGGACCTCCAACTTATGAGATTATTTCTTCCCTTAACATGAAGGCTCTTCCTTATGGTTTCTGGGACCCAGGCCGCCTCTGCCCTCTGGGCCCCCGCCCCTCCCCCCGAGGCTGTCTGCTCTCATTGATGGGTGGCTGCGCTTCACTTCGGCGAGGACCTGCAGTGCTGCCAGCTTCCTTAGCGCAGCCTGGTTTGCTGTCTGCTTTCCACTCGCCTCTGTGTAGAGCGTATCGGGGGAGCTGTTCCCCCACTACACCTGTGTGCCCAGCACCAAGGCCTGAAAACCCCTTTCCATGCCCTGCTCCTGCGCCAAACCTCTCCTGAAGGCCAGTGGTCCAATGCTCTCACACACGTGCACGCACACTAACTCCTTGTGTTCTCTGCGCACAGTGCACACGGGTACAAACACACCTGCGCTGCCATAGACACACCAGTGCACAGGCACAGGCATGCACGCGGGTTAGGCACACACACAGCCACACGCACACACATATGCACTTGCAGACACACACACTACACCCTGCACGCACGCTCGGGCACACAAACATGTGCGTTCCGCTACCTGCAGATGCCGCAGGCACGCACACACTCCCACAAAGGTTTACTGAGTTTCCAACTCAGGGACGTTTCGAGCCCGGGGCCCCAGGCAGGGACAGGGGCTCTGTGGTGAGAGAGTGTGACCGCAGAGCCAGGGCCAGAGGGTTCCAGGGTGGGCAAGGGGCCGCTGTCACTGCTGGGGAAGGATGCTCTTAGCCAGCTGTGTGGAGGCACAGGAGTTACTGATGACGCTGGCAGATGGTCACCTAGCGACCAGGTCTCTGTGGGCAACAGCTTGGCTTTTCCTAGCAACCGCAGCCTTTGGTCCCCACCTGGCCTCCCCGGGGGAGGTTCTGCAGAATTCCCCGCACATCTCCTCAATCTGATTAGGGGCGGGAAGAATCCGTGGCTCGTCCACCACCTGAGTCACACTGGCTGCAGAGCCGGCCTTGCAGGCTCAGGGCTGGGTAGGTGCTGCAAATTCTCCAATCGCATGCGCTGTCCAGGGCCTTGGGATGATTGTCATCGGTCCCAGCTGAGCTCCTGCACCATGGGCGTCCTTCTCAACAAAGACAGCGAGACCCAAGTAGGTGGCTTTTTCTCCCTCAGGGTTCCCCTCCTCCCTTCTTTGGGGTTAGGGTGCCAGGTGAAGAGTGTGCTGAAGGTGACTGTGAGGACTTTAATTTGGGGGCACAGCCTGCTGGGTGACTCGCGGGAGGAAGAGTGGGCTGGCCAGCCTGGGCCAGCTGGCTGCCGCAGCTCCTCCCTGCACCTTTAACCCTTTGGGGAGCCCGGGGCCGGGCGGGGGCGGGGGGCTCCTCTGGGAGGCCCCCCTCAGCCAGTCTGGCTGGTCCTCCACTGGGAATTCCCTGGGATTTGGGAACCTTCTGTGGATGGCCTGCTGCTTCTGGGCCAGGCAAGAGCGGGGTCTCGGCTGACACTGGGCACACTGCTGAGCAGAGGCAAACATCACTTTAGGTACATAAGTCCCAAAACAGCCCTCGGCGGTGCTGACCGGGCCATAGTAGGGCTGGTGAGGCATCTCAATAGTGGGAGATGTTTGTGCAAAACGTTTCCCAGTCCACGTGGGTGATCCATAGCCCTGGAGAGTGCTGCCTCCTCTGGGATTAATAACAATGATGACAAGAACGGTCCTAGGAACAGCTGTTACGTGATGAGCACTTGTTTTCTGTGTCCGGCACTGTGCCACGGCACCTGCTGGTAATCCCATTTCACAGATGGGCAGTCGGAGGCTCAGGGATGGGGCGTCTGCCTGCAGGTACAGAGCTGGCCTTCTGTCCCAGGCCGGGCTGGCTCCAAATCCAACCCTTGGTACCACTGACAAGGAACGCTGCTGATCAGTCGTTAGAGATGGTGTATTGAGAATGACCCTGACATGGGGGGTCTTTTATGACTTTTCTTTTTGTTTAAAGATTTTATTTATTTATTTTTAGAGAGAGGGGAAGGGAGGGAGGTAGAGGAGGAGAGAATCATCAGTGTGTGGTTGCCTCTCATGTGCCCCCTACTGGGGACCTGGCCAGCAACCCAGGCATGTGCCCTGACTGGGAGCCGAACTGGTGACCCTTTGGTTCGCGGTCCGGCACTCAATCCACTGAGCTGCACCAGCCGAGGCTGAGTTTTCCAAGAGATTCCAGGTGGCCCTCTGACCTCACCAAAATAAGTCGGATGGTACAGGCTGGGCAAGTCCTACCCATTTGACAGGTGAGCAGACAGAGGCAGGCCGAGGGCTTCCCAGTAACTTGCCCATGGCCACCTAGTGCCTTCCTGGCCTGATTCCAGAGTGGTCAATTCCCTGGGCAGCCTCTCACGGGACCGTGGGAAGCTCGTTTCTGGGAGCTTTGTGCTCTGAGAACCGAGGAGGGCCTAGTTCCCACAATGCTTTTAGGGGCCCACAAGGACTTTTTAATTTCTTTTAAAATCAGACCAAAAATGAAACTTTGAGATGGAAGACAATGTTTTAATATGTAATATTAACAAATGAAGCTTCATATAAATGCAGTTGCAAAATGTAATTTTTAATGTAATTTTTTCGGAGGAAGTGGCCTGCGACCACTGAGGTGCCAGGCTCCATGCACGCCATAATGTGCCCTTGCTTTTGTGCCTGGGGTCTCTTTAAGGAAATCCCTTTCTTCCTGGGCAGAGTGGGAAGTGCGGCACCGATGTCAGGCCCCTCCTGGTGGAAATAGCCACACGATGAAGAGAAATAAAGCGAGTTGGGTCCTTGGATCCCGCCGACACTCACCGCACTCCCCTCGTGACGTGGGGTCGTGTAGACACTCAGAGGTGGGCAGCAGAGTGTTACATACGTGGCCCTGGGGTCAGAGACGCCGTATTTTATCCGGACTTGCCTTGCACAGGCTGCGTGACTGTGGATGGGCCACCTCTTGGAGCTGGATTCCTGAGCTGGGTTCCTAAACTGGAATAGGCTCACTCGCAGGCCTGGCCTCGCAGGGTTACATGGGGGAGGATTCGGGGAGACACTGGGCGTGCCAAGTGCCGGGCCCAGCGCCTGGCACGCAGCCCGTGGGAACCGTTGTGACGGTATGATCGCCCCGCTGGTCCTGCTCCCAGGCTGCCGGCTCCGAACTGACTGGGGCTGCCATCTGCCTCCCCCCACCCCCAGCCTTGGGAGGACCGAGGATGGCGAGTCCAGGTTCACAGCAGATCATCCTCCGTGAGCCCCTGGCTGATGGGTCTGTGGGGGGAGGGGTCTGGTGGGAAGCAAGATCTAATTCTAGCTACAAACATCCCATTAGCCCCGTTCTGAGTCACATGTTAACCCAGAGATCACACGTGGGCATCTGAGGCCCCAATTTAGCCTGGAGACAGGCTCTTTTGAATGTCTACATATTAATATATAGATAGATTAATTTGGATTAATTATCAGCATCAGGAGATTCCACCTTAAAAAGTATAGTTTAGGCTTCTCTAGAAAATCAGAAGATCTGGCCACTGAGACCCCATTCCAAGCGGAGTGGGGTTGCCGACTCAGGGGGCCGTGGGTTCTCTGATTTGCCGTAGTTCCCTCTGCTCCCTATAGCCTCACCCCTGGTCCCTGTCACTCATGCAGGCCCGGGCCTGGGCCAGGGGCCCCTGGGAGCTTCAGCAGTTGCACTGTGGCCCTGCTCCCGTGCGAGGAAAGAAACGCAGGGCCTGTGTTTCAGGGTTTGTGTGGTATGTGACAACGTGCTGTGTGACTTTGGCCAGGTGAGTCCGCCTCTCTGGGCCTCACTTTCCCCGCCCCCCTGTGCTGTCTGCACAGTCACCAAAGTTGCCAGACACTCACGGAGGGGAAATGCTGGGCGTGTATTTTGAACGCCATACAGTGCCCTTTGATCACACCCCAGGGGGCATTTCCTCTAACTGCCCTCCACGTCCTTCTTTGCACATGCTGTTCCCCCTTCCTGGACGCCCTTCCCCACCTCGTCCTGGTGGGTCAGCTCATTATCCTCGAGGCCCAGCTCACAGGCCACCTCCTCTGGGAAGCCCTCCTTCCTAGGCGGAACTGGGGCTGTGCCCTTCACAGCCCCTTGTGCCAGCACGTGTCTCAGGCTGGGAGACTGTTAGCAGGCCACGTGGCCTGCCGCCCTCCCTGTGCTGGGAGCCTCAGGATGGGGGGACCTATTCCAGGGCATCTTGGTGCCCCAGCTCCTGGCACGGGCTGGCACTCATCAGGTTCAAGAAACATTGGACCCCCCTAACCCTACCCTTTCCTCCACCCCCTCTGGGTCCTAGTGTCCTCCTGCTGGATAGCTGTCTGGTGTCAGAGGCCGGCAAAGACCCAAGCAGAACAGACAGGACGGCCACCAGGAGGGCCTCATGCCAGGTAGGAACAGCGCCAGGCCTGGACCACCCTCCCTGAGGCTTGGCCCGGCTTCGGTGGAAGGGGCTGGGATCTTGTCCACTTTACTTACAGGGGACAAGGTCTTGTGAGGTGCCCACCGGACGGAGGGGAGCAGGGTAGTGGGCTGCAATGTCCTGCTTGTACCAGGAGTCCGACGGTGTTAGGAGGGGCCTGAGGAGACAGCGGGTGGGGAGCTGCTGGCCCTCACATGGCTGTGGCCCTGGACAAGTCACCACCCCACTGCGCCCCAGCGGCCACCTTTGTAAAATGGACAGCCTTTCCCCCGGGAGCGGTGCACAGCTGTGCACTGTGAGGTGCGGTGCCCGGGGCGAGGGCTGCGGGGGCCGTTCTCGCTGCTTCGTTCCTGCATGTGCAGCTGCATGAGAAGACCCTCTTGTTCTGTGTGACGAGTGGGGGTAGGGCCTGGGGCCCCCCTATGCACTGCCCTCTCCTGGGGGAGGCCGCCTCCCTGAGGCCCCAGAAGGGGGGCTGCACAGGGCAGGGGTCCTTGGTGGTCACAGCTTCTGTTTCCCCTTTATTTTTTCAGGAGGGGGCCGCAGCCGCCAGCTCAGGAGGTACGTGTGTGGTGGGGGTGGAGGGTTACAGAGAATGTCCGGGGCACTTTCAGGCTGGGGGCAGCCTGGGTGCAGCGGCCCCCCACCTCCTCTCCGTGCCTCCGTACCATCCCCCTCCCCCTCCACCTGCCCACCCTCAGGCAAAACCATCCTCTGCCTCTTGGGGCCACATTACTGGAGCCGGGTGAGGTATTTCAAAGAGCCCAGGGGGACTGCGCGGAGGCCCCAGGACTCCAGCAGGCCTCGGAACCTCTGCTCTCCGCCGGCTCCGCCTCCCACCCTGCCCCTCCCTCACTGAGAACATGGCTCCCTTGGCCAGCACCCGGTGGGTGTTTGGCTCAGAGGTAACATATCATAGTGAAAATCGGGACCAGAGCTTGCAAAGGGCGCATCCTAGATTCCATGTCTCCTGATGAGCTTCTTGTTGCTGCTAAGGCCTCCAGGCTGGACCCAGCATGTCCCCTCCCACCCAGGGACTGTGGGGACAGAGTCTAGGCGTCTGAGGATGTGTGGACACTGAGCCCTGGCCTTACGAGCCCCGCCGTTGCTCAGGCCACGGGTGCTCCACCGCCCCGTGAGGCAGACAGACCACTTTACAGACGAGAAAGCTGAGGCTCCGTGTGGGCAGCATTGGGCCACGTGATCAAGGGCACTGGCCTGCGTGTCCCTCCTGGCCCCTCCCTCGTCCTCACTGTGTGACTCAGAGCTCTGTGACTTCGCTTAACTGTGGCTCCCAAATCAAGAATGTCACAACAACAGTAGTACCTACCGCACAGGGTCACTGGGCTGAGCAGGGGCCACGGTGCCCTGAAGGCACCCAGCATGGAGGGAGGAGGTCAGAGCGGTTCAGGTGTCGCAGCCAGCCAGCGACGAGGTGGGACTGGAGTCACGTGTCCTCACCCTGGTGTCCCGAGCTCGTGCCCTGCCTGATCTTTCAAAAACGTTCCCTGTCAACATCAACACCTATCCGTAGAAAACCTCTAAGTCTGCATCCACATAGATGAACAAGACCAGGCTTACCCGGAGCAGGGTCCCCAGGTCATTTGGAAGCTGGTGGTCTGGGAGCCACACTCAGAAACACTGGGGTACGGCCATTTGCCTGCTGCTTCTCAAGAGTGTGGCCCTAGAACTAACAGCGCTGGCGTCGCCTGGGAGCAGGTTGAAAATGCAAAACCCTGGCCCCACCCAGACCTGCTGAACCAGAGTCCGCATTGGAACAAGCACCCTGGTGATTAATCTGCAATGTCCTTGAACCCTGGTTCTCAGTCAGGACTGCACACGGAAATCATTTGGGGATTTAAAATCCTGGCGTCCAGCTGGACCCCAGGCTATTAAATGAGAATCTCTGGGACGGACCTGGGCGTGGGCTATTTCCGAACATCCCCGGGTGATTTGATGTACAGCCCAGCTGGGAACCGAGGCCCTAGGAAAAGTTGGAAGTGGAATTAACTGAACTCCAGGGTTTCTGTCTTTGGGATGGAAAATCCTACCGGGCTAAGGATGTTTGAGTCTCGAGTCCGTGAGTCTAACGGTCTGAGAGTTCTAGGTTCTTTGATTTTAACTTTTTTTGAGTCTCAGGTGGGCAATGCTACCGGTGGTTGGTTAACAGAGAGAGCACGGTGGGAGGGGGTTGGCGCTCCGGGCTGGTCCTCAGAGCTCTCGGGCAGACCAGCCTCATAACGTGGTGATACACTTGACGTCGGATTCCAGGGACAAGAGCGGTGCCCCAGACTTTGCGTGTGGCCGCTGCAGGTGCAGGCGGGTACCGGGCTGGCCTGTGTCGGCCCGCCTTCCTGACTCTGTGCCCATTGCAGTCCCCAGAGTCCCGCCTCTGCCTGAGACCCCCCTGGTCCCAGCACCATGGCTGACCCAGGCCGGGACATGGAGCTGAATCACCTGGTCCAGGACCAGCCACCTGGCCAGGCGACCCCCGGGCTTGCACCCCCAAGCCTGGCGGAGCACCTCCCGAATGTGCCCAGCTACCACCCCCCCATCACCCGCATCCCTGTCCTCATCTCCCGGAGGACGACCTTGTCCAACTCCAGCTTCGCCAAGGTGACCAGGAGCTCCGTCCGCCGCCTAGGTAGCGTGACCTCGCCACCCAGCATGCTCGCGCCTGGCTGTGTGCTTCTGCATGGCTGAGGCTGTTCCCCAGTGTGCTGCTGTGGTCAGGGTGTGGGAACAAGAGTTGGGGTTATGGAAAACCACACTTTCTTCCTCTGCTGTCAATGCTTTTGCCGTGCTTTGCGGTGACTTGAGGGTCATTAGTCCCTTGCTCTCTGTGCCTAAGATTCCACAATTAGCAATTCATTTCTTTGGGTTAAACATGGCTCTCTGCAGATCATCATTTTTTATTCCTGTAGTCACTCACACCCTAGTGTAAACAAGTCACTCAGCTCTCCAGGCCAAGAGGCTTGGGGCAGGCAGCTGGGTGGGGGAAGAGAATAAATGGGGAGGAACAAAACAGAAGAGGAATGTGGGGGTCCATTTCAGACAGAACCTTCTGACCTTGAGGGTTTGCTGGGAGCTGGAATCTCTGAGGACTGTTGCTATCTGCCCAGCAACTTCCATTTCGGGAAAAGAGAGGCCGTGGAGGCGGACGGGCAGAGCAGGGGGAGGGGCATCCTCAGGGGCCAGGCCTGCCTGGATCTGTTTAACTGTGACAAGGTCCCCTCTATGGCCTTCAGGCTTGCTGCCTGATGACAAGGCTCTCAGGGACACATGGGGACCTCTGGACCAACCCCTGTCATTTTCTGCCTTAACTCAAGCCAGACCTGCCTACTTTCCCTTTTGATCCGTTTATTTTTGGATGACACTGCACAAGGTCGCCTCTGACATCAGCCAGCAGGTAGAGCTGGACGTTTCCTGACAGGGAAGGCTCTGTTGTCCTTCTCTTCCTTTCCCAGCTTGGGGTGGGCACAGAGTGGGCCGAGTGGCACGCAGCCATCACAGGACAAGGGATGGAACCCAGGCCCCGCCTTCCAGGCAAGCCCTAAATGAGCGCCCTCTGCAGGGTCCCCGACCTCTGCTCCAGGATTTTTAGTCTGTACCAACTCTATTTTTACTTGCTTATGATTTTTCTTTCAATGGATGTGCTTTTTTATTTAATGAAATCTATTCAAGCAGGAAACTTGCCTTGACTATTCAAATGAAAACTGGCCTGGCTTTCCATAAATAGAAATAACCACAAAGACACTGAAAACAAAGTTACGTTGATAATTTGTAGTGAAACAGGAGGGCCAGCCAAAGGTTCACAGCTGAGACCTGCTGTCCTAGCCGCAAAGGAACAAGAGCGGGTCACAGAGATGTTACAGCCCTGGAACACAAGCCTGAAACTTCCTCTCTATCCATTCAGGGTCTAGAGACTTGAATTGAGAGGAATGTTCTCATTCTGTGTTGTCCTTGCCTGCTCTGTGCCACCTAAAATTACCTTGTGTCCTCCCTGGTCCCTGGGAGCCCCACACTTTGAGAAATATTTGCAGGGTCACATGGGGACAGTGGACTGAACCGGCTGTGGTAAGACCCATGATTTTAGATGCGGCAAAGTAAGGACAGCATGTGGTGAGAACATTATCAGTGATGCTGCCTGGCACCCAGTGAGGCTGTTTAAATGGAGACTCCACGTGTGCTGGTCCCCAGCCTCAGGATGGGGTAAGAGTTTAAGCTACCTGGGTCTGCAAAATGGGGACGACAATAAGAACTCCCTCACAGAGTGGCCAGGAAGGGGAAAAAATGAATGTGTAAAGCACTTGGAGTTCAGTATAACAAACGCCTGGCAGGCACATCAAAAGTGCCAAAGAGTAAATATTATTATTCTCTCAATAATTATAAATACGGTTCCTTGTATTCATAATAATATTATTCTTGTTCTAGAAATCACTATCATATAAACCAATGTAATTCCTATTCGAGTTCCCACTGTTTGAGAAATGGAAATGCCAGGCTTAAGGGTCTCCTCCCTCCTCTGGGGCGATAGAGGCAGCAGGTCTCACTCGGGGGCAGCGGAGCACCTGCCCCTGCCCCCAGGCTCCCTGGGACAGACTCCTGGGTGCGGAGGCCAGGGCGGGGCCCTTGTCCTGGCTGCCTCCGTAGCCCCGCCCCCCCGCCCCCTTTGCTCACGCTCTTTCCTTCTTTCCACAGCCCGGGACATCTCTTGTTAGTCTGGTGACACTTCTTGCATTTTAGAAAAGTCTTGATTCCTGCTCATCCTCTCCTTCTGGGAGCATGGGGCCCAGTAAAACAAACGCCCCGAAGTCCTGAGTCCTGCTTGGGTTCTTTCCACCGAACTCTGCAAAGTGCTGGCTTTCCCTGTGGTGGCATTAAAAAAGAAGTCACATTTTGAATGTTTTCAAAATGTTCCCCTCCCCCATCTGGAGATGTGTCCCTGCCGGGCTGGTGCCCAGGCCTGCGCCCGGCTGCTCTGGGGACCTCCCTGCCCAGGTGTGCTGGGGCGAGGGGGTGCTCTCTCCACCCCTCAGCATCCTCCAAGCTCCACCTCGGAGCGGACCTGGTCCCAAGTCCCTGCGGTGGCGAATGGGCCTCAGGCGGGGCCACGCCCAGGCTCCTGGGTGAGGACCAGATTCTCAGGGTGTGGAATGTTGCCCCAGGCCTCTTAGAGGTCTGGAGAGGAGTTGGGGTGATGAAGTTTGGGGGCTCCTGGCATGTACAGAAGCGAGGAAATACCAAAACGGGTCCCTAAACAGGGCTAACACTCGCTACAAAGACACGCCATTACCCCTGACAGGAGGAAGCTTCCAAATGTCTCCGTTTGAAGCCCTTCAAGAGAGTGAGGCCACGTGCCTTCTGCCCCCACCCCAGGCCCGGCCGGGAAGGCACCATCACCCCTTTCTTGGGCTGGGGACACTGAGGCCCAGAGAAGGGAAGCAGCTGAGCCAGGCGGGGCCAGGCTGAGCCCTCGGACTTGGGCACCCCCCGTCGCCCAGGCCTCCTCCGAGAGCTGACGCCCCCTCCCATTGTCCACAACCCCTGGTCCTTGATGCTTCCCCAGGCCCAGGGAATGCAGGCGGGGCTTTGGAGACCTGGGCACCAGGCTGTGTCTGGGAACTCCCGAGGCTCTGGCGGCATCGTGGCTTCTTTCGTGGGCCCTGGACTGGTGGCCAGGGTTGCGTGGCCATCAGAGCTCCGCGTTTTTGCACGTCCTGCATGGAATGCCCTGTGGGCCCCATCAGGGGGCGGGGGGTGGCTGCCAGTGGCTGCTCCAAACCTGCTTTCTGTGGCTTCCTTGAAGAACACGGCCAGGCCCCGGGGCCTGGCTTCTCTCCCTCTCTCTGACTGTTCCCTCCTTCCTCTCCCCAAGTGCCTGCCACAAAAGAGCACCCAGAAGTGCAGGTGGAAGACACGGATACCGACAGCCACCCTGTCATTGTGGAGGACAAGCCACCCTCACCAGAGCCGCTGCCACCTTCTCCTGCCAGATCCGACACCCTCACGGTCCCGGGATCAGCCGCAGGGACCCGCAGGTCACCTTTCATGCTTCTCTTAGGCTTTTAATCTGCTCCAAGCACTGTGCCACCTGTGCTTGGCGCAGATGAGGAGGCAGAGGCCAGAGAGGGAAGCAGCTGGCCTGAGGTCACTCGGCGAGTTGGGGTTGGGACTGGGGCTGTGCCCGCCCTCCCTGGCCCCCCTAATTCCTGGCGTGGGGCTCCCTAAGGAACTGTCCAGGGAAGCCCTGACTTAAACACCCACAGCTGTATGTAAGAAGGGGGCAGAAGATGTGACAAGGCTGAATTCCAGCCCCGTTGTATTATGAAATAATGCAATGGAAACACCAAGGAACGCTAGGAAAATCATCATCCATAATCCTGCCACATTAGACGGTGTTTTATTTGTGTTTTCTCTTCCACGCCTTGCTTATGGGCCCATGCCTTTGCATGCTTTTATTTGGAGGAGTGATTTGGAGTACATTTCCTTTAATGATCCCCTTCACATTTTGCTAGGCTGTCTCCTTAGCACTCATTTATAATGGTTTTGTGACATTTCTCCAGTTCAATGCACCAGAGTGGACGTCAACCCCCTCTTATTGGTCACTGTCCATGATGGCACTATGAACTCTCTGGTCTTCTGCCCTCAGTCTGTGGGCTCCTTTCTCACGTGTGGATTCCTGGTCAAGGCCGCAGATGTTTCTATGCCTCTTGAGATGGATGTGTGGCTGCGAGGTTAGAGTTGGTTTTGGACAACCAGAGCCAGCTCACTGAGACAGGTCCTCATAGCACAGCATGTGAAGTGCTGTGCAGTGTTTTGTGAATGACGAGAGTAAAGCTAAAGGGGGTCCGCCCGTGCTCTCCAGGCTCAGGGGAGGGCGCCTGGCTGCGTGCAAGAGGACCGAGTGTGGGTCTCCGCCGGGGGACTTTGGCCTCAGTCTTCTCATGAGTGTGACCATCCTCTTAATTAGAGTGTTAATGTGGTCATTCATGAGTTTTGCATCCTAGGCGAGTTGGTAGAAGGTAACAGGACAGTTTCAGAGCCCTCCTAGTGTGTCCCTCTCAGAGCCCCACTGGTAAAATCGAGAGGCCCAGGGCTGAGGATGGAGGAGTTCCAGGTGGAGTCATACCTGGACACTATCGGCTGAGACCCCAGAGGCCCCACGTGTGATGACTTGGACCGGAAGATGGGGGAGAATTAGTCTTTATTCTTCAGATAAGGAACCTGGAGCTCCAGGTGGGAGGGGCCTGCCCCAGGCCACCTTGTAATCTGGAAACTGCACTCCACAGCGCCAACTTTCCCAGCTGGGGATGTCTGCAAAGGCGGGGAGGTTGAGTTTCTGGGAGAGTTAGCCAGATGCAGTAGGAGCCCCCTGGACTTCAAGGCAGCTGAGAGGGGCTGTGACAGAGAATGGGGTGGGGGCAGCTGGGGAGGGCAGCAACTTCAGGCTGGGAGGGGGAAGGGAGGGGGACGTTTAAGCTGAGGCCCTACTGAGAGATAAGTATCTCACTGAGTTGGGTAGATTTAGTCCCATTTTACAGAAGGGGAAACTGAGGCGGCTCAGAGAGTTAAAGTAACTTGCCAAGGTGGCACACTGGTAAGAAGCAGGGCTGGACGCAGGCTCAGGCTCGCCCAAGACCAAGTCAATGCCATTGCTTTGATGCTCGGCCGTCGAGCAGATGCAGAGGCCGAGGTCCGGAGAGCAGCTGCGGCCCTCTCTTCTCCCTCTGGTCCCCTGCAGGCAAGTGAGGGCCCCTGGCAGCATCCTCCCCGCCCCACCCCCACCCAGGGTCTGGCTCTGGGTGATCTGCAAGGTCAAAGCTGGCCCCCTTCACCAGGGCCCCTGCCCTCCCTGAAGTCCCCTTCCCTGTCTATGTCCCCATAGGAAGAGGCTGCCCTCTCAGGATGATGAAGCTGAGGAGCTCAAGGTGCTGTCCCCAGAGGAGGCCCCCATGATGGCCTGGTCAGACACCCCGCAGGACACTGAGTGAGTGGGGGCCACCTCTGGGGTCTCAGAGAGTCCGAAGGTTGGGTGGAGATGGGTGGACAGTAAATGGGGGGACCCTGGATGTTTTTCGAGCCCCCACCACAAGGCAGACCCTGCCCGGGACTTCCGAGGAGGGAGGTACAGCTGCATCTCCTGCCCAGACTGCTCCTGGCTGGGGCCTGGTGGTTCTGCAAAATCTGGAAAACGGGCTCCGACTCTGGGTGCAGCTGCATCCACGGCCAGCCGTGCTCAGGGAGGGAGGTCCCTGGGCAGGGGCTCTGTTGTTAAGGAGAGGCTCGGGGGTGGGGCACAGGCAGGGGCTGGCTCCTCACATGACCCCGGGAGGGTCAGAGGGGAGAGGAAGGACCAGGAGGATCCCAACCCTGGGGGCTCATAAAAAATACAGACTCCCAGTCCATCCAGACCTGCTGGGTCAGGACCTCTGTCAGGGGGCCTCGGGGACTCCACCTTTACAAGCTCCCGGGGGACTCAGCCACGGCTGGCCTGTGGAAGGAACAACGTTTGGAGGCAGCTGGGAGGGTGTCAGGACCTGCGTCTTTCACCTCCAACTACCCCCAAGGTTGGGGGGGGGGCGGCGGGAGACGTTTCCATGTGAAAGTAACCTGGTTGGTGGTGCACACCCTCCTGGCCGCAGCTCCAGGAGCGGCCATGGGAGACACGGGGCTCTTCTTCCCGGCTTTTTTCCTATCCGTAACTTTTGGAGTTTATCGGTTGTGGAAACTTTAGAGTAGTTAAAGAAGCAGGAAAAAAAGCCCCCAAAACCCAAACCTTACCCATATTTCAGTGGTGCATTTTAGTATATGATGGAGTCACATCTCAGGCAGTAGGGTAGGGCTTGGGTCAGGGATTAATATCAGAAAGTAAGACAGAAATCAGGCATAATAATAAAAATTACCCTTGAAAACTCTTAAGGGGGTCCAGAACACTTTAGAAGCCTATCATGTATTAGCCAGTTAGGTTAAGTTACTGTAACAAATAGACCCCAAAGACTCAGTGGCTTAGGGAGCAAGGTGTCTCAGGTATCATAACCATGTCACTAGTTGCCTGTTCCAGGTCAGTGGAAGGCTCTGCTCCATGCATTCATTAGGGACCCAGCTGGCAGTGGCTCCCAAGATCTCACTGGCCACCACTAGAAAGGGAGAATGCCCGCTGTTCTCCGACAAGGAGGTCTCGATTGCATCGAACACGTCTGCTTACATCCCATGTGAGCTCTCACGTGGCCACCCCCGGGGAATGTGATCATTGGCTGGGTGTCTACGTGCCAGCGACCACTCCCACGGGAAAGGACGGCTGTGGGCAAGCAGCTGGTGTCTCCGCCACGCCCACGTCCACTTCTCATTAGGGTCCCACGCTGGTTGTTTCCAGTCTGGCTTCCTCAGCCGAGCACAAGAGGAGGAGCTGGCTTGAGTTTGGTGCTTTAATATATGAGGGGAAAAGGTCTGAAAACACCAGTGTTACACCAGCTCAGTGAGGTGAACATAGGGAACCACTCAGAAGAGAGCTGATGGATGTGGCCTGTGTCAACTTACCCAGGGCACTGGCCAAAAACTGAGTGGGATGTCAGGCAGACTAGTGTTCATCCATCCATCCATCCATCCATCCATCCATCCATCCATCCATCCATTCATTCATTCTCCCTCTCTTGCTGTGAGTTCATAGTTTAAATACCTGTATGTTAAAAGGATGTATAACATATCTGCACTGTATTTTCCCCCCACCAGCTATTTCTGAAGCCTAAATAAGTAGCCCTGCCTCCTCTTTGAGATACCTGTCCCAGACACGTATCTCATGTGAACCCCACATGGGGACCAATAGCCCTGAACTGAGTTTCCCCTACATCACAAGTGGAATCAAAGGTTTTTCAGAGCAGCCCATCTGAATCAGAGCCTGCTTGGTACCTTTCCCCAAAGCGGGGCCTGGGGCGTGATCCCCTGGACTGAACTTCCCCCTAGGACATAGTAAAGTGGCTCTGATGTTTCTGATGTCCAAAGGAAGCTGGGGCAGTGTTCTCCTGCTGCAGGCCGGGTGGGATGGGGCTCTTGGGTGGGGCCCTGGCTTCCCTGCCCACGCAGCCCGCTCTGCCACGGGCGGCGTTCCCACAGGGTCCAGGACCGTGCCTCCTCTACGGCCAGCCAGAACAGCGCTGTCATTGATGCCCGGCTCCAGGAGCTGGTGAAGCTCTTCAAGGAGCGGACGGAGAAGGTGAAGGAGAAGCTCATCGACCCAGATGTCACCTCCGATGAGGAGAGCCCCAAGCCCTGTGAGTCAATAGCTGGGGATGGTCCCCCCGGCCGGGGGTGGGGTAGGACCCCCAAAGCCCCTGCCAACTCATGGTGAGGGCAGTCCCCTAAAGCGATCGAAGTGTTTGAGAGAAGCCCAGATCCCCACTGTCTGCATTTTTGGGTCCTGTGTGCACAGGTTTAGCTATATACCCAGGGGAGGGAAGAAGGTCATAGTCTGACCAGTGAAGTAGTTGTACTTGGCTCTCTGTCCACCAGGGTAAGTACCCTCATTGACCCCCCCTGCCTTTTTCCCACTGGCCGGCAGGTGGCCCTCCCTGGGACATATCTCATGGTCTTACATTCAGATGGTGTCTATAACTCATTGTGGAGTTAGGCAGCCCTATTTTTTCAGATGCCTCAGTTGCAATATTCTTATGGGACTACATAAAAGTTTTCTACTTTCAAGGTGCCAGTTGTCAGGAGGGAAGAAGGAGAGATTTCTAGGTCTTCCCAAAGGAGGACCACACCTTAGGACTCATGGTGGCAACAATGACCCCAGCAGAGCCTGACTTCACAATCCTAAGGCTAGAAACATAGCCATCCTGAACCTATAAGAGCCAATCTCTAGGTCCACAGCATCACCATAGATGCGGAGCAAGGCCGTGCTCCCATTGGCATCTTGTTTTAGAGGTGAAGGAGCTGCTCTGAGAAATCTAGAGCAATGTTGCCCTGACTTCTGACCCTGGGGGTAGAAGCCTTGGGTACAAGGTGCTCCCAGCCTTATAGAGGGAGCCAAAGGGGCCCAAACACAGACACACAAACAGGCACTCCACAGAGACATCTAAGTTGCCCAGTGACACCTCATTTTGGGCAGTTTCAGATTAGTAGCTGGTGAGAGTTTGTGACTAGGTGCCCTGGTCACTGTAAAAGAGGGAGCCGGGGGATGGGAGTCCTCCCAGAGGGCATCCTGGTTTCTGCACACAGAGCTCGTAGCAAGCAGATTGTGGGATGGTGCCAGGGTCCTCTTAGCTCCAGTTCCAGGGTCTGCCGCTGGGAACCTTCTCTCTGCATCCTCTGCCTGAGCCTTGGGGCTGGGTCAGGTGGTCACCGTGTCATCCCATAGCTCCAGCCAAGAAAGCCCCGGAGCCGGCCCCAGACACGAAGCCAGCTGAAGCGGGGCAGGTGGAGGAGGAGCACTACTGCAACATGCTCTGCTGCAAGTTCAAACGCCGGCCCTGGAAGAAGTACCAGTTCCCCAAGAGCATCGACCCGCTGACCAGTGCGTCCCACGTGACGTGAGAGGGCAGGAGGGTGGGGGGGCGTGTTTGCGCTGTGCCAGAGGTGGGCTGGGAGGCCGTGGACATCCTCGGTTTGTGACTCTCAAAACAAACAAACAAACAAACAAACAAACAAACAAATCCCTGGAATAAGAACACAAGATCACACCCATCTTACCAACAAGGAAACGAAAGCCCAGAGGAGATGAGCGGCGTGAACACGCTAGTTAGTGGCAGAGTAGGACCCCTGAGTCCTGGCCACGTCTTTCTGCTCTCCTCCTGCTGGCTCCTTCCTGGAGGTGCTGTTCGGAGCAGAGAAGGGAAGAGGTTCCTCCAACGTCTACAGTGAATTCCCTCTTCCTTCCCTTTTAGCCCACTGTATATTCCTCAGGAACAACAACCCTTCACAAGTGCACAGCCCCTAATAGTTTACAAAGAATCTCCCTGCCTTTCTTATCTGACATCCCCTCTGACTTCTCTGAGGAGGCAGAGCAGGTGCCACAGAGGGACTTTCCCAAGGTCACACAAGCAGTCATTTGGGGGACAGACCTCCTACCTTGGTGTGCACTGGGTCTCTGAAATGGTCAGGTGACCTACAGTGTCCATCCATCCATCCGTCCATCCTTCCACATGTCTGTGCCTCCATCTGTCCATCTTCTCTGCATCACTTACCATTATGTATTTACTGAGGCAGGAAATAGATTTTTGGAAAAATTTCAACAAGAATGAAAGCAAAGGTGTTTCTAGTTAGCTGTGTATTATCCAATAACACCCCCGTGTCTCCTCCCCGGGGTACTTGATTTATTAGGGCCTAGCAGTGATTTGCGTTTAACTCCAAGATAGTTTTACCCACTCCAAGTACAGGAGTGTCATGCGCGGTGCTGGTAGGAAAGCGCAGACGCCAAGAGCCCTGCCCCGGCTGAGGTTCCGCCACGTGCCTGCCCCTCCCCTCTGCAGACCTGATGTACATCCTGTGGCTCTTCTTCGTGGTGATGGCCTGGAACTGGAACTGCTGGCTGATCCCTGTGCGGTGGGCCTTCCCCTACCAGACGCCAGGCAACCTCCACCTCTGGCTGCTGATGGATTACCTGTGCGACCTCATCTACTTGCTGGACATCACCGTGTTCCAGATGCGCCTGCAGTTTGTCAGAGGAGGGGACATCATTGTGAGTCCCAGGCAGGTGGGGTGGGTGGCTGGGGGCAGACTCTGCAGCCGGAGCCTTTGGGGGACCGACCCCTGGTGCTTCTGTAGACAACAAGGTAAACAAACAAGGGAGTCTCAGGAACGTCCGCCCCTGCTTGTACAACAGTGCGGTTGCTTAGGTTGTACATCTTTGATATATTCAACTATTGTTCATGGGTGAAATGGTTCTTGGACCACCTGATAGGGTTAGAGATGGAGAAGGGGTCCAGAGAACGGCCTTGAGTGCAGGTGGACCTGGGTCAAGTCCCAGCTCCGCCGCCACTGGCTGTGTCACCTCTCTGAGCCTCAGTTTCCACGCTTGCAGAGTGGGGATAGTAACTGCCCCCACCTCACGGCATTGCGAGGACTGACTGTGAGGACTGACTGAGATAATACAGGCAACAGGGCTCTGCACCGCTCTCTGCTGGCGATCGCCGTTTCCTGGGGGTCCTGCAAAGAGCACGCCCCTTGGGCCCCTTTGAGACTCTGTGCTCTGGTGGCACAGGCCTCATTACTGGGGAGGGGACTGAAGTCCTGATTGTGACTTGGCAGAAGCAAGAGGCAGGGTCCCCGTGTCCCTGAGCAGACCTTTCCAAAATTCCACACTGGCAGCGACTGCTTCCCTGTGTGCAGACAAGCTGAGGTTGTGCTTTTAAAACAAAAAGCATTTGCCAGGCAGTCTCTTTCCTGGCCTGATCAGAGCCGTTGCCAGCTCCTCAGTCAACAAGGCTGCAAATGGTTCAGGTAAGACCAACGTGCTGAGCAAACGCGCTCCGTAGCCTCGCCTTTCTTCCTAGAAGTAGGAATCTGGCTGGGCGACCTTGGACAGCTCCCTCCCAGCTCGGGGCTGGGGGCTCCGCCTCTCCACCTGCAAACCCCAAGGCTTTCACCTGCGCTCAGCTGCTCCACTCCGGCTCCTCCTCCTCTAGGGGGGCTACGACTCTGGCAGGAAGGCAGAGGGTCTTTACGGATTTCCATCTCTGCTCTGCTGGGGTCAGGGATTAAGCTCTTCGGCCATTTCACAATGGGGTCATTATTCCGTTTTCTTCCAGACAGACAAAAAGGAGATGCGGAATAACTACCTGAAGTCTCCCCGCTTCAAGGTGTGTTTGCCAGGGATGCAAGTGCCCGCAGGGTCTCGAAAGGTGGTGTCTCTGGGGACCCTGGGCGCTTTGGGGCCAGCGTGACCTGGCTCCCCCAGGACGGGCACTGGCGGGGCGGTCAGGCCGAGCCTGTGGGTGGGATGTCTTCCGCTCACTTTTGGGCCCTCCTGGGGCATCCTCTGTCCACCGAAGGCAGAGGCCCGCACTCACCCCGTCCCACAACCCTGGCGTTTCCCGTTTTACATGCCGCGGTGTCCCGCCGGGGTTTCAGATGGATGTCCTCTGCCTGCTGCCCTTGGACTTTCTGTACTTGAAGTTCGGCGTAAACCCCCTCCTGCGTCTGCCCCGCTGTCTGAAGGTAAGGCCAGGGGTTCCCCGTCCAAGGCCCTCATCCACACCAGCCCTGGCCTCTTGATGTCTGCCCTGAGCAGCACTGGGGAGCGGGAGGCAGCAGGGAGGGGTGTGCCCCACGAGCCAGACTGGCAGTGCGGCAGAGTGGAAAGAGCTGGCAGTGTGAGTCCAATCTGGGTTTGAACCCTGGCTCCACCACTTACTGCCTGTGTGCCTTGGGCAAGTTACTGGACTTCCCTGAGTGCCAATTTTCTCTCTGTCAAAGGAGGATGATTATACATACCTCACATGTAAAAAACGCACTAAGGTGTTATACACACACATGTACGTATATATGTGGCTAACCTTGAACAGCATGGGTTCAAATTGTGCGGTCTACTTATATGCAGATATTTTTCACAAATACATATAGTACTATACATTATTTTCTCTTCCTTATGACTTTCTTTAAAAAAATATGTTATTTATTCATCTTTAGAAAGAAGGGAAGAGAGGGAGAAAGAGGGAGAGAAACATCATCGTGTGATTGCCTCTTGACCACCCCCCACTGGGGACCTGGCGTGCAACCCAGGCGTGTGCCCTGACTAGGAATCTAACCGGCGACCCTTCGGTTCCCAGGCCGGTGCTCCATCCACTGAGCCACACCAGCCAGGGCTCTTCCTTATGATTTTCTTAACATTTTCTTTTCTCTTACTTTATTGAAGGAATCCAATGCATAATACACATAACATACAAAATATGTGTTAATCGACTACTTATGCTATTAGTAAGGTTTCCTGTCAAAGCAGGCTGCTAGTGGTTAACTTTCTGGGGAGTCAAATTTTATATATGGGGGGTCTGCACAGGGGTCGGTGCCCCACCCCCTACTTTGTTCAGCTGCAAAGTGCAATCATCGAAGGAGCTCAGTGGGGAAGAGCGGTTTATTAATATAAAGAGGCCTTGCAGGGTATAAGTGAAGAGGGTTAGGGATGCTGTTCCTTTATGAAATTGTTTCCTAAGTAAACATTGAAAAGTGTCCTTAACCTGGGATACATGTACCCCTAAAAATTTCGTAATCATATTCAGAAGGCTTGGGGGTCCCCTGATATTATAGGCAAACTGGAAAGACTTCATTACCTATAATTTCGAAAGGGAGAGGTGCCCTGGTTTCCATCACGTTAGCCAATGGAGTTCCTGCCCTGACCCCTCGGAGGGCTGAGGACCTCTGATTTGGAATGTTCCCTCTCCAGGCCCCTCCCACTGGGGGTTTTAGAACGAGCCCAGTCCTGGCACCCATGGGGAATGGGCTAGGGAGTGGAGGCAGGGGTCACCCCACGGACAGTGGGCTGCCTTGACGCTTTGCTTTCCCTCCCAGTACCTGGCCTTCTTTGAGTTTAACAACCGCCTGGAATCCATCCTCAGCAAAGCCTATGTTTACAGGTGAGAGCCCTACACACACACACGCGCGCACGCGTACACACACACACACACACACACACACACACAAGTCTCCACCCACATCGCTTCCCCTGGCCCTGCAGGTCCCACTGCCACCGGAAGTCAGGCCTCTTCCTGGCCCTTCTCTGAGGGATGTTTGTTTTTTAGAGAACCTGGAATGTCTCATTTCCCCCAATTGTGAGAAGGGCACACATAGGTCGACATGCATGGCCGACCCTCCTATCCAGGGAGTGGAGCCTCATTCTGGTCTCAACTCAGGGAACCGAACTCCTGCCTCAACTGCTCAAACACAGGGGTGGTGGGCGTCCCAGAATGCAGTGCGAGAGCAGCCAGGCCATGCTCAGGGACAAGGCTCCTCTCCACCTCTCTCATGGGTCAGCTCTTGGGCACGCATCTGTCCCTTCTCTGTCCCTCCCCCTGGATACACTGCCCCAGGACTGTCTATACGTGGAGCTCTGTGCCAATTCCAGTCCCTGGTCTTGACAACGCTGTGCAGGCACCACTGTGTCTAACTCGCGTGGTCTCCAGAGAGCATCCGGTTGGCTCAGCCCAGCCCGCACTGTTCCGTTGGCCAGTGTCTGCCCTGCCAGGCAGCTGGGCAGGGCCATGTAGCTCCAACAGGGGGCACCTGTGGGGTGGGGTGAGGACTGGCTTGCTCCCTGCATCCCAACCCCTGGGTGAGATGTCACAGCCACCCTTCCTGCTGCTGTGTTCATGCCTTTTCCTCTTCTGCAGGGTTATCAGGACCACCGCCTACTTGCTCTACAGTTTGCATCTGAACTCATGTCTGTATTACTGGGCGTCGACCTATCAGGGCATCGGCTCCACTCACTGGGTCTATGACGGTGTGGGAAACAGGTGAGCCACAGCCTCCCTCATGCGGCTACCGTTCGTGCACAAGGACTCCCATAAAAAAGTCCCACTGCCGCATGCTGTTGTAGGCTCCTTAATCCCAAGGAACCTCTGACATGATAAGGTGGAAGCGCCACGTGTTCAAATCCTGCTGAAGCTAACATTTCCTGAGCACCAGCCACCTGCCAGGCAGAGGGGGGCACAGACAGGAACGAGACCTGCTAGAAAGGTCCTTTCAGCGTCCCAGAGTCTAGGAGAGCTGGCAAATTCACCACACACGTGTCTACACATCCACCCTAGGGGCACAGCGGGGAGGGGACGAGGCCAGAGAAACCCCGGGCACAACTCCCGGGCATCGCTGGCCGCGGAGGGGCTGGCCTTCAAGGCACAACCTGCTCGCCAACCCAGAGAGCTGCCAGGTGCTGTGGGACATGCTCAGATGATGATAGTGATGGCCATGATAATAATAATAATGACAACAATAATAATAGCAGCAGGTACTGGGGAACAGTTACAATGCTAAGCATTTAACCTGGTCACTCACTTAATCCTCCCAACAACCACACAAGAGACGTACTATCATCACCCCCATTTTACAGATGAGGTAATAGATGCACGATGACTTCCCCGGATCACGCAGTTGCTACGTTAGGGAGCTGGGATTTGAACCCAGGTGGCACAGCTACGAGAGTCTTAAATGTCGCACCATCTGCCCGGTGCTGCTGAGGGGGCATGGGATGGTCAGTTCTAAAAGGGTGTTTGATCTTGGCCTTGGGTGGTGGAGAGAAGGGTAGAGAACCCCTGGGGGAGGGAGCAACATGAAGAAAGGTGCGGATTTGCAGAGCTATGGAGTTAAGGAGCTGGGTGCACTCTTGCGAGGCTGGAGGCAAGCGCGTGTGGAATTACCTGGGAAGGGAGGCGGGGCCAGGTTGCCAAGCAGCCTCCCCCTGGGCAGTTCCAACCTCAACTTCTAGACCTTTGCTGCCCAACGCTGTAGCCACTAGCCACACGGGCTTCCGAGCACTGGACATGGGCAGCTGAGATGCGTGGGACACACTGGCTTTCCTAAGGGGGAGTTCCTGGCTTTCCCAGGATTCTCAAATCCTTAGCTGTGCCCCAGCGAGCTGAGAACCCACGCCCTGGGGCTGGCCCCGGCACACCCATGACGGGCAGGCCGGGGGGTGGGGCGCGGCCAGCAGGGAGGGGAGACCAGGGGACGCTGTCCTGTCTGGGACTTCCTCCTGCAGGGCCCTCCATGCTCAGCAGCGGAGGGGCACCCTTTCTTGGCAACACTGCTCTTTTCCACATGAAATCCTTTAGGGAACCCCAATATAGGCACAAAGCACACGTAGAGAAGGAGGATTCCTCTAGAAGCCCAATGCCATGGATGATAATGAAAATTTCCAATGTAGCAACCATTTGTTGAGTGCCTGCTAGTGGTTAGGGCTCGAGGACCCAAGCTCCTGCATATCTGGGTCCTTCATCCTGCTTCTGCCTAGCCCGGGGCGTGCAGGGGCCCCCACAGAGCCAGTAGCATGGAAGACAAGGACTTCAGGGAGGCCACTAAGATGTGCCATGCCATTGGAAGATTCCTCCAACCAGGAGGGGCTTGGGGAAAGCCTGAGGTTTGCGGACATCACTCCTGTTTTCTTTCTGTTGGCCCAAGGGCTTAGTCCCGCTATAGGCTGTTTCTTGTGCCCCCTGGTGGCCAGGGCTGGTATGGCAGGGTACTTAACGGCAAGCCTGTGTTGTCCTGAGGTTTCCATGCACCAGGTGGTAGTGAGGTGCACGGGGCCCAAAGCCCTGCGCCAGGCCTCCCAGGTGGTCAGAGACAGAGACCCCTCCCCTACAATTTCCAGCAAGCTCTGCTTCTCCTCGCCCCACCCCTCTCATTACACATTTGCTTGCTTGTCCCTACCAGATGGAGAGCTTCTTGAGGACACAGGGGCGTCTATTGTTCCCACTGCAGGCACATGACAGGTACCAGCCACAGGGAAGGCTCCCATAGCTGACATTTAGTGGGAGTCCACCTGGGCCAGGGGTTCTAGCACCTCATTCTGTGCTCATGGTCACCGGTGAAGGGCGTTTTCTACTGCCACGCCTACTTTGGGAGAAAGAAGCTGAGGCTGGCTGGGGTTTATTTAGTCCCTTGCCCAGGTATGCGGCCAGAAGGTGGCAATGCTGGCGGTCCGGCTCCAGAGCCCGTGTTTTGACTACGACACTGCATAAACACCAGGTGGAACGTGCCCAGGAGAGGGCCGATTTCACCTTATTCTCTGATCAGATGACTTGCCAGCTGGGTGATGTTCTAGATTCTGGAGTTGCGCAGGGAGCCTGGAAGCGTGGTTTCTCAGGACACTGGAGCTGGGGCAGGCTCTGGATGGCTCCCTGGGCCCTGGTGGGAGGAGAGGAAGGCACAGGAAAGCCGGCCGGGATTACCCCAGGGCCTCTGGGGGGCACAGCCTGAAGCTGTGGACCAGCATACGAGGGGGGCCAACATCTGGCTGCTTTGTGATAATGAGACAAGCTCGGGGCTTTGCCTGTTGCCTTTCATCACATCACCCGTACCCGCCTTCCCATGGTTCCCATTCCTGTGTCACAGGGTTAGTGGGGGTGGGGTGACAGCTCGGAGAAGCAGATGACGCCTGGGGCTCTAATCCCATGTCTGGAACTTGAGAGGTGATGACCTTGAGCATTCCCTTTCCCTTTTAGGGCCTCAGTTTTCCTATCCAGAAAATGGGTGGTCAAGGGAGGGGGTCCGAAAAGGTGGTCCTTGAGACGTACCCTGACATCGATGGGGCTCTTGCTTTCCGTGAACCAACGCGATGAGATCGCAAAGGAAAGACTGGACATTGACAGAACAGGAAGGGAAATGGAGGGAGTTCAGGCGCCCGGAGTCGGAAGAGTTGCCCTCCTGCCAGCTCTTCCTGGCAACCTCCTGGAGCCTCAGTTTCCACATCCATCAATGGGGACGGCCCCCTGTCTCTGCAGGGTTGGGGCGGAGCCACAGCAAACCAGCCAGCACTTGCAGCCACGCTCCGCAGCCTGCACAGAGCCCTGCGGGCCTGGAGGGCGTCTTTTTCAGACGTCTGGGCGGTAAAGGGTTTCCTTCCTGCACAAGGCACATCTGTGAGAGCCTGGGCCCCAGGGTCAGCAGAGCAGGCCTGCGATGGCCCAGCGCCCCTTCCTCTTCTCTCTCCAGTTACATTCGCTGCTACTACTGGGCTGTGAAGACCCTCATCACGATCGGGGGGCTGCCCGACCCCAAGACGCTGTTTGAGATCGTCTTCCAGCTGCTCAACTACTTCACGGGCGTCTTCGCTTTCTCCGTGATGATCGGACAGGTGGCCGGGTCACTAGGCTGGCTTCCCACCCACCCGTCGGCAGGGCCTCTCCCTCTTCCTGCTGCTGACAGAAGTGTCCCCATCTGGGCCCAGGGCTTTTAGACTGAGCCCGGGAAAGAGCACCGGACTTAGAATCAGGAGCCTGGAGCTCTGGGCCCCCCTGGGTGAAGGGGGCGGTGGGGGTCTGAGTCCTATTCCTGTTGCGAGGGGCTTCCATTTGAAATGTCACATCCTTTGGGGTATCTCAGGGAGCTTGGCTGAGTGGCTTTCTGCCAAGGCCGAGGATTTGGGTTGTTCCCCTGGAGAGAAACCCCTGGAGGTTCCTAAGGTGCTGGGGGTATAGCTCATCCTGTAGCCAGTGCAGGAGGTGACAATCTGCAGGAGGTAACAATCAAACTCTGAAGGTCCCCACCCTGAGGAGCAGTACACCCGGTATGTTTCCTCCATTGTGGCCGCTGGCGCGAAGGGGCTGTGTGGTACCAGAACCAGCCCAGCCCTGCAAGGCATTCCCTTGTGACCTGAGGCCACCGAGGGGCCAGCAGCCTCACCCCCTCACTCCCACCTTCATCCTCAATAGAGGCAGAACATCCCCCTGTCGGCAAAGCCTTCTCCGGGCATGGACATGGGTGTCCCTCCCTCTGGTCTCCCCCACTCCCTCGAGCCCGCACCCCCAGTCTGTGTGACATAACTGTGCCCATGACACACGTCCCCAAAGCCCACGGGAGGGCCCCACTCTGACCCAGTGGCTTCCTTGACCTCTGCCTTGCCCCCAGATGAGAGACGTGGTGGGGGCCGCCACCGCGGGGCAGACCTACTACCGCAGCTGCATGGATAGCACGGTGAAGTACATGAACTTCTACAAGATCCCCAGGTCCGTGCAGAACCGCGTCAAGACCTGGTACGAGTACACCTGGCACTCCCAAGGCATGCTGGGTAAGACTTTTGTTGATTTGCCAACGTTATACTTTGCTTCTGAAATTATGTGGCTGCAATTCCTTTAATTCACTGTTGTTTCTGCTTTCTTGCCCATGATGGGGTGTGCTCAGGAATTCTTACAAAGTGAGAGAATCTTTCCTGAAAATCATTTCCACGTCTTGTGAAGTTCTTACAGATTCTGAATGGCACCTTTACTGAAATCTGAATATGCTAATTATATGCCAATTGTATAAAGGTTTCCAGTTTCTTTTTTATCTTTGGGAGCCAGTCATTTTGTTCTCAGAGCCTAGACGACGCTTTGGAGGTCTCTGAAAAGCCCGTAGGCCACCGACACTGTGCCTTAGGGTCCCCCAACTCCCTCAGCTGAATGAAAGGGCCCCATAGCCTCCGTGGGGTTCCCTCTGGTCTCAAAGAAGCCACGCCTCAGCCCCAAGGTCTCCTGAGCTGGGGGCGTTGGCAAGCGTGTGTACAGCGAGCATTAGGCTCTTCCTCATGGACCGTTGCTAAAGCATCTAACTCTACAGTTTACAAGGCATGCTCACCTCCATTAGCTCCTTCCGTTTGGTGATGGGGATGCACATTAAGATGCAGAGGGGTCTCGCTCAGACTCAAGTCCGTACATAATTGTGGTGCAGTGGGAGGGGCATCGGGGTTGGAGACCGATGGTACATTTCCTGTCTCCAGTGACGACCATTCGTTCCATGCCAGGCCGTCTGCTGGGCACCACAACCTCACGGTGGACAAAACAGACCCAGCGCTTCCTGTCCTGGGTCAGGCTGTGGAGCCCTTGGCCTGGTGGGGTCCTGGGCCCATCCCCCTGGGCTGCGAGGCGGTGGGCCAGTCACTGCTCCTCTTCCTCGTCTGTTAAGTGGGGCTACAGCAGAGGGCACCTCTTGGGTTTCTGGGAGGAATTAAGAAAATTATCTTTGTAAAGCATTCTGTAAAAACAGTGCTGGAAGTACTTCAGTTCTTGCTCATATTGTAGTAACGTGAGGAGGGAAGATATATCATGAAGAAACAATTGCTATAAAGGGTGTGACATGTGCTGCAGCACAGAGACCACTAACATTGTAACTGGGAGGATATCTCAGGGAAGGCTTCCTGGAGGAGGTGCCATTAGTTCTGATTTTTGAAGAATGGGTAGGAGTTAACCAGGAAAGTGTATACAAGACGGTGGCATCTGCAAAGGTGAGAGAGGGTACTCTCCCAGTCTGGAGGAACGGTGTGAAAGGGTCAGGTGCAGTGCAGCCTCGGCCATGCTTTGGGGAGGAGCCTGCCGTGTCTCTGACTATTGCCAGGGTCTCTTTCGCAGATGAGTCAGAGCTGATGGTGCAGCTTCCAGACAAGATGCGGCTGGACCTTGCCATCGATGTGAACTATGACATCGTCAGCAAAGTGGCGCTCTTCCAGGTACGACCCACCCAGCACCCTCACCCCCAGGGCTCTGGGAGGCCCGAGCCCACATCTTCTTAACGGGGAGTCCTTTCTGCTCCTCTCCGGGACAGGGCTGCGACCGACAGATGATCTTTGACATGCTGAAGCGGCTTCGCTCTGTCGTCTACCTGCCCAATGACTACGTGTGCAAGAAGGTGAGACGCCTGAGGCAGCCACAGCGCGGCCTGGGGTTTACCGCTCGCTGGCTGCCAAGAAGCGGGCCGCAGCGGGTGGCTGCCGGCTGATGGCCCTTGCATAGGTGTTTGTGGGTTTGGGTTTTTTCCTAATCTTAAAAAAAAAGGTTGAATTAGTCCCCAACCTTAAAAATAGAAGGTTTTACATGAAAATCCAGAGTTCTGGCTGAAAACAGACCATCTCCTAGCACGGACGGAGCCCCAGATTCCCAAATAGCAAGAGTCAGCTGGGGAGGAGAAGGGGCTCCCCTCCAGGGGGACACCGTCCTCTCTCCTGAGCCACAAGTCCCACCACCCGCCACTGCCCCCCACCCAGGCTCCTTTACATCACCCACCTGGCCCTGGAAAACATTCGGGTTTGGATCCTGGGGCTAGACTGTGTCTGGAGCCCTTCTGCTCCCACTCTTTGGGATTCGAGGTGAGTCTAAGGTCGCTTGGAGTGAGTGGTCAGCGGTGAGAGAGCAGGAACCAGACTTCAGGCCTCTTGTGACAGAGCCGTTAATAAGGCTGGTATGTGTAAGGGGGTAAAAATACTGCCCAAGCAACCCCTGTAGGACTCAGAACCCCCAGCCCAAAAAGGCCCCTGTTTTTAAGTTGTATGCTTCAGTGAAGTTTCTGGAAACAGAGAGCTGGGGGAAGAAGGGGAAAGTGTGTTATATACGGCTGTAAATTAAAGCTGCAGCTTTAGAGACCAAGAGGGGCTTGGGTGTATTTGTCTGACATTGGAGCTGCTTCCTAGCTGTGCACCATTGGCTGGGCCTCTCTGAGTTTCTCCCTTCTCATGGGTAAAGTAGGGCTATTGAGAATACCTTCCTCACGGGGTGGTTCTGTGAATTGAATACGATGTGCACACAGAGTTTGTCACTGTGCCTGGCACAGACTAGCTGCGATCATCCTCGTGGGTGATGTAGAATTTGCTTCAGGTGAGAAAAAATGAATCAGGTTGGAAAGTTTGCAGTTGGAAGTAAAAATGAACGCTTCGTGAGCATGTGGGAATGGCGCCCTCTGCTGTCCAGTTTTGCTCTGCCATGATTTCATTGAGGAGCTCTTGGGCCACCCCGGGCCACCCCTGAGCTGGTTACTGAGGTGAGGGTGAGCTCTTGGAACCCCCCACGCTTCAGCCCCTTGTCAAGTTGGACATAGAAACAGGGAAATGAAACTTTCTTTCTTTTTGTTAAGAAGGTCATACAGGTGTGAGATACCCAGGAAACGTTTGTCAGATGAATCAAAAGTGTAATTGGCTTACCTGTCCTTGGTTTTTCTCCCTTTAAACATGGCAGGTGAGACCAACAGGTAGTTACCATGGCAGAGGCCTGTGAGGCCATGAGGACAGGCAGGTGTGTGGCTGACTGGGTATCCCTGATTGTGGTCCAAAGCAAGCTATTCATTCATTCATTCACTCACTCACTCACTCATTCATTCATTCGGTTTCAATTGGGATGAAGGCCATTGTATTAGTTTGCTACAGCTGCTAAGCACCATAGACCATGTGGCTTAAAGAACAGAAATGCACCTCTCACAGTTCTGGAGACCTGAAGCCCAAGTTCAAGTCCCAGTGGGGTTGGCTCTTTGCAACAACTGTGAGGAAGGCTTCTCTCCTTGGCTGGTAGATGGCTGTTTCTCCCTGTGTCTCTTCACATTGCCTTCCTTCTGTGCCCGCCTCTGTGTCTAACTGTACCTTGTAGACAGACACCAGTCATATTAGATTAGGGATGCACCCAGCTCCAGAATGACCTCATCTTAACCTTAATTTATACCATCTGCAAAGAACCTGTTTCCACATAAGGCCACATTCGGAGGAACTGGGGGTTAGGATGAACTTGGGGGAAGGGAAGATGCAATTCAACACACGACCGCCATGAACTCTGGAGCCAGGCCATCTGGGCTTGAACCCCGGCTGTTCCTTTCCTAGTTTGTGACCTCGGGCACGGAGTCCTGACCTCCGAGGGCTGTTGAGGGGTAAGCAGGCCCGGCCACATGAGGCCCTGAGAACAGTGACTGGCCTGGAATAATGTCACAGAAATGCTGGGCATGTTAGCAAGTGCTCACCAAGCTCCTGGTGCAGTATGTGCTGGGCATAGATACCAGCTTATTGTCTGAGCCGCTGTGGGACCGTCCACGCTCCCGGCCGTATCATTGGGAACTTGCAGGGTACCCTTACACCTGCCCCATCACACCCAGCCCTCTCGTTTCTGTCGCCCCACTAATCCCACTGTGATCGCACCCAATCCACAGATGGAGGGACCGAGGCCCGCCCCCCCCCCCCCCCGCCGACACACCAAGTTGGTGGCAGTGCCGGACCCCAGGGCGGGTTCCTCCGCATTGTGCCACCAGCCTCTGGGCCCAGTCCTGCCGCTTCTGTGGTCGCTTTGACGATGACAGAGGGACTTTCCCCTTCTCTGTCTCAGGGGGAGATAGGCCGCGAGATGTACATCATCCAGGCAGGCCAGGTGCAGGTCTTGGGCGGCCCTGACGGGAAGTCGGTGCTGGTGATGCTGAAAGCGGGATCTGTATTTGGAGAGATAAGGTCAGAGGGGACCTGGGCAAAGGCTGGGGAAGGGCAGGGGGTGGCCGGAGTGGGGCCTCACCCTCAAGGGCCCTTGGTGGGTCTGAGGGCACCGCTGTGCATGCAGCCTGGGTGCCTGCTGACATAGGCAGGTGACATGTGCCCTCGCCCATGTGGGACCCCCATTGCACTCACGTGGGGCTGGAAATGAAGACAGTGTGATCGAACCCGCGGCCTCGGAAGGGCCTCAGCTCCCTCCTCTCTCACCCCAGCTTGCTGGCCGTCGGGGGCGGGAACCGGCGCACGGCCAACGTGGTGGCTCATGGATTTACCAACCTCTTCATTCTGGATAAGAAGGACCTGAACGAAATTTTGGTGCATTATCCCGAGTCTCAGAAGTTACTCCGGAAGAAGGCCAGGTACATTTTTTTTTAATTAAAAAAATCTATATATATTTTAGTATGCATTTCTGAAGGAGTAAGACTTTCTCGTACATAACTGTAGTACCTTTATCAGGAGATTCAATGTTGAAACAACACGGTTGTCTCATCCCTAATCCATATTTGAATTTTTCTATTGTTCCAATAGTGTCTTTATAGCTTTTCTTTTCTTCTTTTCCACTCCTGGATCAAGTGGGGGATCCACTGTATTATGTTGCCATACTGTATCTTTTGTCTTCCTCGATCTGGGATCAAAGTTCCTCAGCCTCTTCCTATCTTTAATGACTAATTTCTTTGAACATTTTTTTTCTGTTTTTATTTATCTATATTTAACATTTTCAATCCAACACCAGAGTTCATTCCAATTTTCTCCTTTTCCATATTTGTAAATTCCTTCTGCAACACGAGTGACTCTTTTTAGCCTCACCACATCAAAAGTAGCATCTGCGTTACTATGGGGCGTCACCGGAGAAAGAGAGGCTTCTGGGTTCTGTCTGTCTTGAGCTGGAGGACATGTGATGGAAGCATGTGGTCAGTGTTACCTGGATTAGTTCTCATTTTCTCCCCTGAGTGCGGTTGTTTTGTCCACTTGAAACACAGCTGGGTTGGTGTGTTCCAGTCTGCACTCCATTCTAGGGATCTGAGTGCGTGTGTGCGTGCGTGCGTGCGTCTGTGTGCGTGGTTTTGAATATGTGATACTGTGGTAACATCGTACCAAAGTCAATCACTACAAAACAGGATCCTCAGAGAACGGTCCCAGTTCCCCACACTTGTTGCCACCTACCGCCCAGCAGAGCCCAGCCTCATTCATTTATGCTTTTTCCTTCCTGTGTTTCCTTTTGCAAAAATAAGCCGATCCAGGGATGTTTTCTGATCTCTGCTTCTGTCATGCACAAAAGGTAGCATTCCTTGGAGTCTCTTCCGCACTGTGCTTTTCCCCACGTGACCACCCACCCTGAAAAGTGTTCTGGTCAGACCCTCCGCTGCGCGCTCACCCCTGCTGGGAGCCGCAACCCATTCCTGTGCGTGGGCGAGCAGGCTGTTCCCAGCGTCTTGTAGTAGAAACAGCGCGGCAATGAAGGACCGTGTTCATCTGTATTTTGGATTGTTGGAGAGTAGGTAGTTTCTTAGAAAAGCGTATTTTTGCTTTCAAGCCCTTCAGATAGGGTTTTTAATTGACGGAGGCCACATTATATGGTAGAAAACCCACAATAGGCTTGGGAGGCTGATAGGGCTTATATCTCATCCATGTGTGGCACCGGCTGTGTGCCGTCGGAAAATTACTTAACTTTTCTGGTCTCAGTCCCCCCCCACCCTCCATGAACTATGGGTAACCATAAATAAAATGCTGTGTGTGGAAGTCTCCAGCTGGGCACCTGGCCTGTGGGAGAGCTCCATGACAATGTTTACCCATTATACTCCCTCTATAATTTTTTCCATTGGATTAAGATTTTTTACTTCACGTACCTGGCTTTTGCCTTGCCTTGCCTTTCATCGCATTTTCTTATTTTCCACTTCATTCTATGAAATAACACCATAAATATACTGCACAGAGAGTGGTCATGAGAAAAGGAGCCGGCCCACCAACATCTATTCACACAGCACAGTAATTTATTGAGTACATAGTGCGAGGCCCTGGCAACACAGCGGGGACTAAACAGAACGTACATCCTAGTTGAGGAGACCAGCAACAGAGGAATGGAAGGTTATGTGATGCGTCAGCTGGGGACGGGGGCTGTGAGGAAACAGAGAGCCCCATGAGGAGACAAGGTGACGGAGAGAGCTATCTGAGATAAGTTGGTAAGGAAAGGCCGTTCTAAGGAGGTGGCATTTCAGCTGAGACCTGCCCAGAATAAGGAAGTGAGCTGGGGCCCTGCCTGCAGGGAAGAGCAAGGCAGGCACAGGGAACAGCATGTGCAAAGGCCCCAAGGGGGCACAGGCTCCGTGCGTGTGCAGACCGGCGAGAAAGTGAGTGTCGCCAGAGATGGGATGGGAGAAGCCAAGGGGCCGAGACTGGGTGGGGCCCGTGGGTGAAGCCTTGTGATCGCTCTGGCTCCTACACTGAGGGAAATAGAACGCACACAGGGGTTACACAGGGGGTCACTTGTGACTCGGTCCTCAGTGGCCCCCTTGGCAGCTCCCACGTGAGTGGCTATAGTGTTGATATCAGAACTCAGTACACAAAAGGCACTGGGGTCCCCTGGGGAAGGAAGCCATTTTGGGACCCATCTTCCCTGGCTGCCTTCAGAGAGGCCACGGGGCCCTTTCAAAGGCTGTTTGGCCTGAACTTCTCCCACAAAACTGCCCATTTCCCCCCCTCTCCCCAGGGAAGGGGAAGGAAGGTCACAGTCTTTATTCATGGATCCTGTAGTTGCAGTTTGCCTCCTCACTAAAATTTATTTACAACCCCCAAATCAATACTCAAGGTCATCGTGGTCCTTTGCCGGTGGCGCAGAGCAGTGGAAAATTTGAGTCCCCCGGTGTGCCTGTTCCAAGCTGGAGCTGAGCAAAGGGACGCTCTGCTGTCTCGGTCCCACTCCTTCTGGAAACAAGTGTCTTTTTTGTCGTCTGTTATGTGCCATGTTATTTATTTATTTATTTATTTATTTATTTATTTATTTATTTTGGTGATCTCTCTACTTAAAAGGGCTGGTGCTGAAATGCTGGCTTCTGTTTCAAAGAGCAAGAAGGCTGGGATTGCCTTCCTTCAGGAACCAATGATAAAGCTCTTGGCCCCCGTTTCATTGTTAACGGGTCAACAAATAGGTTAAATAAGACGTCTTTAAAGGGAAACACACACAAAACAGGTTGCGTATTGATCCGCTGATAAGAATGTTGTATTGAGCGGCACGTAGAGACTTCCTCCTGCTTTCCCCCAGCAATAATGGCTCAGTGGTGGCTAATTCAGTGTTTGCCCAGACTTGATAGACCCACATCACGGGAATGAACTGTGCAAGGCTGGCTTAGGTGAGGGTTTGCCGAATCAGCTGCCTCCTGCAGGGGCCACGCCCCTGACCTGCCTGCAGCGAGCTGGTGTGGGGCAGGGAGGAGGGGCTGACTCTCATTCTCTGGACAACAAGCTTGAGGAGAGAGGCAGGGGCTCTGCCCGTCCAAAGAGAGCCGTGGTCTGAGAACCGCAGGGCCCGGGGGTGTCTGAGGCGGCGAGAGCCACAGGCGGGATTCTGGCTGAGCTCCCTGCTTGATGGGAGGCCTGAGGCCCCAAACAAGGGAGGCGCTCAGCTCCTTGACCTGGCCCCTCCAAGAAATGGGGCACGAATATCTCCGGCCCTCCACTTCCTTCTGGGGTGAGCTCTTGAGGCTAACGAGAGTGAAATGCGTGTCGTCTGAAAATGAGACTCAATTTCCTTCATCTGGAAATGTCCCAGAAGCCAGCTCAGTGTTTCAAAACAGAGCCAGCCGTCAGCCATCAGCAATGGTGCTGGAGAGGGTTCTTTTGTGTCAATCTGGTATCACGCTGAGCCTTCCTGCAGACTGGGGTGCTATGAATTATGGGCTCAAATGACACAGGTGACAACCGACCCTGTAAGAGGCCTCTGATGAATTACAGTGTTTGCATTCTCCTGGGAGAGCCCCAGCTAGGAAATGCAAGTCTGGGGCAATTAATATCAATATGCACAATTTAAATCCATTGCCTCTGATTAGATAAGCAGCCAGTGATGGCCTCGTTTTTAAACAAACAAGCTTTGCTGGAACCCTGATGAATGAATTTGCCAATTAGTAGTCTAGGCCCTGCTAGATGGCAGGCGAAATTCATTTGTTCTAGAGCCAACCCACTCATCATAAATTTGTAGTATGAAAAACGCCTTTGAAAAGGCTGGGGCTCTGTGAGATGGAAAATTCTGTCCTCATTTAATAGTTGGCTGATATGTTGCATTTTGTCTGGGTTGTCACTCTGTGCCACTTCCTAGCAAGTCCCTTTATTCTGGGCCTCAGTTTCCCCAACTCTCATAGGTACAATAATCCCAGCCCTTTTCATGTTACAGGGGTGTGGTCAGCATCCAAGACATTGCTTTGTAACCATTGAGATCTGGGGTGCTGGGGTCAGAGGCCTGGGTTCGAATCCCAGGGATGTCATTTCCTAGCTGTGTGGTCTTGGGAAAGTTACTCACCCTCTCTGGATTTCCACACCCTCATCCAAAATGAGGGAAGATAATAGGACCTACCTGAGGATTACTGCGAGACTTAAATGAGAGAATGTGCTATCAGTTATCTATTGCTGCGTAACAACATTACCACACATTTAGTAGCTTAAAACCACACATATTTATTACTGGAGAGTTTCTGTGGGTCAGAAGTCTAGGGACTGCTGAGGTGGGCCTACTATGGAGCTGTAATCAAGGTTTCCTCTCAAGTTCAAGTGGGGAAGGATCTGCTTCCAGGTCACATGGTTGTTGGCCAAATCCAGTTCTTGTGGTTACAGGACTGGGGGCTTCTGTCTCTGGTTAGTTCCTAGCTGTTGGCTGGTGGCTGCCCCCAGGTTCTTGCCACATCATGTCCCCCAGTGTGGCCGCTTGCTTCCTCCAAGCCAGCAAGGCTTTGCTTGTCATTGCAAGACAGAGATCACAAGGCTATCTGACATATTCACAAATGTGATATTTGAGCACCCTTGCTATGTTCTATTTATTGAAAGTAAGTCACATGTCCCACTCACCCTCACGGGAAGGGATCACACAGAGGCATAAACACCGGGCAGGGGGATCCCAGAGGCCACCAACAAGTGACTGTAAAGGACTGAGCACAGGGCCCGTTTCTACAGACACTCAGTAGGTGCTGACCGAGATGACGGTGCTGATGGCGAGGTGACAATGAAGCAAGAGAAAGAGAAGCAAGAACTTTGGGTCCTTTTTCATCTGGGCATCTTATTTCTGACCCCCTATACTGAAGCACCCTTCCTCAGTTCCTGTGTGACCTCAGAAAAGTTACTCAACCCCTCGGAACCTCTGTCTCTTCATCGAGAAGGGACAGACAATAAGACCCACGTAGGTTGTTCTGACCATTCAGTGAGATGCTGTGCGCTTGGCGTTCCTGCTTGGCTCAGAAAATGCACTCAAAAGTGGTTCGCTAAACAACCGCCGTCACACAAGTCCAACTCAAAGGGCGCTGCACGGACGAGCCTTTCTTCGGTCCCAGAGCGGGCTTGTGACATGAGTGGACACTGCTTTCTTTCAGGCGCATGCTGAGAAACAACAACAAGCCCAAGGAGAAGAGTGTGCTGATCCTTCCTCCCAGGGCCGGCACCCCCAAGCTCTTCAATGCCGCCCTGGCCGCAGCGAGGAAGGTGGGCGCCAGCGGGGCAAAAGGCGGCAAGCTGGCCCACCTCAGGGCGCGGCTCAAAGAGCTGGCTGCGCAGGAGGCGGCTGCGAAACAGCAGCAGTTGCTGGAACAGGTAATGTGACTGGAACCAAGCCACCCGCCCATTTCAGCCGTGTGCCAGGGAGAGGGCCTGGGGACCTCAGAGAGCAGGCCATGCATTGAATTTGAGGGAATTCTTTCCCTTCTTTCTACCTGTCAGGGCTTGTTTGGTTGCAAGTAACAGAAATGTGAGTGACAGGGCAAGCTCGTATTAACTTGAGAAAAGGGAATTTGCTGGGTCAAGTAATTTAAATGTTCACGCAAGGCTGGGTCCCAAAGCTCAGATGATGCTAGCAGGACGAGGTGTGCTGGCCTATCATCTCTGCTTTCCTTGGGGACGACTCCACTGCCAGGCTGGCCCCACAAGCTCTAGGATTACAGTCTCCTGGTTTAGCAACTTGAACACAAAGAAAGTACCTCTCTCCCAGTAATTCCAGCAAAAGTCTCAGGGCTCATTGTCATTGGACACCTTGGGTCACATGCTAGTTCCTGAGCCATTTAATGGGGTGCTCTGCAGAGGGCTGGCTACATGTCCCTGGCTATGCTGAGGAGATGGGGTGGGTTCCCGAAGGGAAGCCTTGGTGTGGGCACGGAATGTCCCTCCCTCCCCAGAAGGGAGTGATGTTCTCATAGTTAATGTTGTGTCTGTGACAATTTAAAAGATTTGAAACGGTGACAGGTGTGGTGTCGACAGCCCCACCCCCATAAATCTAAAGGGAATTTTGAAATTAGTTCTGAGACTTTTTTCTGTGACTAATGCCTAGAATGCCAGTTAGAATGATTGCATTAATTACAGCTGCTCATCCCTGTCCTTCAGGGAGGCTGCCGGGAAAGGGGAGTGGGGCTAGGCGGGAGCTCAGAGGCAGGAGGGGACCACAGTCTATAGGAGACGATTCAGAGGAACCCTGTGAACTCAGGCTCAATCCAGGCTGGTGTCAGGGTCCAGGGACCCCATCGGAAGCCATATGAGAGCAGGAGACTGAGGGGTGATCTCAAAGCCACCTGCGGTTCCAGTTGTCCAGATAAAATCACCCGCAGCCGCAGACTGAGGACAGACGTGATGGGCTGGCTCGCCAAGTGTCAAGGGTGGCTTCAGGCTGGCAAGTGGGGGTCTTCGGGGCTGGCCGAGTTGATGTGAACTCTGAGAATGTTCTCAGTACAGTGACATCCTTCATCTGAAAGGGGGTCCTGGTCTTAGCTCCTCGCCGAGGCAGCTTAGAGACACGAACTCAGTTTGCACGAATGCGCCAGTAAAAGGCATTTCCCCCACAGTTCGGAACCAGGGCCGAGCGGCAGAGTTGATGGTCTCTCAGGTAGCTGTCCAAAGGCACAGGTCTAAGTCCCCATTCTGTCACCGCCAGCTGCGACCCAGGTAGCTGACTCCTCAAGCCTCCTGAGACCCTAGTTCCCCGTGGTTGTCACACAGGGTGTCAGAGATGAAGCAGGACACCCAGGCTACCTTTTCTAAGGGCAATCTGAACGTGGGGAAGCCCTAAAGCAACGTGTCTGTGATTCTCCTGGCTCCATTTACAGCAGGGTGCTTCAGGCGGTTTACGGGGGGCCCCACGTGGGCATCCAGCCTTGGGACGTTGTCAGAGTTTAGAGGGGACAGGGGAGGCTGGAACAGGTATGACAAACGTTCAGCAACACTGAGACGGAGGGAGTGGTGAGTTCCCCAAGAAGCCTTGGGTCCCAGGAGCACCCTGTCCCTCACCCCGCACCCCTCTTTCTTCAACACCTTACGACTCGAGCAAACTTCGGGGTCTCTGCTTCTCACAAGCACGCCGACAGCTCTCGCTTGAACTCACCAGTACCATTTCAAGTGGGCCTTGGACATGTGTGGACCCCCTGGGCCTCCTGGTCTGGGGGCTGCACTGTCCCCACTCTCCTTCGGTGCAGAGGTGGGACCGGAGGAGCAAGAGCGGCCAGGGGTGCCCACCAAAGCACGGGTTTCCGACCAATTCACCACTGACACGCAGACCATGGCTGGCACCCGCAGGGAGCCCGCAGGCTGGAGGCTGGAGGCGCTCGCCAAGTCCCCAAACAGCGGGGCTCAGCCCAGCCCAACGCCGGTGGCCCCTGGGCATCTTAACTTCTGAGACCTTCCTGAAAGGGGGTCAGGCCACAGCTGCTCCAGCCCTCACCGGCCTTTTCCTTGTTTTCTTAGGGTTTTTCTTGCTCACCCAGGAGCCCGCAGCCCTGAGAACTGGGTGGGCAGGGAAGCCAGCTCAGCTTGGCCAGCAGGTGCTCCCTCAAGGTCACGGCCTCTCCTGCTTCCATAACCTGGGGGAGGGGCTCAGCCTTGCAACTCAACAGAGACCTAGAATATCTCCCCGGGGCCCACCGCTAAATCCAACCAGGATTTGTAATCCTTAAACGTGCGTCCCCCATAATGGAGTGTCTGTACCAGTGACCCTGATGCGGCTCTGCCCAGCCCGCCCTCAGATTGCACCCTCTGAGCCCCCACCTGCCTCTCCCAGGGGGTCCGGCAAGGGGAGCAGGGAGGTGTGCAAGACCCCTCGGATGTTCTCAGCCTCACCAGTCCCCCTTTTGGGATTCCAGGCCAAGAGCTCAGAAGATGCCGCGGGAGAGGGGGGCTCTGCCGTCGCCGACCAGCCTGCGCCCCCAGAACCCCCAGCCTCAGAACTCCAGGCCCCAGGCTCTCAGCCACCTGCCTCCCCCAGGGATGCTGAGCGGGGGACAGGTGGTCCAGAGGAGCGCTCTGTGCGGATCAGCATAAGCCCCGGCCCGGACCCTGGCGACCAGATCCCGTCGGCGGAGATCCCAGAGGAAGAGAAGAAGGAGGCAGAGTGAGGTGGCTGTTCCCCCTGCCGTCCGCATGCCCAGCAGCCCAGTTGCTCATCCCCAGTGGTGGCCTTGGTGGCTCTCAGCTAACTGCTGGCCACCCTTCCTGCCCCAACATCAGCCTCTCCCAGGGCTGGCCTTAGAATCAACACATTTCCTAGTGCCCCTAAGTTCCCACCCTCCCTTGAGAATCCTACCTCTCTTGACTATTATTTTTGAGAACAACGTTTTTTTTTCTGCTTTGAAAGTTCATAGACAGAGGATAGAGGATAAGATTCTAGCACCATGGGACGCTTCGTTGGAGACTTCAAGGGTTTTGAATGTTAGGGGTTTCCCTTCAGGAATCTGTCTCCCACATTTCCAGGACAGACAGCGTCCAGCAGAAAGGCAGGCAGTTGCCCTGTCCTTTGGTCCCACTGGGAACCAGGGTCCTCTGAGCCTGTGACAGATGCCGTCTTTGCTGGGCAGTCGCGGTAGCAGCAAGATGCTGGTCAGGGTGCCGAGCGCTTCTTATCTTCCCCAGCCTCTATTCGTCCCCCGGCGGTGCCATCGAGGCCATGATCGCAGAGCAGATAGAACAGAAGCGGACCGCCTGGCCAGGGCTGTGAGCGTTTCTGAGCGCCCCCGGCGTCACCCCCTCTCCTCGGCAGGGATCAGCCTACCACTTGCTTTTGACGCCCTTGCTGTAGAGGTGAGGGTAGCAACTTTGGTGAATCCTAGATGAAATCTTCCAACTGATACCACTGAAATTCCCGAAGTTTCTCCAGATCACGGCGTGCTGCTTTTATGATTCAAAAAAGGCGAGGGGAGGGATTCAGTCAATGGATTTTTTTAAAATCCTCACCCGAATCTATACTTACTGATTTTAGAGAGAGAGGAAGGGAGAGAGCAAGAGAGAGAGAGGGAGACATCGATGTGAGAAAGAGACATCGATTGGTTGCCTCTCGCACATGCCCCAACCAGGGATCAAACATAAGTACGTGTCCTAACTGGGGATCAAACCCGCCACATTTTGGTGTACGGGATGACACTCCAACCAACTGAGCCACCTGGCCTGGGCAATGGGTATTTATTGAGAGGATTTGATTTGCAAACCGAATGGCTCTTGGGGGAGTGGTGAATTAAAAACAAAAGCTAGTATTGGGCCATTGTTCCCACCAGCAACCATAAACACAAAAGGCCTGATTTCTAGTGCGTAATGCCCATTTTATATGCAGTTACTGGAACATTGCAAACTGCTAACGGGGCCTTTGAGGGCTTGCAAATGTCTGTATTTTCCCATCAATCTAAAAGAAGAACTTTCATTTCCCCTACCAAAAAATTAAAGATGTTTAGGAGGGTCGAAGCATCTCCAAGTGCCAGGGTAACGAACAGATTTATCTGGCCGATGATGCATCACATGATCTGAGTAGTCATCACGTTGAACATAATGATGAACGACATTATTGAACCCTTTAAAAAAGCTCTTGTTAATTCATTTTAACAGGTAGTAACATATTTCCATGGGTATAAAAAGACACCCAGTAAAAATTCTCCCCCTCACCCCTGGTGCCCAACCTTCCTCACGCCCCCTTCCCGGAAGCGACCACTGCTATTACGAGTTCCTTATGTATCTTCGCAGAGATATGTGAAGTTTTCACAAGGAAATGTGTAAATTTACTCTTGTCTCCTTCCACCTCCCTCTTCCTCCCACATATTGTAACACACTAGAGCCACTGCTATTTTTCACTTGACTTCGTTAGGAATGTCTTCCATTGCAGCACATACAGGGTGTGCTTGTTTCTTCATAACTGTACCCTGGTCCGTTGCCTGGAAGTAACACGACATTCCATGGCTTGCCATTGACGTGCATTTGCATTATGTCCAGTCTTACCCTGTTAAACAGATGCTGCAATAAAAAAATCACACACAGGTGTAATTTCACTGGTAAACGCTGTTTTTAAATAGAAGTCTGGAGGTTTGGGCTAATTTCTTTTTTCTTTACCATCCCTGTTTATCATTCCCATATTTGCACTACAAACTCTAAGGTCCAAGCATAGACAATGCTTTCATCTTTAGCAAGTGTTTTGGATGTATCAGTAAAGCAACTGTGTTGTCCTTCAGCCGAGGGCACAATGTTTCAAGGGCAGGCACCCTCACTGTGAGATCCTATTTTATAAGGAATTTTTATACAAATGTACTTATTCTTTTAGACACAACCCTTGAATATATACTGCTTATTATATAAAGCATGGGATTTTTGAGGTTCCCAAGAACTGTCCTGGAAAGAAAGTTGATTTTGAGATGAGATTAACAGTGTTTTATTTTTGCTGACTATCTCACCAAACTCGACAATTTCACAGAACTTGGATATTAGAGAAATTGAATCTGAGGCTGGCATTATTCTCTAAATAGAATTGGACAGGTTGATCGCCACAGTACAAATGGTACCACTCAGAAATACTGTAATTCTGCGGCTGAACCAGGACCTTCGTGTGTGTGTGTTGACTCTCTACTGATTTAAAACATCTCAGCAGTTCCTGCATTTTGGTAGACAATGAATAGCAAGCTCTTTTTTTAAACTACACAAACATCTGAAATAAAATTAAAACCAAGAAGCGGTTTAAAATTTCACTATCAAAATGTACTCAGCTAACCGGGAATATTGTCATGTTTTCTTAGTGAACTTGAAGACTGCCTTTTACAATCTGGCTTTCCCCCTATTACAATGCATTTTAATTAAAAGTATCTAGACAAATGTTCCTGGCTTGTGGCTTCATTTCAGAAATTGGCCATGTATGACAGACACTTTTATGAGGAAAAACAACGTTCATTTCCTGGCTCAGGCTCCGGGGCTCGTGCCCCCGTGGCATCGTTGGGGGTACCCCCCAGCCTGCATTCCTGTGGCTGAGTGACGCCCCTGTGGCAACCCTTATCGAAGCTGCCTGGGCCCTAGGATTCAAAGACCCCCTCTCCCCCACAAAATGAACCCAGCCCTTTATATCTAGCCTCACCTACTGGTCCCACCAAACCAATTGTTTATGATTTCCCCAACCCTGTCGGATTGTTCGGCGGCGCAGAGTCTGATGCACACAGGCCCTGGGTTCAGACAGCGCAGCCTCCCAGCCCAGCCTGCCCGTGCCCCGTGGATGGCAGGGGCCTCTCTGAGCCCCAACGACTGCGATCGTAAGGGGGAAGTGGTCCGCTGCCCCGCACAGGGCCTCTGTGACACCCAGATAAGGGACTGTCATCGCCAGCCTGACCGGGCATGAGGATGGAGCTGACTTCCCCCGCTTCCTCTGCTGCAGCTGGAGTAGAGTGGAAACCCCGCCCCGCCCCCAAGAACTGCCTTCTCCGCTCTGGGTTATATGCACGGATAGGGGGGATCGCCTCTTTCTTTGCTCTCTGAGACTTCGTACTAATGCCTGGACACATTTGGCTTTAATGAAAAAAATCACAGCTTTCCCTACTATCCATGAATGTATTTAATCCAATTTCATACAAAAGCAGACCCGGAAACACCTTCACCAAGGCTTCCTGCCCTGGGCCGGGCCAGGGCAGGCTTCGTGGGCGTGTGACCCGCGCAGCCGCACAGGGCGCCGAGCTCCGAAGGCCCCCGAGCTTGTTTAATGCGCTGCTGTCACTGTCTTTAAAGTCTGCATAATTTTTGCACAGCTGGGTCCTGCATTTTTATTTGCACCACCTGTGAGTTATGCGGCCTCTCCTGGAACACCAGCTGCTTTCTGGAAAGGCCAGTGGGGGGTGGAGGGGCCTTACACTCAGCTGCCATCCCGTGTCCTGCAGCACAGGGCCCTGCTTCCTTTTGGCACGTTACCTTTCAGTCACACATCGTGACTCAAACATGGTGACTCTGGCCAGGCCTCTTGGTCCCCTCAGTCAGTCTCCCATTCACTCAGCCTCCTTGCTGGGCGTTGTATGTCGAGCTCTCCTGCCCCATCCTCCTTGCTCAGGGAACCCTGATTTGGGGCAGTAACATGCCCAGCCCAGAAATGAGGCTCTGGTATATGCCAGTCACGGCTCTTCTGGTCCTACGCCCAGTACTCACTTCCCCAGCCTCCCTCGTGGCCAGGGGTGGCCCTTGGACTCAGTTCCAACCAATGGATTATAAAGGGCTGAATGGAGGGGAGGCCGCTTTGGTGAAAAGGAAAAGCCCCTATTTCTGCTGCCTGTCTTTTTTCCCACTTGCAATACTGGTGAGAGAATATATTTGGAGCTGCAGCAGCCTTCTTGTGACCCAACAGCCAAGGAATTGGAGACGCAGACTGTGACATGCGTGAGGTGCCACGCCGACCCCCAAACCATTCATCTCAGTAAGACAGTGAAGTAAATACCTTTGTTAGTTCCGCCATTCCTAGCCACGACTTCTGTTTCCTGCAGCTGAAAACCTCCGGGTAGCAGAGCAATGGAATGAAACGAAAGGAAAAAAGCAGGAGCAGAGGTATCACGACTCAGCATCCTCAGCACACAGACCATTTGTTCCCGGTGCTCTGAATCTCCTTACTCCCTGCGTTCCTCTCCTTCCCGATCTGGTCTTGTGCTTTTCCCTAACTGCATAAGTTACTCTGTGTGTTTTGGAAAAAAAATTCACCTTCGGCTTAAGTCGTCCAGAGACAGGGTCTCTTGCTCACAACAGTAAAAACCTCACCAACGCAGACGAAGGTGCTTCTGGGAGTTCCCTGGTTATTTAAATGTCAAGATCTAGGCCGCCCAGTCTGGGTGTGATTTTTAGTCTAAACTTGCCTTTTCTAAATTCAAGCAGCCAGAGGAGATCCTGGGGGCAGGGAACAGAGGAGGGAGGGGCTGTTTTGACCAGGATCAAATCCAAGTACTTCCCTGGGGAAACTCACGAGGAGAAGGTCGGCATCAAGCCTTGTTTCCTGCGGGCTCTTCCCAGCCTCCTCCCTGTCCTTAAAAGGGACCCAGCCACCACGCTCCTGGGACAGACGCCTCGTTGATGATCTTTACTGATCTGCCTCCCACCACTCTCTTGTGCAATTAAGTGCTAAGAACATAGTGATTTTCTTATGGTTTTCAGAGAACTTTCCCTTTCAGCTTGCTTCACCCACCACGCTGCTGTGGGGTGATCAAAAAGGGAATTATCAGACCCAAATTAGAGATGAGGAAATCCAAACCTAGACAGGCAAAGAGATTCCTCTGTGGGCAATCAGCACCTTGGCTAGCGACAGAAACAGCGGGGAGAAGACCCTGAGGCCCCAGCCACAGCCCTGCAGCATGGCCTCAGCTGGGTAACTTTTATTCATTCAATAAATATTTTTACAAGTTCTTTCAACATTCCAAGCACTGTTCTAATTGCTTCCTGGGCCTCAGGAGTTCCGTCTTTTGGTTGAAAAGAATAGAACAATCTCAGCTTAATGGCGGTTGTAAAAAGAGTCAACGGATGCTTGAGAAGCAAATTGTAACCACATGGCCTTAGTCTGTCTGCTAGGGCTGCTGTAACAAAAAGCTACAGATGGGGCAGGGGGAGGGAGGGCTGAAGACAACAGGAATTTCTTTTCTCACAGTTCTGGAAGCTAGAAAGTCAAAGGTCACGGAGTCGGTGTCTCGTGAGGACTCCTCTCGGCTGGCCGATGGCCGCGTTGGGTCCTCACGAGGCCCTCGGAGCTCAGGCTGTCTGGTCGTCCTCGAAGGTCACTAATCCCACTGGATCCGGGCCCCACCCGCATGACCTCATTTAACCTTAATTTATTTCTTAGGGGCCTTGTCTCCACATATAGCCATGGTGGGAGTTGCATTAGGCTTTAATATATGAATTTGAGAGGTGGGGGGGACACACTTCGGCCCACGACACACATAAACTGTGGAGGTCAGTGTTTCCTGGATTCAGTTTTCTGAGTACGATCTCCTCCAACATTCTTCAGAAATGAAGGGAAGGGACATCTGAGTGCCCTTTTTATTTTATTCTTTCAATAGCCATGAGGTGTCATCTCCAAAGGGTCTTCACTGGTCACTACAATAGAGTGCTGGATTTAGCAAATAAAAAAACAGGAGGCTGCAATGTTGGATAAACTATAAATGGAGGGTTTTTCTTCTGAAGCATAAGTATGGCCTCTTAACTATTTGGGATATATTTATGCTAAAAATTATTTGCTATTTCTCCAAAATCCACATTAAACTGGGTGCCTTGTATTTATTTCATTGGCCCCCTCTCGGGCTGGGGTGGCAGCCTCATTGTTCACCTTGGCCATGAGGCATTCCACCCTTCCTCGCCTGGAAAGGCTTTTGATTGTATGCCTGACTCCCTCCTTCTCCAGAGCTGGTCTTGATTGGTGCAGGAGAGAAAGGACCTGCCCCAGTCAGTCTGTCGGTGCTTGGTTGTTAATATTCATCATTATTAACTTTGTTGTCAATGCATGCACGAAGTGTTCTGCATCAGAGACAGATTTCTTATTAATTTCCTTAATGTAAATAATAAGTACATAAACGCACTGGCATATCCTGGAGGCCTTGCCCCAGGCCAAGGATCAAACGCCCTCCGCAAGCAGCCAAACACACCACAGAGGAGGGATAAGGAAAACAGTTTGTCTGCTCCCGAAGAGGAAGGAGGTAGCCGTGCCCCTCCCTCCCTGAAGGGCTCTCCTGGGAAACTTAATGGGGCCTGAAATCTGCCTCCCACCATTTGGAATGTTAAATAAACTCTCTGGGAGCTAGACCTCCCCAGAGTCTCTGCTGTCACCGCCTAGTAGGTTCTCCAAGTTCTGGGACTTCACCCCTTTTGATGTAAATGCCGATGGAGATAACGCTGTGGCTGCCGGAAGTGGGGCTTCACCCAGAGACCCGGCCCAGCTGCAGCCATTTGGCCTCTCCCTGAGATCCCGGTTGCTTTATTACCCCTTCGGAGGAGAGCAATTAACGAGACAAATGGCTACAGATCTAATTATCACAGTCCCTGCAGGGTCGCAGGAGGCGGGTGCTTTTCCCTGGAACTCTGAGAAATCGGAGGACCTCGGGGTTCCCTAGTCAGTCTTTATAAAAAACGTGAGTGCCGACTGCTGGTGAAGCCCACCTTCCCCGTTTCCAGATTGCGGAACTCAAAGCGCTGTGCTCCTTAAAGAAAGGTAACAAAAGGACCTGAGGTGGTTCAAGACAGGATCAAAACAATAACTCAGGTAATACTGAAAACATCCGTAGACAAGTCGTTAATGTAAGTAAACAGTTTTAAAATCAAATCGACCTCAATTACCCAGAAGATAATATCGCATATTGGAGGATTTTTGGCAAATTTGTCATGGATAGCACCCACCAGGAAAGAAGATGCTGGGAAAGTGTGCGAGCCGCAAAAGTTGGTCCCTGAAAATAATAGTTTGCATTCTCTCAGAATCTTAGGTTTACTTGAAAGGATAGACTTGAGAATGTAGGTAGGTCCTTTTAAAAATTATTCCTGAGAAGTATTACATGATGACTACTGAGAAGAAAAGTTTGAAGACTAGGAAAGGAGAGTAGAAGCTTCGTGTGATTCAGATTTGAATTGTCTATTATGATCTGGGGTGGTTCTGCCCCATACGAGTGATGCCCCTGAAAACCATGAACCGCAACGGAGACCGATGCTTGTGGAGCCACCGAATTTCTCAGATGTCACTCCAAGCCACTGGGATGCTCGGGGACTTGGGGCTGTCCCACTTAGCAATTCTGTTTTGATGTTTGCAGAATTGCTCCCAGAAGGGACAATTACTCCGTAAACAGTAAATTAAAACAGTAAAACAAAATAAGGAAGTGGTCAGCTGCTGAGACTTTGTGCCTTCCTTTAATATTCTGTTTCATTGTAAATTTTGGTGTCTGCTGAAAGCCTGCTGAAATCTCTTCGTGTTCCAAGGATTAGGAGGCTGAGCCTGTGCGGTATCTTCAATCGACTTTCTTAAAATGAATCCAATGAAATGTTTTCTGACTTCTACTTAGCACAGAACTGCTGCTCTCAAGGCTACTAGAATGTTTGTGAATGATACCCGCCATGTCCCCTACATTGTCATTGGTTCTTTATTGGGTTTTTGACCTTTACTCTTGCTGTTGCTCAGACTCAGTGTGTATATGACCTAGAGGTCCCTGCTTAGTCAGCTTCTGCCAGCCCAGGAAATGCCCCTTCTGCTTCCTTCCCACTGGATGCTGTGTCTAGGGCTTACATTCCCTTTCTTATTATTTTATAACATTTTAGATTTTTATGTTAAGGAAATTATGTATGTGTGTACTCATACTCTAATCCATGTTGCTTTTGAGGATATATATATATATATAGATATATATAATCTCCCCAGGCATTGCAAGAAGCAATTTTTGCTTATATTTGGGCCCCCGCATTATATTTTGTACTTCACTTACATTATGCAATACTTTTGGGGGTTATAGTCCACTGTTTTATAATAGCTTTGAAAGCACTAGTCTTCATAATACCCTTGAAATTTATTCTACCCAAATGGCCATGTGATTTTTCAAGAATATTGTCTATCTAGATGCTTGGAGTAGCTCATAATTCTGTGCATTTATAATCTGAGCATTTGGATTCTTCCACTAACATAGAATTTGACAACATAAAAAAAACACACACAAAATTGACTAAGTATATGGCCTTAACTTTTAACTGATCCTAAGTCTCTGACTTATTAAAGCAAAATATTTTCATGTAAGGGTTTTATTTTTTTCCCCTCTCAACTCTATTCTAGCAAGGCTTCTATCTGCAGGAGGCATCTAGAAAAAAAAATTAATGTTGTTTATATTGATCTATACATTGATTTCAATGGTTGGGGGAAGCAGTTCAGCTGACAGAGTAAAAAACCAGGGAAAAAAAATTCCACTTTTGAAGCACATTATTTGAACAAAAGAAATTATTCCTATTGAATTAAATATTTCAATTATCTGCTGTAATGTAACTCTCCTTACTATTAACCTAACCCAAAATGAAATACTAAGTACACCGGGAAGGTGCACAAAGCTCGCATAACAGAAGTGCTTGGACAACCAGGATAAGAAGTGACATTTTTTAGCTGAGCCTTTGTTGTGTGATATCAGCTCATCGAGCTGACAGGTCCATTAATCAAGGGACACTTAACAGCCAGCAAGCTGAAAAGACAGGCTTCATTGGCTGAGTATTCATTACAGGAAAAATAACTCATGAAATCCTCTAAGCAGAGCACACTTATCACCAAAACAGAAGGAACGACGACGGCATCGATGGAGACACAGGATTTCCAAATGGAATTTCAGGACAAAAAATAAATGGGGGAGTCTGGAGAATAAGAACACATTTACATTTCAATGGGTGCCAATTCAGAAGGTAATTTTTCATGATAACCTAATATATTTTAAATCACCATGAAATTAATTGCATTGAAATTAATTAATTGCGTGCCTTGTTTGGATTTTATCATGGAGCTGATGGCTTTGCACTGGGCTAATGGACTTTCTCCCCGTGTCGCTGGTTACCTGTTTAAGCATTAGTAGCATTTAATATTTTTATTTATTTAAAGTTTGTAAATAAAAGGGAGCCAAACATATGGTGATGGGACATGATTCGACTGCGTGGTGGGCACGCAATGCAACATAGAGATCATGCATCATAGAAATGCACACTTGAAACCTAGAGGATCTTATTAGCCCAAGCCATCCCAATACATTTCATTTAAAAAGTGGGCTTTTCACCTCTGTGTGTTTGGAACTCTTTTCGAATTTGTCAGATAAAATAGAGCTGACCTGGATGGAGCACAATCTCCCTTGCATAACTATTGGGCATAAAGGAGGTGCACCTAGTAAGCTTACAGGTTGAGGCTTATATTGATATTTAATGGCAGATAGAATTAAAAAATCAGGCCAGGCTGCCTCCTGAGCCCATCACTCATAAGTGGCTACATGCTTTTAGGTCGATAATGTCCGAACTGCCTGCGCCCAGAGACGCATCCGCTTCCTTCAAATCCGTCTCCAGAACCTGCCCCCTGGATTCGGAGTCCAGCCGTAGGAAGGCTGGCCTGTCCTTCCTTCTGTAGTTTCTCCTGTTTCTAAACACGTCTCAGGTATAGATTTCCCAAGAAAGAGACAATCTGGAGGAGATACGTATTGGCAGACTCGGTTTCCCCTTTGTCTCTATGTGCACATTCTTGTCCCTGCAAGTGGCCTTATTTGGGGTTTGGAAAATGTGGTCAGTGCAATGAAATGGTCTGGTTTCCATGTTATGCTCTCTGTGTTTCTGGGGTCATGCAGCAACAGCGGCTGTGTGTGTAAGGCATCGGTCAGCTCTTAGTTAGGGGGATCCTATCAGGCCCCAGGCGGTCCGTTGTTTGAGAACAGGTTCCTGCAGTCACGTGCTCTGCAGGTGCAGGTCACTGGGATTTGCTAGTGTAACTGAGCACGGCAGTGGGGTCTCCCTTCAGAGACGGTGTCAGGGCAGGGCTGATTTGCTTCCTTTCCCCGCTCAAAGGCCCTATTGACTTAAGTGACTGTACCTCCGCTTCGAAATGTTTGCTTTGCCAGGACGCGGCCTAGGGAGCGTGGCCCTGGGGACAGATTACAGCATCGGTCTCCTTCAGTTTTGTTCATTTGATTGGCTGAGTCTTATTTTTGACAATCAGAAAGTAACTTAGAAACTAAGTATCAGATTAATGAAGTGTTTAGGTCAGTACGTCTTCATGGAATGTATTTAGACACTCCTGTTTTGTGACTGCTTTGCCGCATCCTCTCAGAATTGTCTTTAATATTTTCCATAATGTTAATTGGCCATATACGGATGTTAAACATTTTTTTAAATCACATTATGATGAAGATTAAAAATTTGAAAAATACCCATATACTCTCAATTAAATACTTCATTTGTGGTTTGAATTATTAGGATCCTGTGCCAAATTTAATCAGGATAACAAGCAGTAAATCAGAGAAGAGGACCATAGTACGCAGAATTGTGGCTGCCTTTTCCCGTTCCAGGCATCTGAGCTTCATTAGTTATTTCATCACAAGGATAAAGGACTCAAGGTCACTGAAGTTAGGCCTCTAGGGTTCACTTCACATGTGATCTAATTTCTGTCGCCTCCTAGTTTGTTTAAGCTGGGAGTTTCTTTCTCGTGTTTACCGGCCCCACTCGCCTTTTTCTCCCCCTGCTGCACTGCCTGGTCACCACTAGGTGGCGCTAAGACTTGGGTTATAACTGCCAGAGGCTCAGGCAAACTTGAGCCCAAGGCCTGGAACTGAGGAACCAAAAGATCCCTTCAAAGCTCTTCTGAGCAGTGTATTACGAATGAGGAAACAAACTCGGTGAAATTATGTAATTTGTTAAGAGTCCCATAGAGCTCCCCTCTTCCCCATCCCCTTCCCTCTCCTCCTCCTCTTTCTCTTCTTTCATCTTGTTAATAGCTCCCAGTCTAACCTCATCATCTGAGAAGGAGCCCAGGAAGGAATACAGCTCAAAATGCTGCAGCCAGGTTTGCTTTACTCTGGCAGCTGCGGGGTGCCTTCCACCCATCCATCCATCCATCCAGGAAGCAGTTATTAAATATGTACTTTTTGCTTTGCACAGTGCTAGGCATTGGGAATAAACACAGATGAAGCAAAGGCCTTAGGAACTCACATTCTCTTAGAGGATATAGAAATGAAAAAAAAAAAAATCACACTCTGAACCAAAGATGCTGCAATATAGGATGCGCTAGTTGCTTAGAGGGATTCGAAACCAGCTGCACAAGGCATTTAAAGGGGAGAGTTCGGTGGGACAACCTTAGAGGCTGAAGGGCACCTGGGCTGAGAAATGGGAGGAAGGACCTTCCAGGCAGAGAAGAGAAGGGCTTGCTGGGGGCTGTTGGTCATGGCTGACACCCAAGGGCAGCAGGCAAAGGGGCGGCTGGCGATCTGGAAGGAAGGAACAGATTGTGAAGGTCTCGCACGAGCTGTTACCCCTAGGGATCTGCCCTTTTTCCTGACGGGAAGAAGTACTGCACTGTAGCTCAGAGAATGGTGGGGACAGGTGGTTTTTCAGAAACAGCACCCTGGTGGCAGTGTGGAGGGTCGGAGACAAGGAAGGCTGGGGTTGGGGGCTGCTGCCACGGAGCAGGGAGGGAGGGAGGGTGGGGCAGCAGGGGTGGGAGGGGATTTCAGGAGTGGGCGCAACTGGCTTCTCTTTGTAAAACAGTGACTGGGACTGTAACCAACATCCTTAGAGGGTTGTTACAACTCCAGCGCTTGAATTGCTTACAAGCATTAAACAAATTAAGTTTTAATTAAATGCACATATTACTTGGATAACATCTTTGAAATTATTTTTGAAGTATGATTTAATGGCATTCCAAGTTGAAGCAGATAAAACCTTCCAATAGAGGAACCCCTCCCCCCCATGCCCTGCCCTCAGCACTGACTGGTTAGGATTGGGGAGAAACAGACCTCTCCTCCGCACCTCCCCATCCTCTTTCTCTTCTGGGACATGTCGCTGATGTCTTCCTTCTGATTGTCCAAATTCTGTTTCTACCAGAGCCCTCCCCTGGCGGCCACCCCTCCTGACAGCTGAGGATGTTATTTCTCTCCCCTGGACCCCATCACCAAGACCAGCCTGAAGTGTCCTGTTCTGTGGGGAGGGGCGCCTCTCCTTCTAGCGGGAAGGGCAGAACTTTGCGGGCTCTGGAGGGGGGCCCCTATGACCTGCCACTTTCCCCTGGAGGACCTTGTCTTTCCAAGAATTTCCAAGTCCAGAACCATCCTGTTTCCTTATTATTCCCTTCAAGTGCGAATTATACACATGATGGCTATTCATGTCACCTGGCACCCCAAATTCAAAGTCCTGGGAACTGAATTGTATTGCAAACGTGTCCCAGTGACTGTGAGTGCCAAGAGGGACAGCAAAGTCCCAGGTAAAAGAGGTCCCTTTAAATGTTTTAAACTCGTGGCAGTTTCTTTGTTTTGTCTGCATAGGTTTCCAAGTTTGGGGTTTTCTGTAAGAAACAATAAAAGCTCCCATTTATTGAGAGCTTACCATGTGCCAGGCAGTTTTAGTATTTTGTCGCCAGCCCTCCGGGGTCCTCCCCTGCCAGGAAAGCTGGGCTTGGCGGTCCCTCTTGGCTTCCTCCCGACTCTCCAGGGCCCAGCTCCACAGAAGCTCCAGCTATGGGCTCCATTTCTTTACGCATGCAGTGTTAAGTCAGCCCTCAGTGTTGGTGGGGAAGTCAAGGGAGGCCTCTCTGACAAGGTGACACTTGAGCTGAGACCTGAAGGATGAAAAGGAGCCACCATCTGAGGAAGGAAAGAAATCCTAGGCACGGGCTGCCATAAGCTCACCTGCCTGGATTTGCACCTGGAAGCTCATCCTCACTCTTGGATGCTCTATACGCATTGCAGACCAGTCTGCCTGCTCCTGGAGCTTGGAAATATTCCACCTGTAGGGAAAGGTTATTTTGATCACACAGCCCCCTTCTGCCCTCCTGTCCCTCGGTCCCATGGGGAACACTGTCATGACTGTCTGCTGGGGAGGCGCCAGCGGCCAGGGCCACTGGCTGTGTCTCCTTGAGAACACCCAGCCCTCTCAGCCCCATTTGATTTGTGAGACCAGCAAATTAATGATCTAAAATTTCATGGAGCTAGAATTGGAGGGACTAGAAGATGGATCGCAGTGATGAGTGAAAAAAATGTAAGTTCATTTCATTTGAACGCCCGGTTTGATGTTCTAAACTTTACCCTGAGTTTATTTAACTTCCTTGAGAGGGGTTAAGAGACGGCGGCCTGGCCAGCACAGCCTGTTCACTCCCGCTGAGGTGGGCGCTTCCGGTAGCTGCTGCCACCTGGCCCTGAGGGAAGTTGCTTCCAGGAGAAACTGAGGCCTCCAGCCAGGAGCCATGTGAGCGAGTCTCCTTCGAAGGGCAGCCTCGGCTCCAGCCAAGCCTGCAGGTCACTGCAGCCCCAGACGACATCTTGCAAACTTGTGAGGACCCCTGGCCACACCATCCAGCCAAGCTACTCCCAGGTTCCTGACCTCCAGAAATTGTGAGATAATGTATGTTTATTGTCCTAAGCAGCTAAGTTTTGCGGTAATTTTTTGCGCAGTAAGAGACAATTATCTAGTAAAAATCACCCTAAAAATAAAAGATGTTCATCTGCCACCCTTGTTTTAATCTTCAAAATTTGAATAGGTAATGTGTTTTGAAATGAAACCAATATTTCGGAGATTTCGGTTACCTCCGCAGTTGCCCTCCCGGTGGTCTGCCTGCAGGGTGGGTGGAGGAAATCGGGCGAGGGACGTTTCTAGGGCGAATGCAGACAGCATAATCGTGGGGTCTGTGGCAGCTCAGTAGGAATGGAGGAGCCCCCTAGTGCAGTTTCTGAAAGCTTGGAGTTTCTGAAAACAGCTATAATTAGTATCTCTAACTAATACCGTTTTTACTCCCAACTGAAGTCATTCATGCCATTTGAGCTGCTCCAACCAAATTTGGGGGAAGGGCGGGGAGCGGGGGAGGCAGGAGCACAGCCTTTTCTTAAATTTGGAAGTGGAAAGGAAGAAAAATAGGCAGAGAATATATGTTAGCAAATGCTCTTTTTTTGGTGTGTGGAAAATAAGTGGTTTTAGCACGGACATTTCTGGAAAGGCTTTGTCTTCCCTCTTTGGGATCAGGCCTTTAATATTATCCCTTCTTCTCCCTCACCATGCAAAGTGGTAGGACAGCCAGCTTTACAGAGACCCAACTCTACTTCCCCAGAATAGATACTGTTTAAGACTTTCCTGAAATAGAGAGGTGGATGTGGCCCTATGTATTATTTTAAGACTCTAAGAATGCAAAGTAAAAATGTCTTTTTGTTTCCTTTCTTTTGTTATAAAGCCAGAGGATACAGCATAGAATATTTTCTCTGCATTTGTCTGTCTTGATGCACATGGAATTAAATTTGTTTTGAGAATTCAATTATGTCTTTTCATTTAAATTCATTAAAGGAGGGGAGGGTCAAAAAAAAAAAAAGAAAGAAAAAGAGGTGTGCTTGTGAATTAGTGAACAATAGGAAGTAAATGGCATTTAATTATACACCTGGAACAGAACCCCAGAGAAAGACAATGCTGGCTGTCACGATGTGCCTCTTGTTTTTCTGTGAGTGGTGCGGAACTTACGTGGCGTGCCTTTCTACTAGTGAAGTGTGACAGGAAGGAAAAAAATAAAAACAAGTGAAACAAAAAGCAAAAACAACACAAGACAAAAACCTAAAAGTGGCTTCAGCTGCCTCTGGATTCTGAAAAAAAGGCTTCATGGAGGGGGCAAAGTGACCTTCGCCCTGGGGGGACTTTATTGATTGGCCTTTGGATTGCGCCTGGAGGCTCTGGGACTAAAAGAAGCCAAATTTCTCCGCTTCCCACGTATCAGGAAATTTGAAAAAGAAGAGAGGAAGTTTGGAAGGGTCCCAGGAGACTCTGGAAAGTGACAAAAGGGAGATGAGTCCCAGAAGGTCAGGCTGAAGCCAGGGGACCCAGAACAAGGCTTTCCAGAGGAGAGAGGGCTGGCATCCTAGGGATGATGGCCCTTGACCTTCAAGTTCACTGTTTCTTGGGGAGGTTGACAACATCCGGGAGAATATGCCTTTCCTTCTGGAGATCCTTAGAAAGGCACACAGCACCCAGGGGGCGTGGCCTGTGTCACTCTGCCTTTACACTAAGGCCTTGCCTTAGTGTAAAGCTGATGGATTTTGTGGTATGTGGTCAGGGACTGGCATTACTAGCATCAACATGTTAGACTTGTTGCTATCAGCAGTCCTGGCCTCATACCATGAGCTGGGAGGTGTCTCTTGTCTGTTTATTGGAAGAGATTGTGAGGAACTGGTATTATAACTTCTCCAAACATTTGATAAAATTCACTTGTGAAACCATCTTGGCCTGAAATTTTCTTTATCAAAAGGATTTGACAATGAATTCAATATCTTGTAACAGTTATAGGACTGCCTAGTCTGTCCATTTCTTCTTGGGTGAGTTTTGGTAGTTTGGGCTTTTAGGAATTGGCCTATTTTATCTAAGTTGTCAAACATACGTGTATAGAGTTATATGTAATATTTCCGTAGTATCTTTTAGTGTCATTAAGGTTTTTAATTGCATCCACTCTTTCATTTCTGATACTGGTGATTTCTATCTTCTCTCTTTTTTCCCTTGCCTGACTAGAAGTTTATTGGTTTTATTGAGCTTTTCAGAGAACTAGTTTTTGGTTTCATTGGTTTTTCTCTATTATTTTTCCATTTTAAATGTTATTAATTTCTGCTCTTTATTATTTCCTTGTTCCCATTTGCTTTGGGTTCATTTTGGGGGTTTTTTTCCTTTCTTCTTTTTTTTCTTTTCTTTTTCTCTTTTTTTCTAGAGATGTTTCCTGCATGGTTTGTCTCCTCAAGTCATTGTCCGAAGGACTTCGGGAAGCTGTAGGAATATGCAGGCGCAGGCTCAAGGCCCGGCTTCCTCTCCAACGTTGTGGAAAGGGACTGTGCAGGGCTCATTTTGTTTTTATCTTAGTTTCCTAAGGTGGAAGTTTAGCTTTTTGAATTGAGAACTTCTTTTCTAATGTAAGCATTTAATGCTATAAGTTTTCCTCTAACCACTTCTTATCTGCCTCCCACAAATTTTCGTATGTTGTATTTTCATTTTCATTCAGTTTAAAATATTTTCTAATTTCTATTGAGACTTCCCTTTGGATTCTTGGTTTATTTAGAAATGTGTTGTTTAATTTCCAGGTACTTGGAGACTTTCCAGATATTTTCCTGTAGATTTCTAGTTTAATTTCTTTATGGTGAGAGAACATATTTTATGTGATTTGAATTTTTTTAAATTTGTTACAGTTTGTTTTATGGCCCAGAATATGTTCTATCTGGTGACTGTTCTATGTGTACTTGAAAAGAATATGTATTTTGAGCCCTGGCCTGTATGGCCCATACCTGAAAAGTTGCAGGTTCCATTCCTGGCCAGGGCACATACCTAGGTTGTGCGTCAGATCCTGGGTCTGGGCGCGGGTGCATGTGGCCCCCAGTCTGGACATACATTATCCCCGGTCTGGGTGTGTATGAGAGGCAACCAATCAATGCGTCTCTCTCACCTTGATGTTTCTTTCTCTCCAATCCTCTCTCTCTAAAAGCAGTAAAAACACATGTCCTTGGGTAAAGATAAGAAAATTTTTTAAAAGAATATGTATTCTGTTATGCTGAAATAGTTCATAAATATCAATTAGATTCAGTTAGTTGATGGTGATGTTTAATTCTGTATCTTTGACAATTTTCTGCCTGCTCGCCTGTCAATTTCTGAGAGGCATGTTGAAGTCTCCCACTACAAGTGTTGATTTGTCCTGTTTTTGTTTTTTTGGTTTTTTTTTTTAGTTATGAGTACCTCAGTTTTTGCTGCATGTATTTTTAAGCTTTGTTATTAGGTGCATATACATTTAACATTGTTATATCTTATGGTAAATTGGCCCTCTTATCATTATATAAAGTCTGTTTATCCTTGGTAATTTCCTTGCTCTGAAATTTATTTTGTCTAATATTATTTTAGGCACTAGGTTTTTGCTTGCATAGTACATATTTTTCCATCTTTATGCTGTTTTCATACCTATACCATTATAGGTAAGGTGAGTTTCTCATAGGTAGTATATAGTTGGGGCTTTTTTTTAAACTCTAATAATTTTTGTCTTTTAGCTGGTGTGTTTAAATTACTTACATTTAATGTAATTATTAATATTTTTAAGTTTACGTCAATCATTTTATTATTTGTTTTCTGCTTGTCTTCTACATTTTTTCTGTTTGCCCTTCCTTTTTCTCTCTTAGGTTATTTGGACATTTTTAGTATATTCAATTTATATATTGGGTTTCTTATTATAGTTCTTTGTATAGTTTTTCTACCCAAAGAAAATTTCTAGTTTATGTTGATTTTTGTTTCATACAGACAATTTTGTGGCTGTTTCATGCAAAGTAATATTCTACCAAAATTTTTAAATTGCTCTAAGAATTATATATATATATATATATATATATAAACTTTCCACAGTCTACTTAAAATTGATATTCCACCACTTCGGGTGGAATGTAGAAACATTTTCACCACATAGGTTTCTTCACTCTCCCCCAGTTGGGTTCATTGCCTGAAACCTCTTGTAGTAAAATATGAATGTGTAAGACTCCTAGTTAAGCATGGAGGCTGGAGCCCACGGATTCATTTCCATTCATTCCTGAACCCATGTGAAATGACCGTATAGGATTTAAAAAGTAGAAACCCACAGGAATGAAGAGAACAGAAGAGGAAATGACAGCAGACAGAAGGTGCCAAGGAATCTGGACTTAGAGAGGTGGGCTGATGAGGCACCGAACCCACCACTGGGAATATGTGAAACTCTGACTCTGAACAATGAGACCTCCAGGCTCCTTCCCTCTCTAAGGTCTCCAAATGTTGGCAGCCAGGATTACCCCCAACGTGAGCCAGAGATGGGACCCTTCAATTCTGGGGGAACTGGCCAGCTCAAGAGAAAAGACCTAATAAAACTGATGAGGGAGGCCTTCCAGTAAAGGTCTTGGCCCCACTCCATCAGCCTGCGAGGTTTTGACTTTGTTGTGCCTCATCCTTAAATATGAACAGAAAGTCAAAAGTAATCTTACAGGATCTCTCTTGAGTAATGAGTAGAAACCGAAACAAAACATACAGGAAAACTGGCCTATAGACATATGAAGAAAGGATCAACTTCATTAGTCATCAAGGAAATTAAATAAAATCTCAGTGCATGGTTGGACCACAACGTGGATGAACCTCAAGGACATTATGTTAAGGGAAGGGTGGGAGAAGTGAGTGAGTTGCTTTTGTTTTTGTTTAAATAAATTGAATAAATTTTTAAAAATACAGAATAAAAGAGGGAGGAAACAGACAATCCAGGCAGCAAAAGAGAGGACAAAACCAAACCCTGTAATTAATAGTCCCAGAGAGATGAAAGGCAATCCTGCTCTTGAAATACCATTGATAAAAGAATGGTCAAAAAGAAAAAAGAAAAGAAAAAACTCTGGGGAATTAAAATACCATATGAAGGGGGAAAATCAATAGGTCAGTTGGAGGGTCAAGCTGAGGAGATTTCTCAGGAGCTAGAACAAAAAGAGAGAGGTTAAAAAAACAAGAAAAAAGCAAGGTAGCATCAAATCAAGAATTCCAAAAGCAGACCCAAAAGAATTCTGGAGAGAACCAAGAAAATGGAGGAGAGAAAAAAATATCAAAGAAATAACACAGGAACTTCCCTTCAACTGAAACACATGAGGTTCTAGATCAAAACTGTCTTGCCCAGAACAATGAATGATTCATTCTTCAAGGAGCCACGTATCTCAGGTAAGCCCAGGTATTTTTGGTCTGTGTCACGCAGAGATTTTCACCATTAAGTGAAAGAAAAAACAGTTCATCTCTCCCTTCGTAAAGTTTCCCACCTTTCAAAAATTTCCCATTGCAAACAGGTGTGGCCCACTGGAAATCCTTTCAGCAGTGACATCATGCTGTGACGACATTCAACACGCCTCCTAAGCACCTCTTCCGGTCCGGCAGCCACTGGTTTCTGTCCTTCCCTCCGTAAAACAAAGGGCACTAACTCTGTAGTTGGAAATCTGTACTGACTTTCAGATCCTTGGAGAGGTGCCACCATGCACTCACTGAGCACTTTACTAAGTGCTGGAAAATTAGTCCCTCAGTAATGACAAAGTACAGGCCTTCACGACACACACCCGAGGAATTTTATCGCCATTGATCTGGTGACTCTACGTTTGCGTTGTCATTATCTACGAGGTAATTCATCTCAATTAAACTGGTCTGTAGGGAATAAATCGATGAGTGAAAACTGGGTTTCATTCCTGTGCTTATTTACTTACCACTGACCCTGTCAACTGAGACCAGCAATGATCAAGAAACCGCTATGGGAATCCCCTTGGCCTGGTTAATGGGGTTTTGGTCTCCACCTGCAGGGCTCGATTTCAGGGTGCAGGTATAAACCTCCGAAGCATATGGCTAATCGCTCTGCTAATCCCTGTACCATCTGATCACTCAGTTACTATTGTTTTCTGCTTTTAAAAAGCACATAAAAAGTGGGTTTCTTATCATGATATCGAAGGGGAGGTGTTTTTTTAGGATTCTAAGATCACTCCTTCATGGAGGGGAAAAAAGAGGCAAAGTTTCAATTATCATAGAAATTCTCTCACAGAGCTTAATTTTATGTGAGTATTTTCTCCTCTGAAAACAAAACAAGGTTCAGGTATGCTGCCTCCCAGGAATCAGTGCCTTTTGAATTTTGTTTTCCTAGCAGAATTTGACCTTGAAAAAGTCTGTCTAGACCACCCCCGGTTTCCTTCCAGGCGGCCTGAAGGTTTCACAAGCTTGATGCCTTTAGACGTGATGCATGTTTGTGTTAGAAACATTGCTCAGGCCTTCTCAGGGCTTTGCTTCCTGAGACGGGTGCGTCCGTGGTCTGCACACAGAACGGAAGGCGAGATTCTTAGGGCTTCTTCCCCCAGGTACCGGATTTCAGCTCTCTAGGTGGTCCTCCCACAGTCAGTGAATCACCCGTTGTTACTTCCAGCTTTATACCAAGAAAAACAATGACTAAATAACGTCGATGCCAGTACCTCTCTGACTTCCAAGAGCATCGTAACAACCAATGAATGCTGCGTGAACAAAACAAGCTTCTCAATTTAGCGGGCTCCCCAAAACATAGGGCAATCTCAAGGCATTAGATAGAAAATGGTTATTTGATAAAACTTTGGCTTCTGGATTATTTTTTTAAAGATTTTATTTATTTATTTTTAGAGGGAGGGGAAGGGAGGGAGAATGAGAGGGAGAGAAACATCAATATGTGGTTGCTTCTCATGTGCCCTTCACTGGGGACCTGGCCTGCAACCCAGGCATGTACCCTGACTGGGAATCGAACCAGCGAAGCTTTGCTTCAGGCTTCGCAGGCTGGGACTCAATTCCCTGAGCCACACCAGCCAGGGCATGGATTATTTTTTTAATTAACAACAAAGGGGCTCCAACATTAATTTTTTGGAGTATTTTAATACTGTTTCTTCACAAAGGACTGTTCTGGCATCTAAACATAAATACTCTCGAACAATAAGATGAAGGAAGAGAAGTCTCGATCTTCTCTTCAACACGCAGAGCACCTGCAGATTTCCTTACAGATCTTGCCTGTCCTGCTTCTCACAGAAAATCAGGTGACCCTATATATTTGACATACAGACTATTGGGAATCACAAAGGAAGACAAACTCCTTTTTATTGGGCATTTCTTTGTCTTGCTCATAAAAGAGTTACTGCAGGTCATAGTGCAGATCATGAAATTCATTTAACTAGGAAGTTTCTCAAAATCCAAACCTGAGTGTGTGTTTGGGGAAGGAAATTGGACCTGTTGGAATGCAACGAATGTGGATGTTGCTGTGGCTCTGAACCAGCCAAGGGAGTGACATTTCTAATCCAGTTTTCCCATTAACACCCGGATAAAGAGAGAGAGAGGCGAGAGGACAGGCTGTCTGTGACCAGATGCACAGGAACTTGCGCTGGCTGGGGCTGTGCAGGGCCATCCTCTCAGCCTGCGTGGCAAGGTTTCCCAGCGGGACGCTGCATTCCCGTGTCTTCAGCCAGCTGACTTCTAGGAGGATCACACTCTACCATCCGAATTCAGCCATCAAGGTTTTTATTTAGAAAGCTCCGTGTCTGGAAGGCCCCATGCAGGTGGGAAGCGCTGGGAGGTCACAGGTAGGGAAAGACACGTCCTTCAGCTGTCTGCTTCTCCCAGCCTTGAGCCAGGAGCCCAAGGTGCTCTCAGGGCAGCTGAGGACCCAGTGGGTGGGGACAGGGGTGGAGCTCTCCTTCCACCTGGCCACCAGGCCCTGGAGGTCAAGGACCCCCTCTCCTTTTGGGGGTGGGGGTGGGTATAGGCTTACAAGTAGCTACAGCCCCTCCCCCACCCTCTTCCCCCGTCTCATCTCCCTAGCAGCAGCAGGAAAGTCCAAAACATTTCCTCCGTTCTCTTTCTCTTCTTTTTTTCCACCGAAATTCCACGCTGCACAGGGCCTCCCCTTCATTTCACGAATCTTTACTGAACCTTGAACACATGCCAGGATCTGTACAGCTGCCCGCCATACGCTGGCAAACAAAACAGGCACACTGCACCTTGTACGTCTCTCCCCTTCCTATCCAGGGGAAAGCAGAGAATGACCAACAGGCACAACAAATAAGAACATGGCAGAGGTGTTCAGTGCCGTGAAGGAATAAGGAAAAACCAGAACAGGGTGCAGGCTTCAGGAGGGTTGGAGGGCAGAGGTGGAGGGTGAAGGGTAAGCAATGAGTTGTCATTTTCAATACATGAGCTTCCATGAGGAAAAGACACCTGAGCAGGTGTGAGGGCAGGCAGGGAGGGAGCCATGTGGGTATCTGGGAAGAGGACGTCCGGGTAGAGGAAACAGCCTGAGCAAAGGCCTTGGGGAGCCTGGTGGGTTTCAGGAGCAGAGAGGAGAATTGCAGGAGGCCTCCAGGGCCGCGGTCGGACTTGGACTTTTACGCAGAGTGATTATGGGAGCCATGGAAGGCTCTTTGCAGGAGAGTGACAGGCTTTGACTTTGATTTTAACGGGATGCTCTGAGTGCTGAGTTGAGCAGCGAGGACAGTGAGTCAAGGGCTGGAGCCGGGAGACTGGTCAGACAGTTGCAGGCGCCCATGCAGAGGAGGTGGGCGCTGCGGAGACGGTGAGAGCGGTCAGACTCTGAGCCACATTTGAAGGAGCTATAGCTGGTACAATGTGGGGTATGCAAGAGAGCTAGAGACCCTGATGCCTACGAGGTTGCCACTTAAGTCACGGGAAGGTGCAGTCACTATTAGCCAGGATGGGGAGGCAGGGGTGAAGCAGGATTTGGGGGGGGGGTGAAAATCAAGATTCAATTTTGGAGATCTGGTGTTCCCACGTGAATGTCAGGAGGCTAATTAACTTTATTTTTGCCCCCTACCCCTGCTGTCACAATTCACATCCTTCTCAAGACCGTATGGACTGCAGAGAATGCACACTGGCCGGCTAACTGAGGGGATACTATTTTAAGACCCTCGCTGGCGACCTATGTCGTCCCCAGGACACTAAAGATCTTGTCCTCAAAGCCTTTTAATTGCTGGACTGAAGACTGAATGCCCGCCTTGTTCAACACCAAAGCCGCTGCTGGTCCAGCTAAAAATTGGTGAGCCAAGCAGAAAATTCCAGGGCACACGCGCTTACGGGCTCCTGTCTGGAAGATTCTGTTCCCACAGCCTGACGGCTTGAGCTGAGCCACAGCTGCCATGTTTGTCGTTCTTGCCCTGATGCGGCTTAGCTCCAACAGCTGGGCCCTGTGCAGGGGGCCGAGGGGAGAGCGGCAAAGACCCCTCAGCACAGGCCAGGAGGAGGCCCCCGGATGGCGCTGGCTTGGCTCCGGCGCCTCCCGCGAAGCGGTCCTCGCCAGACTCCAAGCCCCTGCCCCAGGAAGCATCCTGGTATCAGAGACGGCGGCCCAAGGCTCACAGGTAAGGAAGGAGCAGAGGGGGCAGGCCTTGCCAAGGGTCCGCAGCGCTTTTAGAGAAAGGAAAGAACCTTCTCCAGGATGGGGTATGGGTGTGTCCTCCAAGTCCTGCCACCGTATCTGAAGGTTGCCAGATTAGACATTTCTAGTGTCTTCTATATTCCCAGAAGCTCCTGCCGACTGACCAGCTCTAACCCCGAGTGTCCGGGCGACCAGGGCTGAGTCTGGTCCTCGGCTCGGCCACTTCCTGGCTACGGGACCTTGAGCAGGTGACTTAATCTCTCCTTGCCTCAGTTTCCTCATTTGTAAACTGGGGATGATACGACATAGTAATGAGGTCGTGCATGCCAGCTGCATAGCCCAGGGCCTTGTTGACAGTAAGCGCTCAATAAATGGCAGTTCATACTCACATTCGCACATTCTGACAATGCTATGGTTGGATCTCTTTCAAGTAGTTCAGAGTTAATCAAAAATCCTTTTATCTGAACCATCCCAATTCACCGGTGAGATGATCTGTTTTTGAAAATTTTCTTACACCGGTTCCTTTCACACAGTAAGTGCTCCATGTTGTTTCTTTAGATGAATTTAAATATAATTGTGTAGTTAGTGTTAGGATCCTGGCTCTGTCCCATACTGGCCATCACAAAACATCTCTGAGCCTCAGTTGTCGGTCCCATTAAAATGGGCATAATGGACTATGTCTCACTGCGTTGTCACAAAGATGAAAAGAGATAGTAAATGCCAAGGGTTTCAGATAAATGCCCAAGTTATGCTTGTTGTTGAGCTGTTTCACTGAAATGAATCATGAAATGAAATTACCAAATTATTACTGAATTGTTTTTATTGCTATTGTTGTCATTGTTCTTGTTCTTGATAAGATGGCAGAGCCCGAGATGGGGACAGATTAATTTTTGAGGGATTCCTGCTTTGCTGCCCTGGGTTGCATTAATTATTTACAAATTCATTATCTGGCTTTCCTTGATTGATTGATTTCTTCACTCAATAAACACGTATTGAATGTTTGCTCTGTCCCAGGCTGTTTTAGGCTGTGAACAGGCAACACGATTCTCTCTCTTGGAGCTTGCATTCCTGGCAGGGGAGGCAGACAGAAAACAAGATGATTTCACACGGTGATAAGAGGCACAATGAGAATAAAATACAGAAAGAGGGCAGGCGAGGGCAGGCTGAGAGTGGTCAGGGAAGGCTCCTTGGAGGAGGTGACATCTTCAATATCTGAGGGTGGACAGAAGCCAGACTTGAGCAAAGGAGAATGGGGGATGGGGTTGTTGATCTAAATAAAGAGGTAAACTGAGGCAGACTTGAATGACCAGAAAGTGAGTTTACTCAGGAAAAACAGAGGTATTGCAATTTGGGAACATTCGTTATAGCAATCTACTGATACATGAGAGTCTGTTCAGGGTTTGGGGCAGGCTGTGTTTATGACAAGGAGTGCAAAGATGGGGAAGTCCAGCCAGAGTCCAAGCAGTAAGTTCATTGGATTGAGGTTGGGGAGGAATTCTTGGCAGATGTTCATTGGTCAGGAGAGAAGTCTGGGTCTGTAAACGGGCATTTACGGGAGATCAGTCTCTCGGTTCCTACATTCCAGGCTTCTGAGGGTGCATGCGTGAGATCCCCCATTTCATAACCTCTGGCTCTGTGTCAGATTGAAGACCTTTCACAGGGTGAGTGTGTGAAGCGCTGCATGGTGCACCCTAGACAGAGGGGCGCCCTGCAGGGGGAGAGAGCCTGGTCTGGTGAGAGACCCAAGGGAGGCTCCTTTAGCCAGAGAACGGAGGGTCCAGAGCGCGGATCCTGCAGGACCTCGTGGGCGACAGCAGGGCATTCAAGTTTAATTGTAATGGGATAAGGAGCCGTCAGAGGTTGTCCCTTTTCCCCAGGTATCGGATGGACTTCTCTCCCACCTCCTTCAGGTCTCAGGTGCCCCCTTCGGTGGGGCTTCCACAGACTGCTGTCCCTAACGTCACAACCCCCCCATTTGTAGAACTGGAATGAATTCCCCACTCGCCGCACTCCAGGGCCTCCTCCTCGGAGTTGTATGTCTGCACAGCTCTTCTTATCCTCTGCCACTGTGCGTTTCATTCCTTAATGTTGTTCATTGTCCTCCCTCTGACGTGCACGCAAGGTCTACAAAGTGCTAGGACAGTGCTGGCCCAAGTAAGCGTGCCACTATTTGTTGAATGCAAGACCAAATAAAGTGACGTGGGGTACGTTATGCTTTTATAAGGTCCCTCTGGCTGCCTCATGGTGGGGGGGGGACGGCGTTGGGGGCACAGAGAGCCGAGGGAGGTGACTTCTGAAGCTCTCTAGGATGAGGGTGGTGGGAGGCAGTCTGGTTTGACATCGCCTTGCACATGGGACCCACTGTACTTGCTCATGGCCAGGGTGTGGGTTTGAAGAGTGAGAGCCAGGCTCTAGGGTTTTGACTGGAGCAACTGTGACCATTTACTGTGACTGGGAAAGCTGGGGAGGGACAGATCAGGGAGGTGACAATCCAGTCAGAGCCAACGCGAGGAGTTTATCAGACAGGTAAGAGTGGTATCGTCCATAGAAGAAGATGGCAATGAAAAAGGAAGTGCTGAAAATAGCAGAGAAACAGTCAAAGTGGCAAATACTAGTTGTTCAAGTATCATGGAATTTGGGATCCAGAAAAAAAAATCCATAAAACTAGATCTGAGTAAGTCTGGGTACATAAATCTGATCCTTACGTTACATTTAAGTACAAAACGTGAAATAATAATATTAGCCAAAATGCCTAAATTTTCAAGTCATACTAAGTGTTTTAAGATAAATTTCAATGGAATTTAAAATAAAATGAGAACGGCAATGGAGGAGGTGTCCAATTGGTAGGATTTTTTTTTTTTTTTTGCCTTTCAGTCACAGAAATAATTACAAATAATATTGACTATTATGGTGGTGTACTAACACCCCAAATAAGGGTTATTTCCCAGGCTGCTGTTCTCTGTTTTCAGGAAGAGGCTGCTGAGTTTTCCCTCAGCATGGGACTGTTCAGGCCTCCCCCACATTTCCCAGGGACCATTTCAACCAGGTCACCGTTCCATACCAAGAGCTTCATGCGTCTGCACGCATTGGTGCTATTGTTGCTTGGTTTTCATGCACACAGACGCTACAGAGATGATATTTGTGGTAAGATGCCGGCACGGTTCCAGAAGCAGAGATGACAACACCAAACCTATGAAGAAATAAATTAAGCAAAGCTATGATACTGTCTAACCTTGATGGGCTTCTGGAAAGCATTTTGCTTTCTTCAAAAAACGGAAGCCGCTGTCCCCTAGCAATGGCAGCCCGTTCTTTCCTCCCGGAGAAGTCATCAAAGCAATATTTTCCACGTAACGATTTTCCTTCCCCGACAAAGGCGATGTGCTGACTGCTCGTATTTTCCTGCACAGAACTGTGCTCTCTGCACACCGTCTTGTCTGCGGATGCTCCGTAATAGATTTTCGCAGAAAGCCTTGCCTTTGAAATTGCTGCCGACAAGCACGGGCAGGGCTGTAACCAGGTGGCCGTGTCGGGAGCTCTGGGGTGTGTTTAGCATTCCGTGTGCATAGAGGTTTCAAGGACCCAGCCAGGGCTGCCTCCGGGACGGCTGGGCAACGCCCAGGGCGCGCGGGTGCCAAATCTCAGAGGCCACTTGGAGGAGGACGGTAGTTAAAACATCAGCTGCTCCTTGCAGGTGCATCTGCATTGGATTCCCTCTGCAATCACTTGAACTTGAGGGTGATGCTTCCCCCCAGGTCTCTGTTCTCTGTCCTCAGTGGCAGGTTTGCTGGCGGTGCACGGTCGGTTCAGAACACAAGGGCTCCTGGGGAAGAGAAAAGCCCCCGCTCTGTGGGTGGAGCTAAGCTGTGCTACGCTGCTTCCTCACCTCATTGCTCCCCCAGCCCCTTTTCCCTGTCTTTGGTTCAGCAAGCCAGTGTGGATCAGCCACCAGGAGTCGGCGGCCCCGCACAGCCCTGCACCTGAGCCTCGGCATCCCATCGGGTGGCAGCACACGGCGCCAGGCGTTGGACTGGTGGAGTCCCACCAGACCCTGGCTCAGCAACTGCGGTACCTGAGCTCTGGCTGGGAAAGAATTCAGAGCCACGACTCAAACTGCAAGAGAAAGTTTACTTAGAAAGCCACAGAGGGAGAAGAAATGGGCTCAGGAAATGAGTTTCAGAGGCAAATGAAGGGGGCCCTTGGAGCTTAGGAGGGAGGAAGGTAAAGGTCACGCACCTGAGGGAGAAGAGGGGGACAGGAAAGGCACAGGTGTGCTCCCGGGGGGAGAGTGCGCCGGGTCCCCCATCCCAAGGGCTTTTACGGGCGGAGATCTTAGGGGAGGCCCCAGAGGAGGATCTCAATAGCATATTCTCCAGCTTTCCAGGTGTCCTCTCAGGTCCTGGGCTCTACTGCCAGGTCGGCGCCAGGGCAGGGGGTCATTGGACGATGCAGCCGGTTGCGATGGCAGCCCTGGTGCTGCCTGTCTGGCTTTCCTGGGCCTGGAGCTGGCACACAACTGAGACCTACATGCACTTGCTGTGGGTCAGCTCCTCACTGTCCTGCGGGCTTCATGCCAGAGGCTGCTCTCCGGTCCCCTTGGACGCTCCCGCTCTAAGGAGGTCTAACCCCCATGACTAGCAACATGCCAGAGGGGGAAAGTTCGGGGGGATCCAAATCGAATGCCCAGCAATATGCTAAGGGAGGGAAGGCCACTCTGAGGGCGAGGTCCTTGTTTTCCCAGTTTTGCCTGTTGCTAGGCACCGGGGCTCTCCTGGCCCATCGTCCTCGGTCTGCTCTGCCTAACTGCTTGCCCCACATCCATGAATGAGGACGTTCAGGATAGCGTTGCCCCAGCTCGGCTATACGGTGATGATGCTCTATCTGGCAGGGATGCTCGAAGACCCAGGATGCTCTGGGCACTGACTGTCTAGGACCCCAATTCCAAGGGCCTCACCGACAGACAGTACCCGCCCCCCTGCCCCATTATGAACAACGACAGCGGCAAGTGGACACACCCTCATCCTCACTCATTCCTGAGGGCGCTGTCTGCTGGCACCTGCCCAGAACAAATGCTGCAAAAATGAAAATGGCAATTAAATGGTTGCTATGGCAACCCACTCTCCTGTTTGCTGCTGTTACATTTTCAGTGTTGTAATCACACCCCCGGCCCCCTCATGGAGCCTATGGAATTCCTCAGTTGTCTCCTTCCCCAAGTCTGTCTCCCTTTCCAAACACGCATACACCAGGCCTTCACACACTATACCCACTGGTTTGTGAAGACTAACAGAGCGGATGAGGCGTCTTTAAAGGGCTGAGAGAGAGGCTGGGAGAATGTTTTCAAAGCAAGAGCACTCATTTTTGTGTAGGGGGGCGGTTTTTTTGTGCCCCTTTGGGGTAATTTAATGAAATATAGTTTTCCACCCGAGACTAGAAAAACTCTACCATTAATTCCCTGTCCCGGTGGCACAAGGGCTCCAGCTCTTGAGCAGGGGGCTGAGCTCTTTATCCAGAGGACATATGCCCTCAGCCCTCCCCAGGCTCTGATGGGCACCCACGAGAAAATGCCTGCGGCCTTTGTGTGCACCCGAGAGCAGTGACTCACGCAGCACTCGGCGCTGGGTTTCACTCTGGAGTCTGGACGGGCCGGGAAAGAGCAAGGGCTGGAGGCGGGTGTCTGGGTTGGAGTTGAGTGTTATGAGCCATGAAACTTCGAGTCACATACTTCCTCTGTTAGTCTACGACACCGAGGGTGACAAGAATGGTAGTATCTCATCGGGCGGCTCTGACAGTTCGGTGAAATGCCGTAGTGAGGGCTGGCATGTAGGAAGTATCCAATAGATGATTGCTCTTACTATATTCACGTGGGTCGCATTGGGAAGCCCCCAAAGGAAAACTGCAGTCGGAAGACATTGTGTAGTTGGAAGGCACGTGCCTGAACTTTCCTTACGTGCGTCTTCCCTGCTTTTTGGACTGCGTTCCAGCTTTAACTTTCGGACCGCCTGGGCTGCATTGAAGCAACGTTTGTGTTTCTTCTCCCGAGTGAGAGGTGAGCTGGTTTGACTTGAATGTTTTAAAATTTTGTTTAATTTTTTAAAAATTATTTTATTTTTGTATCTAATGTTTTCAGTTCAGGTAGCATTCATTAATACCATTATATATGTTTCCGTTGTACCTCATATCTGTGTACTCTATGGCAGCTGTCCTGGACCATTTTGGCACCAGGGATGGGTTTAATGGAAGAGGGGCTGGGAGACAGGAGGCGGAGCTCCGTGGCACGGGGGTAGGGGGTGGGGACCCCTGCTCTATGACGTGCTCAATGCCCAAAGTCCAGTCGCTTTCTGTTACCATGTGTTTGACGCGCTTACCCATTTTGCCCTCCCCCTCTTCCCCCCGCCCCGTTTCGCGTCTGGCAACCGCCCTTCTGTTGTACGACATCTCTATGAGTTTGTTTCTGACGGTTTTTTCTCTCTATTGCCAAAACCTAATGATGAAATTGTCTGTCATCAACTCAGATATCAGTGCCGCAGTGCCTTGGGGGAAGAGGTAGTATTTCTCCCATGACTGAGTGCCCAGACATAAGAGGGAGCCATTCTCTGTTCTTACTCACAGGGCAAGTCCCTGCAGGGGCCGAGGCAGCCTTGGCCAGCAGGAGAAGGAAAGAAGGAAGCTTTTGCGTTGCTTTTTTTGTGCTCCGACTTTTACTATCTCCCAGGCAGGCATCGCCTCCCCCCGCCCGCCCCATTTCCTCGATCTGCGTCCTCGGGGAAGACCGAGGGGCAGCAGCGGGAAGGGCATTGCTCACCTGCCGCTGCCTTGGCGGGGGTGGGTAGTGCAGAGAGGTACCTGTTCTGGTGGCACCTAAAGGTATTATTATTTTACAGAAACCTCAGAATTTTAACACTTTTAAAAAGATCGAGGTGCATATTTTACTGAATAATGAATGAGTTGTGCAATGCGTATAACCTTTGCAGCATGCGTGCGTGCGAGCGTGCGTGTGTGTAAATAATGTGAGAGGGCACATTTTGCTCGGGGGAAACTAGTGTTTCCTGGGCCTACAAGAGCCGGGACGCGGAGAGCTCCACTAAGATATTTTTTAACAGATGACAACCTTCGGCCATTTTTTATCAATTTATTGGATAATGTGTTCCTAAACCACAGCACATGTATTACTTTAAAAGCAAAACGGTAAGTGCTTTCCTAGATATTGAATGTCATTAAGCTAAGTGTGAGCTGTGGGCATGATGCCGCTGTAAAAATTGCTGTTGGTGCTCTCCAGTTCTGTCCCCAGGCTCCCTTGCCGAGGGGTGGCCGCACATTTCTTTGCAGTAATGTAGGGCCCTGCCTCCTCCAGCTGTCACTAGAATGGGGAAGCCTAGGGGTAGGGCCTCTCCATTTCAGTGTCACAGCCTCCGATGCCGACACCATGGATGTCCCAGCCTTTGGGCCCTGGGGTGGGAGTGGAGGTCATCCATGGGGGCCGCCTCTAGGTGGAGGCTTGGGACAAGGAGCCTGCGATGTGTCTGGAAGTTCCGCTCAGAGGCCCAGCCCTGCCTGGCTGCCTCAGTCATGTGCACGACCGCGCTCCCCAGTGCAGGGCCTGTGCCCAATGCAGAGAATCCCCCGCTTGGACCCGCCTCCCCAGCGTGCTGTGGCTAAGCTGACTGTGTTCAAGAGTTAGGGACGGGGGTCCTGGTGGAGTTGATGGGGAGCCATCCCTTTCGCCTGTCGCTATAGAGGCCCACCACATCTTGCACAAGAAGCGGGGAGTCACTGTTCCCTCCCCCATCCTGGGCACCTGGGTTTGTATTTTTGTATGCAAAGAAAGAAGAACCCCTCCAAGATGATTCTCCAAAAATCCTTCTTTTAAAGTATTTTTCCATAAGCATGAGCAGGGGGCCCAAAAGTCAGCAGGGGCTGGAAGAAGGGGTGACGGGAGGGGACTCGACTTCATCTGTTTTCAAAAGGACAACATCTGACTACTACCATTAGTTGTCATTTAAAAATCTCTGGGGAAAGACAGCGCCAGGGGATCTTGCTGGCTTCCTGAACACGCTGTGGGGCAAGTGAGTACGCTGGGCGGAAAAATTAACCTTTAGTAAATTATCGTGCCACAAATGTTTTCATTTCATTCATTTCACTTTGTACCCCACCTCCCCACTCCCCAGAAAAAGAAATCATAAGGACCTAGTGTACGGGAGGGCCGCCAGCTCCTTCAAACCCAAGCTCTGGCCTGCAAACTGCCCAGGGTGTGCTGGGCTACCAGGTAAAGGCAGCCCCAGGTGTCTGTCGCATCAGAGGAATGACAAAGTCCTTTTTCTCGCCAGCTGCATCAGCGTCACCCGGGCTCTTGCCACAGATGCAGACTCTCAAGCGCCATTGAATCTTCAGCTGAATTTTAACCATGTTCCCGGTGATACCTGTGCACAGCCCCGTTGTTTGAAAGCAGGGTGCTGTGGGGGAGGGGCTGGGGACTGTCCTTCTAGGAGGCTGCCCCTGAGAAACTCCCCCGTTTTGTTCCCAGGGTTCGGCCGCCCTGGTGTGAGCAGATGTGTTTCTAATTATATCGGCCGCCCTGGTGTGAGCAGATGTGGTTCTAATTATAGCGCTGAGCCCGGGGGGGTAGACAGCTCACCTGCTTGCTGGGCGCTGCTCACCTGGAAGGAACCCCAGGTCTGCGCAGCTTGGGGCCTCTGCTCTCATTTCAGGGTTTCGGCCCTGGGTTGTGTCATCCTGGACCTGCAAAGCTCAAGCGTGAATTTCCAACCCTGGTGACGCCTTAATTAAAGGCGACGCTCCCCTTCCATTAGTAAGGTAACCACCTCCTGGCCGACCTGTCCCCTCAAAGACGTGGAGGGAAAAGGAAGCTGACCTCGTGGTGTGGCCTCAGTTATAGCATCTTTGGTGGCTTCTCCAAATTTATCAACGTCTTGGGGAAGCACACAGCATAACAATTACTCAAGGCCCAAGGGATATCAGGATCAATTTTTTTCTCTTTCCCAAACAAAAGAATATTCCTCTGGTTTTTACCAGTTGCAACTGCTTTTCTATACAGGAAATATTTTATTTCTGGTTGTTTTCAGGATAACCCATGTGTGTGTGTGAGAGACAATTCCCATTTTCCAGAGGGGAAAACAGAGTCACATGGGTCAAGTAACGTTCTCAAGGTCACACAGCAAACTAAACGGCAGAGTGAGGACCTGAGCCCAGGTCTGAGTGATGCCGGAGCCAGAGCTCTCTGTCCCCTGGGCTGTGCCTGGACTTTCGGAGGCAGAGTTCCCCGTGTTGGTGGAGGCCGCCCGCTGTTTCCTTTCAGGGGAGGAAGAAAAGCTGGAGTGTTCCCCAGATGTTCTCTGTCATTCCTCTCCTGCTTCTCCCAGACAGGCGGGCGCCGCAGGTGAGGGCTCACACCGTCCTCACTCTCTCCCTGTGCGCGCCCTGGCCCTGGAAATGTGGCCCCTGTGCTCTGACTGGCTTCTCAGAAGATCAGGAGTGGAGCCCACGCAGCCTCCCCGCCAGGGACAGTGGCCAGCAGGCCCAGCGTCCATGGCTGAGCAGGTGGCCTTCCCAGGGACAGGTGCACGCTCAGCTCCCAGCATCGCGCTGGGGGTTTCTTTGATCTTGGGGGAGAGGCTGGGTGTTCCTGACAGCGTGGCCTTCAGAGGAGAACAGGTCTGGGGTCAAGTCCTGCTTCCTCAGGGCAGCATGATGGCTTCCAGGGCCCTGGGCACCTTCGCCTTCGAGGGCCTCTTCGTCCATTGAAAAGCAAAACCTAAAAATACAGGATCTGGCACAAGTAATGCCCCTTTTTTAATTACAGAGTCTTTTATTACAAAATCATAAGCCTGTAATTCTGTAACATTACAGTATCACACTCAAGCGCACCGTAGGACATTTTAGGCGGATTGTTCAAAGTATAACTATAAATTATTACACCTGCATTATCACCCTACCAACCACACTCAAGCAGGCCTGATTTCTGCCGGACCCGGTATATGCTACGTTGGAGTAAAGACGACTGTATTAAATTATATTATTTATAAAACATATTTATATTCTATAGATTATATCTTACATAACGAAATATTTTTAATCACATTCCAGGCGATTTGTGTGCACGATGCCTTTTGCAAAATGCTGTTCCTCACATTGAAAGCTCATTTTCCTGCTGTTGTTAAGTGAAATCCAAGCTTCCCCCCCCGGCCCCTAAACGCCCTGTGGGCCCGGAGCCTGCGGTGCATGCTGGAGGGGCTGGCCCTTGCTCACGGGGCTGGCGATGACCTTGAGCAAGTGGTTGGCTTTCCTGCGCCTCAGTTTCCTCACCCATAAAATGGGAGCAGTGACAGCGTCCGCTTTAATCCGTAGCTAGTGGCAGAGGTGCTCCTGTCACCACCCTCTGCTGGTGGGAGAGGCTCGCTGCAGAGGCGGGCCCAGCGCCTCCCCTGTGGAGTGGGTTGCTTCTCTGGAAGGGACCGGAAGACACCCTGGGTACAATCATTGCCGTCGGCCCTGCTTCCCCCGCCTGCATCTCAAAACCCTAAGGCCAGAGGGTGGGCAGAGCCGGCCCTCAGCCCAGGCCCGTGAGGAGACCCGGTCTATCGGGGCGGAGCTGAGAACAAGGACCCCGGCTCGGACGCCATCCCAGATTCCCCGGGCCCACCCCGGGCTGTCTCTTCAGGGCCACCACCCTCAGGGAGACGATTACAAGCCGATCGTCTTGGCAAAGACATAACAAGACTTTGCCACAAGCTGCCGCCCGCATGGCCTCCTTGGCCTTTCCCCGACTTGCTCCATCTCCTTGTGGCACATCTGCATGTGGGCCGTCACGCGCAGTGCCGGGGGAGGCCTGGCCTTCACAGGTGGCACAGCCCCGGGCCCAATCCCAGCTCTGCCGCCGAGATGCTGGGCAGGCTGCTGCGTGCTGGCTTCCTTGCCTGGGAAAGGGATGTGACCACACTTCTTGCCTCAAGGGGCAAGTTCAAGTGCAAAGGTGGCATGAGATAAAGCACCTGCTCTGTGATAGTCACACGGTGGAGGGGGGCATCCGTCATGAGGATGATGGAGACAGTAAGGAGGAGGGGGACACAGAGCTGCTTCCTCCCTCTCTGTCCCTCAGGAAGCTGCTCAAGGGAGAGCCCACAGTGCCTGAGGCTGCCTACATCACAAAGCGAATGGGCTAATCCTCGACTTCACCTTATGGACTTGTTAGCAGGAGTAAATAAGTTAACTCTTTCAAAGGGCTTACCTGGCATGAAATCAACATGCAATAGCCATTCGGTATTTTTTTTCTCAGTACACAAGCCACCGATGGCAAAATGATTTTCACCTTTAGGATGGAACCTTCTAGAATTTACATGGGATTCCAGAAATGGGAGTTCTCAGTTTCAGCCTCTCCAAAGTGTGAGACACACATTCTCTACGCACTGGAAGGTTTGTGGCGAAGGCCCCAGAGGGGAGTCCCCGACCATCCGTGGCCTCGTGGCTGCTAAGGCCCGAGCTGACGACTTCCCTCAGCCCCAGAGAAGGGTGTAGTCCTGTGAATCCCTGTCAGGTGTCGTACAGGCAGCAGGAGCCTCTGGAGAGAGTTGAGCTTCAGCAACTTTGAGGGGAAGGGGGAAGGAAGGAGAGGGATGGCTGGTGTTGAGCATCTCCGCTGGGCGGCTCTTTGCTTAGCTCCGCATTTGCGGCAATGGCCTTGCACGAGGCTCCGGGTAGATGGTCAGCCGGGGCCCTTGGCTCTCTGGCTTCAGCTCTTGCCATGTCTTCACTGCGGGCAGCGCCCTTGGACTTAGAGCCAGCTGGACACCACGTCCCGTGGCCAGGGCCCAAGGGACGCTCCTGGCTCCCAAAGGCACTAAAGTCAGACCCTGAGCCCATGGACGCCACGCTCTGACCAGCCACGGGCTGTTGGCCGATGTTCCCTTTCAGCTTTTCTTTCATGGAACCTCTTTGGTCTGATGTGGGCCCTGAATGAGAGACGATGCAGTCTGTGCTGTCTGTGTAGCGCTTTCCTACAGACACATTTGTTAGCCCGAATCCTTATTGGCTGCAGCATAAAATATTAATACCTGACTGAGCGTGTGAGCTCTGATGCCTTCTTGCTGCAGGGTCTGGTTTCAGTGTCCCCAGGCGGCAGCTGCAGGCAGGGTCCCCAGCACGCCCAGGGCCCCAGCGCCTTCGCGTTGCTGCGTGGAGCAACCCTGGCCTGGCACTCCGGCTCAACGGCTACGCTCTGGGGATCTGACGTCAAGGGGCACGGTGGCTGTGAGAGGTATGTACCCTGGCGGATGGAGCGTGGCAATGAATCTGACTTCTGGAATCTGAGCTGAACTGCTCTGGCTGTCAGCGGAACCAACTGGTTGCTACCTGTCTAACGCCTGATTCAAAACACTCACCTACACACATGCACAAAAGGGATGGTCAGATGCAACTGTCTTACACATATTCTTTTCCTCTATTGCAAGAGGTCTTCATGTGGAGCCTGCGAGCCTCCCTCCAGAAAACGCATGCAAAATAATTGCATCGGTTTTTTTCTGGAGAAAGGATTTTTATTTTATCATTAGATTCTTAAAGAGGTTGGCGGTTCCGCCTGTCCAAATTTAAAAATGATAATGCCAATGATTTCACTGCTAGGAATACCTGTGACTACTTGTAAATGAGAGTGAAGATCCAGGTACAAGGACATTCCTGGAAGCTTCATTTGTGGTTGCAAAAGACGAGGCGTAGAGGGCTCTTCAAGAGGGTGAACCAAGAAAAACAGAGCGCAGAATCACAGGGGCGCTGCGCCAACATGTGTGGGGGCGCGAGGCATTTCTCAGCGTGGGCTTCCACGTGGGGACTCTCTCTGGGAATCATGCAGCCGCTGGTCTCAATGATTGTCTCAGAGGAGGCATGTGGGGACAGACGTTGGGATGAATGGAAACTTCCTTTTCCCCTGAGTTTGTACCGTCTGGACTTGTACGGCTTAAAAACAGTCAAATTAAAAAAAACAACCCCACAGGGCAATGTGCCAACTTGACTTTCAAAAGAACGGCAGCAGAAAGAGGCATGTGAACAGGGGGGCCGAGGCTGAACCAGGGCCGGCTAATTTGGGTGGGCAGCTGCTGCGCCTCTAAATTAAGAAGGTGGTCAAGGTCAAGGCCTGACTCACAGCTGGCCTGCGGTGGCCGAGGGAGTTAAGTGGAGTGGCGTCCTCCTTCACTGTGTTTAATAGTCTGCTGCGTGCAAGCTCGTATTTTCTCTGTAATCACAGTATCTAGGGCTTTTCTGAATGGAGTCCCAAGCTCATGTGCAAACCCCATTTATCCTCTGCTGAGCCCTTCAAGGCTGGGGTGTTGTCGCAGACACTCAGCCTCTGTTGGGGAGGGGCAGGAGGGAGGGGACTGCTTGGTGACTCGTAAGGGCTGACAGAGACGGCTGTGCCCCTCTGTGCTCAGCAGGGAAGTCCCCCAGAAGGTCATCTGTGTGGCAGAACAGCCTGGGGGTGCCCATGGGCCGGCCCCTGGCCGCTGTCAACCTGCCAGGCAGGCTGGGCTGGGGCGGGCTGAGCCATAGGTCACATTCCTCGACTATGAAGTGTCCACCGTTCTTCACACTTTGGTTTCATGACACCGTGATAGCTGAGTAGGCTTTCGATGCAGGTTAACTATTTGCCTGAGGCCCAGGGAGGACTGGTCAGGAGGTGGGGTGGGGTCTCAGTCGTGGTCCAGGCAAAGGGCCCCTGGGCCACTTTGAAATCTTGTTCTCTGAGGTGAACACCTTATTTTGTCAGTGTGTTGCTGGTCCGGCTCTTGGGTGGGATGGGGTGTCCAGCCTGTATTCTGTCCATTCATGGCAGCCCTGCCCCCGGCTGAAGCCATAGTCGTCGGGGGCCCCCGCAATAGGGAAGCCCACCGACCTGCAGAGGCTCCCTGTGCCCCCACGGAATTCGTCCACCGGCTTTGCCTGTAAGTAGGGGCCTCGCCGTCTGGGGTCGCACAAGACTGTGGGATTTCCCAGGATGCGGGGCCTCCAGTGCTAAACCCCGAACAGCCCCGGGCAACCTGGGTGGCTGATCACCCTGGAAGCCTGTCCCTCGAGGGACATGCTCTGCCCTGGCAGACTCTCTGCCTCCTTCAAGGGCATGGGCCCTGCATTTCCGTTTCTTTTTTTCCCTTTGATAATCACTGATTTTGCAAAAAAGTTGCAAGAATAATACAAAGAATTCTCAGATACCCTCCACCTAGGTTCCCCAAGTTTTTAACATTTTATCACATTTGCTTTATCCTTTTCTCTCTCTCTCTCTCTGAAAAGTAAGTTACAGGCATGACGCCTCTTGACCCCTAAATACTTCAGTATGTATTTTCTAAAAACAAGAAATTCTCGTTTACAACCAGTGTACAATGATTGCAACCTGCAAATTAGTGTGGAAACAATACTACTATCTAATCTCCAGACCGTGCTGGGATTTATCAATTGTCCCAATGATGCCCTTTGCAGCAAAAGGAAATGCCAGCTCAGGTGTGGCCTTCGGCTGTCATCTCTCTTTAGTCTCCTTTCATCTGAAACAGTCCTTTGTTTCTTCTGAGTTTTTCTTTGTGTTGCCTGACGTTCACTTTTTTGGAGAGGACAAGCCAGCCGTGTTGTGGAATGAAGGACCCTCCAGCAGTGCCTGGCACGTAACTATCCCCTAATAAGGGCTACCATGTAGTGAGCGCCTACTGTATACGAGGCTGTTTGCATTAGCTCATTCATCTCTTCAGCTCTTTGAAGGACAAGTGGTATGATTATCCCCATCTTGCAAAGGAGGAAACAGGCTCAGGGACGTTAAGGGCCTTGTCTGAGGTCGTTCAGCCAGTGAGAGGGATTTTAACCCCAGAGCCTGCACTCCTAACCACTGGGCCATTGTGTCCTGGGGAATCTTCTTGGTGCCAGATTAGCAGGTGTTGTATCTTTTAACTTGGGAATGTTGAGGTCAGGAGACTGTGGTCAAGTTCTGCAGCCCTTGTCTACCCAGAATTGCCCTCAGGCATCTATAGAGATAAGACTATTGACCCTTGTACTTTTCCCAGGCCTTCGAGAAACAAGGTGGCAATTATCCTTCAGAGCCTTAGAGAAATTTTGAGTGAACGGGTAGAGAGGATGAAAGTTCATTTTGAGTCTATAAACCTCTTCCTCCTGACCTGGGTCTCTGTTATGCCATGGAGCAAGGTGCAGACTAAGGAACCTCCCAGACTCGGACTAAGGAACCTTCTCTGGTCTGGTCCCTGTGGCTGTAGCTATAGCTGAAGCAGCAAGGGGTCACTGGCTTCCTTTCCTGCCTCCTGCCTGTGCCTAGAGCTAAGGCCTGAGTCATAGCATCCTTTCATGGTGTCTGGCCACCTCCTCCAGGAAGTCCTCCTGGCTTGAAACCCAGCAGCCTCATCTCCTGTCTCCATCCCTGTCTCCATCCTTGCCTCTGCCCCCTTTAGAACGGCCCTCCTTTGCACATACTAGGAACTTGATACCTATGAATGAGTGAATGAATAGATGAAATAATGAAAGGGCTTGGGATGCCTTGGAGCCTACCTTTCACTTGTCACCCTGACAGTAACTTTTAAGCTCTTACCAGCCTCTCCATGGTTTCATATGCCCACTAGTTGGCCAGGAGGCCTCATTTGTACTACTACCGAAAAAACAGCCTCCTTTCTGTCTGTGTCTGCCCTTGTTTGTGGCCAGGCGGCCCCTCGTGGCTTACATACTCCTCTCTCTCCCCAGGATTTCCCCAGCAGCTCCCACTCCGACCTGGCTCATGGGCTGTTTCTCATTACGTCGTAACTGCCAGGCCACTCCTCTCCTGGCCTTTCTCTGGGTGATCTATTTCCAAGCCCGTATGTATGTTGTGTTCACTCCTATTCATCAACACATATCACTGAGCACCTAGTCACAGGGCGCTGTGCTGCTGGGTGCTGGGTCATCAGGGCACCAGGCAGAGTCTCCTCTTCATGGGAAAAAAATGAGTGAGAAACAAACAATAAATAAACAGGGCAGCTTCAGGTGCAGGAAGTGCTATGAAAGCAAGAAAAGAGGGGTATTAGATAGAGGATAACTGGCGCCACCGGAGCTGGACTGGTGGCCAGGGAAGGCCACTCTGAGGAGGGGACAGCGAGCTGAGATTCTAAAGACGAGGAGCCAGCATGCACAGAGTCTGGGGAATGGCATTTCAGGCAGAGGGAACAGCAAGGGCAAAAGCATGTCGGGGAACAAGAAGGAGACTCGTGCGGCGGCAGCAGAGCTGAGCTGGGGGAGGTCATAGAGCCAGGCCTACAGCACCGTGTGGACCACGGTAAGGAGTCTGGATTGTGTCGTAAGATTCCTGAGAAGCTACTGAGGCTTTTAAAGCTGGGAGGTGATGTGGTCTCCTTTACACGTAACAGATGCTCTGAAGGTGGCTCAGACAGGAGGTCCCCAAGGGTCTGGCCCTCCTGCCAGGGCCGAGTTGAGCCCCCCCGCCTGCCCTGCATGGCCCCGCAGAGCCCGGGCCGGCCTCTGTCTCCTGGTCCTCAGTCCTGTCCTCTCAAACCCTCCTCCAGCCCGCCCTGTCCTCGCAGGCTCGACGGCCCTTCCACCACGGCGGCCGCTCTTGCAGTCTCCAGCGCTCCCCAAGTACCTGTCCCACGGAGACCCAGACTGGGGCTCCGGACTCAGGCAGACCTGGGACCAAGTTCTGGCATGGCCACACACGAGCCTGACCTTGCCTGAGCCTCAGTTTCCCTTCTAGAAAAAGTGGGTGTGCCAATAGTACCTACATCGTGGTGGGTTCCTTGCAAAGACCAACAGAACATGCCGGACTGCGCCTGGAGCCGTGCCTGGCAGGGGGCCAGCAGCCGCTGTCCGCGTCTCACCCTTTCTCGGCCCAGAGCAATGGAGGAACAGTGCCCCCGGCATCTGTTGCTGTTGCCCGGGTTGTGTGGCTCAGCTGGGAGCCACATGGATTCTTGACCAGGTTTTTCTCTGCTTCTGACAGTCCGAACAGCTGGCTCTGCTGCTGGCAGAGAAGTCAGGGACAAGGGGCTGAAACCTGAGCAGGTGAATTTAAGCCGCAGATTTATAATAGTTTTTATGAGCTTGGCAGGTAGAGCTGAAGTGGGTGTTATCAGTAAACACAGCAAGGCCATTGATCACACTGGGTAAATGGCCTCCCCTGGCTTGGCAAAACCTTGAAATGTCCCCGTCAGACCTCCGTTTGGGGTCTACGTAGTGGAGTGTGTGGGACCTGGGGTCAAAAGACCTGCCACTCTTCAGCTGTGTGACCTTGGCCAAGTTAATTAACAGCCTGTTTCTTTTGTAAACCATGAACCAGGGCTTTCAAGGTTGTGGTGGCAACAAGAAAATATGACAATGACCAGGAGAAGCTTTGTAGACGTTGAACCGCTAGGCGCCTGCGAGGGGATCGTGAGGAGAATGATGTCTGGGATGGCACGGTGTGGCTTCTAGAATCAGAGAGACTGGGTTTCAGTTCTGACTGTGTGACTTCAGGCAAGTTACTTAACCTCTCTGAGCCTACGTTTTGTTATCCGTGAGGTGGAGATAAGAGCTGTATCAGTGCGGTTGGGGGCTTACATGTGCTATACTAGGTTGAATAGTGCCTCCCACAAGTTCACGCCCATTTGGAACCTGTGAATATGATCTTATTTGGAAAGGGGGTTTTGCAGATGGAACCAAATTAAGATAAAGTCCTGCTAGGTTAGAATGAGCCCTAGTCCAATATGACTGATGTCCTTACGAGAGCTCCGCTTGGAAAGGGAGACAGAGACTGGAGTGGTCCATCTACGGGCCGAGGAATCCCAAGGATGGCCAGCAGCCACCAGAAGCTAGACGAGGCAGAGAAGGATTCTCCCCTAGAGGCACCCGAGGGAGCGCGCCCCTGCCGACACCCTGAGCTCAGACTCTAGACTCCAGAACTGTGAGGGGATACATTTATGTCGTTCAAGCCACCCAGTTGGTGGTAACTTGTTGCAGCAGCCACAGGAGCCTAATACATGCGATAATCCAGAAAAAGTGCTCCGTGTGGTATTCGGCGTGTAGCGAGCACTGTACTACTGTTATCATTCTTATATAGTCATATGCCACTTAAGGAGGGGGTTATGCTCTGAGAAATTTGTTGTTAGGTGGTTTTGTCATGGTGCAAACATCGCGGAGTGCACTTATGCAAATGCACAGGGTCTAGCCTACCGCACACCTGGACTATACAGTGTAGCCTATTGCGTGCGCCCAGGTTACAAGCCTGTATTGCATGTTACTGTATTGAATACTGTAGGCAATTATAACAAAGCTATAAGTGTTAGTGTATCTAAACGTGGCAAAAGTGCAGTAAAAATGCAGTATAAAAGGTAGAAATGGTGCCCCTGCCCAGGGCACGTACCATGAAGGGAGCCTGCAGGACTGGAACTCGCTCTGGGTGAGTCAGTGAGTGAGGGGAAGGGAACGTGCAGGCCTGGGACATTACTGTGCTGTCATGAGTTGTGCTACGACATTACAACAGCTATGACATCACCAGGTCTTCGGAACTTCTCAGCTCCATTGTAATTTTTTAAATTAAATTTATTAGGGTAACAGTAGTTAGTAAGATTACGTAAGTTTCAGGTGTACATCTTTATAAAATGACATCTGTATACTCTATTGTGTGCCCACCGCCCAAAGCCTCATCTCCTTCTGTCACCAATTTAACCCACTTTACACTCTCTGTCCCCTCCCCACACCTCCTCTTTGGTAACCTTATAGGACCACTGTCATATATGTGGTTCATTGGTGTCATCGGTGGCCAAAACATTGTTATTTGACACATGACTATAATTATCCTTAATGATGGTTTCTAGGTAGGTTGTTAAGGCTACAGACGTGGTTGCGGGAGCCCCTGCAATCTCCCCGGCCTTAAACCTTGCTGGCGGCGAGGGTGGCCTGGCTGCCCAGGCCGTGGTCTCTGCAAGTCCTCGTCTGGATGGGGCAGCTGCCCTCGGTGGGGGGAGGGGTGGTGGATGGCTCCCATGAATCTGCGGGGGGCGGGAGTGGGGGGGGCGGGGGGTGGTCTCCGTGAGCCGTACTCGGGGGAGGGGCGATGGCTGCCCCTTGTCTGTAACCTCCTGGGAGCCACCTGGCGTGGCAAGAGCCCCGGCCTGGTTTCTGGATTCCACCTCAGCAGATGCCTCCTAAACCTGTCTGGCAACAACATTCCTCCACCGCCCAGAGCAGCTGGCCGTCCCTCCACAGCCGCTGTGGTTTTGTAAGGCGCAGACGAGGAGCGTCAGCCGCAGCTCTCTGGCTGCTCCTGAGCCCGGAGTCTCCCCTGTGGCAGGCAGGGCGCTGCCTTCTGCCCAACTGTGGCTCAGCGGCCAGAGGCAGGTCTTCCCAGGCCTTCCTCAGCCGGAAGGAGGAGGCCTCTGGCTCCTCAGGCATGTGAGCAGGTCCGATTCCACTTCCCGCCCTCCTCTGGGGCCTGTCCCAGCTTCTGGGTTTGGGGCAAGAAGGGTCATGGTACAGGTTTCAGGCAAGAGGAGGCAGTGGAGAGAAGTGGCCTCAGAAGAGCTGGTGGTGGCATTTTTCTTGGACTGGACACTTGCTCTATGAGGGCCTCAGTCGTCTGACCTGGAAGTGGGGGTGTCCTGAGGACACGAAGAGCCATCAGAACCTCCCTCCCCTGCTCCCACCAGCACCCGGCACATGGCCCAGGAGGGGCAGGAAGAGGGTTTGACCGCATCCTTTCCTGTTAGTGTCCACTAATTTATATCAGGGCTGAGGGGGGCCGCAGGGGGCAAAGGGACAGGACTCCTGAATAAAGTTCAAGGTTATAAAAGCCCGCGGCTGGGCAGGGGGACCCGGCTGAGCCCATCGTGGGCATGGAGGCTGGGGCCCCTGGGCTGATGCATGAAAACACAGAGACGTGGGACATTTTGTACTGGTGGCCCTGAGCTGGCCAAACCAACCCTGAAGCTATTCTGATGACAAACGTGCACAAATCTGCCCCTAGTCAGCGGCCTAGGACCTCAGAGCCTTGGGCTCCGTTTGCCAGGAGGCTGGTTTGCCGAGGAGCTCTGAGCGTTGAAGGGCTGGTTGGGGCAGAGACTGTTTCAGTGGGTAAAGACAAGGCTGATGGGAAAAGTGAAAGCAGACCACCCCAGGTCTCCAGCCCCCACTGTCTGCTGGCCTCAGCCAAGCTCCAAAGATGGTACCCACCCGTCCACGCCAGGGCTAGGCCTGAGCATTCTGGAGCCCAGGCAAGGCTCTGTTTCTGGAACTCTTTTCCTATCCAAGTCCCCTCCCGCTTTCATCCACTGTTGAATTAACAAACAGGATTTGAGTGTCTGCTGCATGCTAGACTCTCTGGCAGAAGAAAGAATAGCAACAACAATAACAGCGGTAGTCCTAACAACACTGGTATTTTCTTCGTCTGTCAGGTGAGATAACATAAAGGACTGGCACATAATAAGTGCTTAATAAATGTTACCAATAATAAGACTAGTAACTATTATGGTTAGGGCTGCCATTTATGAGGACATGGAGGCTCAGAGGGGTTAAGCATCTTACCCAAGGTCACAGAACACGGAGCCTGAATTCAGGGAGCTCAAGCCTAACGGAGGAGATGGATATGTCCCTCTCAAGAGGGAGGGGGCTAAGTGAGCTAGGAGAAAGGTAGGTGGTCCCAGGGGAGTTCCGACTGGGCAGAGTCAGGAAGGCTCCATGGAAGAGGTGTTATTTGCATGGGGCCTCACCAGGTAAATCGGCTATTATCCTGGCGGTAACTGCGTGAGCCAAGGTGGGACGTATGGCCACACAGTCACCTCAAGGAACAGAAAAAGGGTATCTTTGGGGAATCGATGGGAGAGAAGGCTGCGCAGATGCCAAAGAGCCTCAAATGTAAGCTGGGGATCGACCGAGGGTGACAGGGACCGCGCTGACTATACCCGTGAGAGGCAGAATGGTGCAGCGGTTCAAGACCTGCCCTCTGGGGCCAGCCTGCCTGGGGTCCAACCCCTAGGGCAGAGCCAAGAGCAGCACGGGCACCCCTCAGCAGGGGGAGAAAGCGGGGGCCCCAGCCCGGTGCCAGCCTGTCCGCCTGGCGGGGTTTGGCTTTTAGGCCAGGAGAACATTCGGGCCTGCCTTTGGGCTGTGACTCTCCAGGTGCCTTGAGCATCCAGAGTCCACAGAGTGGACCTCCAAAGGAGTCCGCTGCAAAGGCTGTGAGGGCACCAAACCTGCCCGGGGTACGTGGTGCCCAGCGGCTATGAGTCGCTGGGCACACGCAGGATGCCAGGTTGGAAGTCTTCAGTGCAGAGTGGAGTTCTACTTAGTGATAAGCAGCAGCTTGGCGGGCACGTGGGTTTCTTTGACCCCCAGCGCCAGGACTCTCAGAGGGTGGTCAGAATCTCAGAGATGCAGCTTCCTGTGCTCCCAGATGGCTGGGCCGTCTGCCCCGAGAGGCGGGCGCTCCACATCCCCCTGCCCCCAGCCGCTGAGCTCCTCCTTTCTTGTGCTGGTATTCTGCTGTGAAGCAACTGCAAACAGCGAAGCCAGAGGCCCAGGCGCCGAGCTGAAAGGACCCCTCCCTTGGACCATGCCTTCAGCCAGCCCGGTCTCAGAATTGCTGTCAACGTGCGCTAGTGCTGGGCAGGTCACCAGCCCCCATCCCCTTTTATTCAAGGAGGGACAGGGGACCCAGAGAGGGGAAGAAGTTGGCCCAAGGTCAGGCAGTAGAAACTTGCTCCTGTCCCCAAGGACCCACCTTCTTTCCCAGCACCCCAAGCTGCCTTCCCTACTCATTCCTGGGCCTCCCCTTCGCCATTCTTACAACACAAAGCCCCGGTTTCTCCATCTGTATAACGGCAATGATAGCACCTACTGCGCGTGTTATGAGGATTAAATGATAGCAAAGCCAGCCCGGTGTGTCAAAGGTTTAGCCCAGCGTTTGGGACATACCGTACCTCAGCAGAACTACGCCAAGTGGAATTCAAGTCCTGCCCTGCTATTCCAGGCAGGCCCTGGACATCCCAGTTGTTTGGGATGGGTGGAGGGTCTCCCCCTCCCTGCCGAAGATGACGAATGGAAGCTGATGAAACTACCACGCTCCTCGTCACTTCTTCCCCATCACCTGGCAGCTGGTGATGTCGGCAGGGCGGGCAGAAGGTTGAGACTTGTCAGCGATGACTAAGAACCCAGGCTGTGGGAGTCTGGTTCATCAACAGCATCAAAACTTCCGGTGGCTGTTTGCAAACAAGGCCACCCCCAGAGGAGGAGGACCAGAGTGGGGGAGCGGGGGAAGCCCCGGGGCTGCCGCTGAACCTGGCTGAGTGATGCCGGCAGTGCCAAGAGGCTGGCAGGGCGGGCGGCAGCTGTGGCTGCCGCCCCCCGGGAACGCAGGGCTTCCCTGACCCGGCCGCTGCCTCTGCACAGCCCTGTCTGCGCCGCTAGGAACGGAGAGCTGGTTGCAGACGCCGGAGCCTCTCAAAAGCATCTCTTTCTTGCAAGAAGCCAGAGGGAAGCGTCAGGCTGGTGTTCAGAGCAGGGATAACCTTCGTAACGCCGATGGCCCCCTGAACAGAATCTTCTGGGGTTGGGGGCTGTTCCAAAACCCACCTGGGAAGGACGGTGACTAGGGGTTAAAGAGCAGACAGGGAGGGGGTGCGTTGACTCAGTGCCCTGCCCCGCCCAGCCCAGCAGACAGACACCCAGAGAAGGAACCAGACACTTCCCCTCTCTTGACAGCCAGGGCTCAGACGTCTTTTTAGATGCCTCCTGCCTCACAGGGGGAACCAGCCGGCAAGAATTCCAGATCCAAGAGAAAAACTGTAAATTAGCGCAAAAAGTAGTTCTCATCAAAAATGTTGCCAATGACAGTGTAAAGTGGAAATTCGGTACAGCCGTCCTGATGGCAATCTGGCAACATGTTTAGGAAGCGTTAAAAAAAAAAAAAAAAAAAAAAAAAAAAAAGCCCAGTCTCTTTATTCAGAAAGAGTATATGAAATTAACAACCCTGTTCTCATCCTCGCCTCCCCGCCCAGGGAATGAACAGGCTGTGGGGGAGTGAAGCCGTGTCGACAGCAATTTTATTTATAAAAGTGAAAAAGTGGGAGCTACTGACATCCCTGACCCCATGGAATGGCCCGTTCTGTTGGGGCAGTGTTGTTCAGCGGGGTATTATGCAGCCGTTTAAAATGATTTTTTTCCCATCATTTTTATGGAGCGCCGCGTGTGTTCCCGGACATTGGGACCCCAATGTGGAATGGGACCTGGGCCTCATCCACAGTCTGGGCCTGAAAACAGCTGTTCAGAAAACAGCTGGCCTTAGGAGGAAAAAGTAACTTGGAAAATGCTTATTATATGAATTGAAGGGAGAAAAGGCAGAGTAGAAATTGTACAAACTCTGCTTCCCTCTGTAATTAGCTGGTGTCTGTGGAATGCCGACTGCGCGGGGCTTCCTACTGGTCTTACCTGCTTGCTGTTACTTAGTTACTAGTACCCAGTGGGTCAGGCACTGGTACGACTCTCATGGCCCCAGCAGGAAACTGAGGCACGGAGGAAGTGACTGACCCAGGGTTCAAACCCAGGACCCCCTGGCCCCCAAACCCAGTTTTAACCATCACTCCATCTTGTCTCTCTCTAACAAAGCAATAATGTCTGTTCAAAGTCAAGTACCAAACAGAAACCCTGGACCAATGACAGTAAGTTAAGGGTAGTGGGATGCAGGGCTTTTTCCTCTCTCGGTTTCTACTACATTTGTGCAGAAAAAAAGAAAAAAAAAAAACCCAGACACCTCGAATTTGCAGCAGATGGGGAGAAATGAATGGGGAAGTGGGAACGAGTTAATAATACCTGCCTTGGCTTAGAACAGGGAGACAGGATGATTTAGGAGCAAGGAGCAAAGCCAGGAGTATTTGGGGGGATGGAGCCCTGGTGGTTTCTGGAGGGTCTTTGAAGAGCAGACTCGGAGAGGGAGGGGTAGGAGCAGGGTTATTCCCTGCCCCCTATTCTTGCCAAATCTTTTTATCGCCTAGTGCTTAAGTACAGACCTCCTCAGTGTTTGCATTCCTCTCATTTTTTTTAAGGCTACAGGAAATGATAAAGGGGGAAAAATCCCTGTTTGCTTTCTGCCCTGGAGCCAGGAGAGGGTTATCTTTGCCAAATTCTCTCTTAGGCCATAGCAGGTTTTAGGTTCCCCTCACTGGAGAGCCAGGGAGGCACCGCTGAGTCCAATCTCCCTGGCAAATGCAGAAAGGAGTTGCTGTCTAGAGATTTGAAAACAAGGTGGTTTTATCGGGAGGAGGGTTGCCTTGTTCTCTGCAGAGACCTTTGGAAATGGGAGAACCTTTTTTCCTGTCGACACGGCTTCCAGAAATTAGACATCCCTGGGCAGGGCCGCGGAGGGCACAGAGAGAGTTGGAGGGGGGGGTAAGGGTCTCATTTGTTTGAACACTGATTGAGCACCCAGTGCCTGTAGCAGCTGAGTCTGTAGCAGCAGAGAGTGATAGGAGCTTACATTCCCCCGCCCCTTCCTGGCCACCGAGGGGTGTGGCTTCCTGAGAGCTGGCAGGGCCAGCCCACCCACCATGCTCAGGGGTTGCATGTCCGCGTGCCGCAGCTGGGGGATCAAACTCATGCTCGAAGGGTGAGGTGCAGAGCCCGGCCTGTCCCCTCCATGGACCTGCCCTGCCCCCAGCTCTTTCTGTGTTGCCCACCACGGACTATTTCAGGGGCACTGAAAGATGCGGCTTCCAACACACTCAGGATTACTTACTATGTGACTTGTAAACCCAGAATGTTCTCTGACTTCAAGAAATTATTTATTACCCAGAATCATGCAAGGGTGCTCCTCGCTGACCACATGGAAAGAATTGCTTAAGGATCCATCTGTTCCTTCCTTTCGATAAGAATTATCATGAACTTGTGCGCGAAGGAAGCCCGTTTGGATATGTTTAATGCACCCTGTCCTTCCCCCCTGGTTTATACTCGACCTGTTTATTTACTCCGTGATGCTGGGCCCTGCAGAGGCCTTCCCCGTGGTCAAGCCAAGAAAGGGCCCTGATCTCAAAGAGCTGATGGTCGTTACAATCCAGTGGGGTGGGGGTGGGGCATGGGGGAGGACGGCAGGGAGCTGAGTGGCTGTGGAGCCTAGGATGGTTACGGAAGGTGACCTCTACGCTTGAAGGACTTGAAGGACAGGCGAGGGGGGGTCGGGTAAAGGTGTGGTGAGGCAGGTAGGGGCAGGGTAAGTGGGAGAGGACTTAGAGGAGAGGGGAACAGCATTGCAAAGGCCTAGGGGTGATTGAATCTCCAGTTAGATCATTAACACTGGGACATCTGGAAGCGCTGCTGTGCTTTACTCTGGGTTACGCAAGCAGACTCCCGCTTTCTGCCTCCCAAGCAGAACTCTCGGGCTCTTGGCTACCTGGCCAATGCTCTGCTTTCCCTGCAGCCAGGGGAGAGTGGGCAGTTTCCACATCCAACCAGCAGTGACCGTTTCTAACGCAGAAATGACCCTGAAGTCATTGGTATGTAGTTCCTGGTGACAGTGTGCATTCTTAAACTAAATTTTTCCATCAAAAAGCAATTCATTTTTGCCCTGGCTGGTGTGGCTCAGTGGACTGAGCGCCAGCCTGTGAACTGAAAGGTTGCTGGTTGATTCCCAGTCAGGGCACAAGCCTGGGTTGTGGCCCAGGTCCCCCGGTGGGGGCATGTGTGTGTCTCACACATTAGTGTTTCTCTTTCTCCCTCCCTTCTCCTCTCTCTAAAAGTAAATAAATAAAACCTTTTAAAAAAAAGGCAATTCATTTTTACATTTCAAGTCAGAGTTTTGCTAGAATTTGAAAATGCCTCCTCTTACTGCCTGAGATTTCTTTTTCCTTCACTGGCATTTTGATCTTATTAAACGGTTGCACCTATACACAAAGGATGGTACTGTAATTTGTGCATATGTAAATCTACACACACACCAGGTGGGTTTATATCTTAGCTTTATCACACGCTGAGTTTGCAAGTGATCTTTTAGAGACTGTGTCCTCTTCTAAAAATGGGCATACGATGGTGCCCACCTCATGGGTGTCCAGGGTTAAATGGGATCTTGTTTATAAAGAGCTTAGCGCAGTGCCTGGCACGGTGTTAGCTTTGAATAAATGGTAGCTATTATGTGCATAGAAAAAAAAAAAAAGAATGTCCTAAAGTGTTGGCAGCGTTTATCTCTAGTGGGTGGGATTAGGGTTACAATGAATATCTATTTCTTTTGTAATCAGAGATAAAGAACAAGAAATGTTATTATTAACTTAAAAATCTGGCTTCGATTTTGTTGGAAGGAACTTCTATGTCTGTGTACCGGCCTTCAAGTAAGACAAGGCATCCGGTTTTATGCCAGGACTTTAAAGGCAGACACCACCCCTGTCCCCCAATCAGATCATGGGGACTGTAACAAAGGGAGACACCCCCAATCAGATAATAGGGACTATAACAAAGGGAGACACTTGGTCAGGAGTCCAGAGAAATTTTTCCTCATCCAACCCTGCAGGTCCCCTGACCGCTACTGTCTGGAGGGCGGGCAGGGGGACTTGAAGAAGGTAACTCTCAAATTATGGTTTTTCTCCCATTGGGTGGGCTATCCGGGACTCTTATCTGGAAACCTCTAACTCCCCAGGGAACCATTTGAGGAAAGGGACATTTATCCTCTGTTGGGTTTTTGCTCGGGCATCTTTGTTAGAAAATAAAACACACACTAGCCCACTTCCAGCAGGGGGATTGGAAATGTCCTGGTGTGGCAACCAGAACAATCCGAGGCCCGGAACCTTGGCTCTGGCTCTGGTGGAGATTCTTGACCACCAGCCCAGTGCCTGGGCAGCAGCAGGAGACAGAATTTCCTGGGGCTACAGGGCCCCCTTCAGTCCCCTCTTTGCTGCTGGGGCCATTCGCTGCCAAGCAGGAAGGGGCAGAGTGCCCACCCTCCTCGGATTATCTGCGGCACCATCAGCCTGCACTGGGCCGGCTTCTGAGCTTCCTTTCTCCTCCTTCCGCACCCTGGAGGAGGAATCCTGCTGCTGCCTCGGGAGTAAAATGCCGCCTCTGTTCGGGAGACAAAGAACAGAGCGGCTCCTCCGGGTCAGCTGTCTCTCCTTGGTTCCTCCAGGCATCTAGGAAGAGGGCCTTGGGGGTTACCCTGCGAGCTGCTGCCCTCCACACGGCGTTTTCACTGGAGCTGAACGGAGCACCTTACCTTAAAAAAACCCCCAAATAGCTCTTCTCTAGAAGATACTGATCTGCCCAGGGAGGTGAGGGCTGCGGGGGCGCACCGCCTGGGGACGCGGCCTGACCTCTGTATTCCTACCAGAGCTAGTAAGAGGCTGCGTGTGAAAACGGGTGATAATGTGTGAAAGCGCATGGGAGGGGACACGTGAACGTGTGTTCTCGGGTTTAAAAGAATGTGTGTGCTAGAGTGAGAGAACAAGTCACAGAGCATGTGGAGGTGCACACGTGAACCAAGGGGCATGGGGAGTGTGTGTGGGAAAGCATGTGGGTGCATGTGTTAAGTGTGTGAGAATGTGACAGTGTATACATGTACTAGCTAGAGCGTGTTAAGAGTGCGTAGAAGCGTGTGAGAGAATGTCAAAAAACGTGTCCTAGAGTGTGTGAGCGTACGAAGGGCAGCGAGGAGGCATGGAAGTGCACGTGAGTACTAACTGGTGCATGTGAAAGTTTCGTACTAGGATTTGAAGATGCATGTGTAGGAGTGTAAGTTTTAAGTGCAAAAGTATGTATGTAGAAACTGGTGTGGGAATGCGTTCGAGCGCCTGGAGTATGTGTGAGGGAGGCGCGTACCAGGGTGTGAGTCCGGGCAAGGACGCATGAGCAGGCGTGTGCCCCGGTGGGCGAGCGCGCACGTGTGCACTAGCGTGCGCGGGGCGCGAGGAGTCGCGGCACCGGGGGGTCGTTCGGGGCGGAGCAAAGGCAGTCGGGGAGTGGGCAGCCGCGCGCGTGTGAGTGAGCGCGTGAGAGTGCACGGGAGCGCGCGTGCGCACCGCCGCCCCCCGCTGGGTCGGAGCCGGTTGCCATGGGAACTCGCCGCGGCGAGAGTTAATCATTTCCTGTGGAAAGTGTGCGGGAGGGGCGGAGCGGGGCGGGCCGTAGAGGCGGCGGCGTGGACCTGCCTCCCGCCGGCTGGCGGGGCCCGGCCGAGCCCCCGGCGCTGCGGCGAAGCCGGGATTCTGCCTCCGCCAGGCCGGTGAGTTGGGAGCCCGGTGGGGGGCTGGGGGCGGGGTGGGCGCTGGGCGTCCCCCGGCCCGCTGATCGGGGTGCCGCGTCCGGGCCCACAATGTCGCAGGATCCCCCTGCCCGGCCCCGCTGAGGGGCGCAGGGACGACCGAGCCCCGGAGACCCAGCCCTGTGCAGTGCCCTGCCGCCCCTCCCGCGCGGTCCAGCCAGAGCCGGGGAACCTGGTCCAGAGCACGGCATGGGGCGGTACGTCCCCTAGGATCAGAGCCGCCTTGGGACCCCATTTCGATTTCATTGGCCCGGGAATGCCAAACCCTGCCAGGGAACCGCATGTCCGTCAGCGCCGCCTCTTCCCTTTGCAGAGGTGCCCCGCACCCGAGGGCTCCCTGGAAGGCTGCAGTTTCGGGCCCTCCCACCGCGTACGGTCCCTGGGCAGGTCGCTTCCCCCTCGCAGGGCCGGGAATGCGGGCCAGCCCTGGGATTAGGAAGGAGCGTCTGGGCAGTGGGAGAATTGAGCCATTGACAGCAGCAGCCTGGGGGGGCCCAGCAGGGAGAGCAAGCCAGAAGCCCCCTTCTTCAGCCCCCCGCTGTGAGTTACAGCAGAACTCTGGCGCAGTGAAGGGCCTGGTCCTGGAAGATTTTAAAGAGGAAGCTGTGTTTAAACACTCAAGTACGCCCCCAACCCCCAGCACACGAGTGTCACGGCTGCAGGTAGTGGCCGCCCCTGGCCTTTCACATTGCCTTGCTCCCGGTGTCAGGCTGGGCGCGGACCTCTCCTTGCCCAGGCCTATTGCCTGTGCCCTTGATAAAGTAGCCTTCTCCTTGGCGGAGGGGAGTCATTTGCCAAGAATGCAGCCTCAGAATGGAGCCCTGTGCTTTCCCTGGCTGGACTTGAGGGACATAGGGTGATGAGTTCTGCTGTCCTTAGGGACACGAAGGGAGCAGAGGTTTTGAACTCAGGATGTCCTGGAAAACCCATGACCGGTCACAGTGTGTAGGGGCGGTGCTAGCTCCTGTCCAACCTCCCTGACCTTCTGCCCGCTCTCCCAGGGAGACTAAGCCCTCCCCAGCAGAAGTCTCTGGGCAGTTGTCAAGCCTGTCCCTCAGTCATTGCAGTGTTCCTGGTCTGGAGGGGCGGGAAGTGCTGCAGCTCCACCAACAGGGCCTGAACCCCCAGAGGCAGTGCCCCGGTCCTGAAGCCAGCCCCCCTCTGTCTGCACGCACCCCTGGGGGGCGATCGCTGGAGAAGAAAACCTTTGAGTTCTTTGTATATGCCGGTATTGTTCTGAACGCTTCATATTTCCACTGTCTAATCGTTATACCGACCCTGTGTGGTGGACTTGTGCCCATTTTCAGACGAAGGTCATGATACCCAGAGAGGCAAAGTAATTTTCCCAAAGTCACACATCCAGTACGTAGCAGAGCCAGGGTCTGCACCAGCTTTTGGTCACAGCGACTCTGACCCAAGGGCCCCAGGCCCCACCCCGTGGGTGCTAGGTTGGTAGCAGCCCTGGCTTTGGGCTTGTTTGAGTCCTTGGTACTTTTGATCTTTACACCCCCCGCTGCTAAATTCAGCTGCTTTTTCCTCTTCAGGATCTTGCACACACCCTTCCTCTTTCTTCCTGATATCTTCCTGGCTGCCTCCCTGACTTCCCTTCCGCAAAGCCACAGAAATATTGTCTCTTCCTGTCCCTGCCCCTCGGACTTAGCGGATCTCCTTAAAAGCCTCTCCCTGCAACCGTGGAATTGACTTTCAGCACCCTGTTCAGCATGCAGATGGAGTCCGTCTCTCTCGCTCCGTGCCCATCGGGTAGCTGGGCATTGGGGCTGTTTGTGTGCCTGGCTCTGTGCCGAGCAGCCTGGAGAAGAGGCTGCCTGGCTGCTCCCCCTGGTCTCCTGTCCCTCCATGGAGCCAGCCCACATGCTTGGCTTAGCCTCTGCCCCATCCTTTGGCCCGCAGTCCTGCCCGTCACCCAGCGAGGCTGCACCTTGGAGCCTCCTCCTGCATGCTGTCTTCCTCAGTAAGGAAGGCAGGGACCACGGGCCCCTCGTCAGGAGCCTGGCAGTCTTCCAGGGTTCAGCTCTGTGGACAGCAGTCACCATGTCTTTGGGCCACTTGTCCCTGCACACAGTTCTTTTTTCTCTTGATGCTTCAATCATTCCTTCCCCTCTGCAGCCTAAGATGTTCCAATGGCTCCTAAGTACCACATCCTCCCGACGCAGCCTCTCCTTCCTCCCTAGCCAGACCTCCCCAAAGAGAAGGAAGCAGTGGCTTCCTGAGGCCCCTGCACACCCCTTGGTTTGCCCTCTACCTTGCTCCATGGACACGCTCCCTTAAAGAGCCCCCAGGAGCTCTCTTCCAGCTTGCCCCCTCTGAGGCATGGTTCACTGGGAAGTAACCACCCTCTCCTTCCCACTCACTGGTCACCTCTGGGCACTCTGCACCTGCCTGGAGCTCCTTCCACCTCGCTTCTCCACCTGTCCTTCCCACCTGGAGCAGACTCTTCCCACCCTTGGTTGCCTCCTGTCTGCCTGACCTTCGGTGATTTCATCCCCTGTGGCAGAGGGGCCTCCCAGCTCTGAGTCTGCGTATTCAGGCCTGCTCTCTTCCAAGCTTCTGTCTGAGGCTTTGCGTGCGCTTATTTCAGGGCATTCAGCCAAGAAGCCTTCGCTGGGTATTTGGTGTGGATGTAGCTGTAGCTCCGGGCTGGGTGCTGTGCGGCTGCAAAGATGAACCTGAGGGGAGCTTCCCCCTGGGGAGCGAGCCATAGAGGATCAGGAGAGATGGACGCTGTTCAGACAGATACCTTTGCTGCCTGGTAGAAAGCGGTCGGGGCAGTGATAGACAGGGAAAGTGGTCTTCGACCCAGGGAGAACCAGTAAGAAGTCCTTGGGTACTTCCAACTCCATTTTAAAATCAAAAGCAAACTCCTCATTTCCTTTCGGGGCTGACATGGTTTCTGGAAATGGAGTCACTATTGGTCTAAGTCTGGGCCTGTAGCTTGGTCACCTCAAATGCCCTCAAGGCTGTTTTGCACACAATAGGTGCTCAATAAAAATTTGTGCAGTGAACGGGGGAATTCTGCTTTGTTCATTTGCTCAGTTTAGGAGGGATCTATGGAGCTTTCTGTCTGGACTGTGCCCCCCACCCCACCCCGGTCCTCCCACCGCCCGCCTGGGTGCCTCCTTGCAGCCTGTTGTGACTGTGAAGGTTTGTTGAACTGTTTACCTCCCTCCCCACAGGGAGCTGTGAGGCCATGTTTCTCCTGATCAAAGAGGACTCCTGGCAGGTGCTTGGCACACAGCAGGCACTCGATAAATAATAATTAAACGAAGAATGAATGAATCTTTGTATCTCAACTCCTAGGCGGTTGCCTGCTGCGTTGCAGGCCTGGAGTGAGGGCCAGTGTGAATACGGGAATGAGCTGACTTCCAGAGAATTTGATATATAAACCTAACTTGTCATTGGCCACCGTCTGAGTCCCTTCTGATTAGGTTTGCAGAGGTGCCTTTGACTCATGCTTCCTCCTTGTGGGGCTGTGACCTGGCGCGTCTTCAAGCTGCCAGGCTCAGAGCCCCACAAGACCAGATGGGGATCTCCACGTTGCGCTGCAGACTTGCCCGATGGACTCCTTACCCCTTTCTGAGCCTCCCTGCCCCGAATGGTGACAGGCCCGTTTTTATTCCACGTGAGCCCGGTGCCCTTGGGGGACATGGGAGTTGGTGCAGACCCTCTAGACCTGGGCTCAGGCCAGGCCAGCCGTCCTCAATCTCTCCTCCCCTTGCTGTTTCCGCAGGCTGCTGGGGGCCCGGAGGAGGCTGCTGAGCCCCGGGCCATGGTCCAGTCCCGCCGGACCTGGAACCTGGGAGCCACGCCCTCGCTGCGCAGCCTGTGGAGAGTGGGCCGGGCCCCGGAGCCCGAGCCGGGGATGGCTCGCCCCGCCCCAGCCAGCCCGGCCGCCCGCCCTTTCCCACACACCGGCCCAGGGAGGTTGAGAACTGGTGAGTCCGCATTTTTAAAATGCCTCTTTATTTCCCTTCCTTCCTCCAGATACCAGAGATGAGAGCGAGGTTTCTCGCAAGTTCCTAGGCTCAGTCAGAGCTGTCAGGTAAATTACAGGGTCCGGCAGCCGGCGAGCCGAGCCGGGTGTGGAGTCGGGGCGTCAATCTCGCTGGGGCTGCTGCCCTGCGCTGCCTGTGCTGAGAATTCGCGGGCGCCGAGTTAAACTTTAACGCGGCCCCGAGAGCGGGCAGAGAGCGCTGCCAACTGCCACGCGGTCCCGGCCCGGCCAGGGGCCAGGTCGGGCTAGCTCCGCGGTCCGCCGGTCCTTGGCGGAGCGCTCAGGGTCCCCCTCCGGTTCCTGCCCGCAGCTGGTAAACAAGGTAGGCGAGGTGGCTGCCCGGCTCCCTGCGCGCCGCTGACACTTGATCCTGCCTGGGCTGGCCCGCGGACGGCGGGAGGAGTGGACTGAGGCTGCCCCGGAGCGGGGCCTGGCGGGGTTTGGGTGCCGTGCGCTCGGTTTTCGGCGCCATTCAGGTGGTGCTTACTAGGGGTCCCCGACAGCAGGTGGGCAGCGAAGGAGTTCCCGAATCTGCCCCCCTCCCTGCCCCGCTGGGGGAGCTGTCAACACCAGCTCTCCTTTCTGGGTCATGTCCCCTGGTGCCACCCGCGTCAAGAAGTGAGCAGCAACGCTGGTTCTGGGTTGGGGCGGGATCGTCGGGATTGCCAGGGCTGGGGAGCTGCCCTGGACCCTCTCCCGAGTTCGGCTGGAGCAGGTCCTCCTGGAAGTGTCAGGGCAGAGTGGTGTCTTCAGGCAAGATGCTTTCTGGTGTTTGCTATTTGTTCTTAATCTGCAGGGAAAGGGGCTTAGCTCACCAGCCTGCCTGAGCTCGCAGACTCTCCCCGACATCAGATCCAAGACTGTAGATGCGAAGAGGGGAAAACGGAGGCCCAGAGAGGGCGCCCAGCAAAATCCTCTTTGGTTCCCTCTCTCTCATTTGTGCCATCAGTGGCAGCCTGGGTGGTGCCCTCCAAGGTCTCTCTGTAGGGGACGGTGAGGCGGGGATGGCCCTGGGGACCGGCAGGAAAAGCTTAGGCTTAGGGGTCAGGTAGCCCCAGTTGTCTGGGAAGGACTGAAGCTAGTTTCTGCCCCACAAGATTGTCCTAAGGATTACAAATGGAATAGGAACAAGGATTGTTTTTCTGGTTTAAAAAAAAAAAAAACAAAAAACACCTGCCCTTGAAAAACTAAAAAACAAAAACCCAAAACAAAGTATAAACAAGGAAATAAAAATCACCTGCAGGCATACCTTGGAGATATTGTGGGTTCAGTTCCAGACCCCCTCAACAAAGAGAGTATTGCAATAAAGTTTAATCTTTTTTGCTGGTGGAGGGTCTTGCCTCGATTTGTAAAAAGCGTGGTATCTGCAGAGCACAATAAAACGAAGTGTGACAAAAAGTTGTCTAAGCTTGTCACTAAGCATTTCATGTAGTCCCTCCCAGTCTTGTGTGTGCACGTGTATGCATGTATGCATATAGGTCTATCACATGAGTATTATGAGGATTCTATGACTACACAGGCTTTTATCCGCTTCTAAAATTTGAGACAGGGGTCAAGCGAAATCCTGTGCGCGGAATCCTAGGCATAGTCCCTGCCACTGGGTAGGGTCTCTGCTAGCTTGGCTGGCCCCGAGCCGCCATCTTTCTGAGCGCCTGGCACTGTGTGAGCACTTTATGTGGGTCATGCGTTTTGTCCTCACCACAGGACTGTGAGTTTGGTTTCCTCTCCCCATTTTATTGACAAGGAAACTGAGGATCAAGGAGGGCAGGAAGGCCTGGAAGGCGCTTGGCCCCGGCTGGCATTTAGGGTATCATCCCAGCCCAGGGCGGCGGCTCTGCTGGCTGCCCGTGAGGCGAGCCCCCTCCTGCCCAGTCTGTCCCGCAGGCTGTGGGGGAGGTTGAGGTGGGGTGGAGGGGTGTCGTTGCCACAATCAGCCCTCTCCTCCCTCCGGTGAAAGAGGCAACCTGTTGGAGGCACAAGGGATGCACTTTAGCTGGTCCTGAGCGGGCTTTTGGAGGTCACAGGGACCAGGTCACCCAGCATGGGGTTGGTCTTAATGAAGGCAGGGGAGAAGTTGCCACCTAGAGGCAGCCAGGGTAATAAAGCCGTGGCCCTAGGGCGCACCGCCGATGATTAATTAGCACAGCTTGGTTGGCCTGGCTTCCTCTGCTGCTCTCTGCAGAGGGTGCCCAGGAGCAAGTGTGAGCTCCAGAGCCACTGCAGAGGGAGGGGGGCCCTCCTGTAGAGAATCTTGGAGTGGCTTTTGGTAAGAAAAGAGCGCAGCCCCTGCCCGGTGCCAGGCTCCCCTCCGTGCAGGGCAGGCGTGTGGGAGCACGTGCGTGCCTCCTCACCACTCCTGGGGTGGCTGGAGCGTGTGCAAGCCGGGCTGGCCACGGCCCTGCCCAGAGGTCCACGACCAGCAGTCGCAGGGCCTCACCTATCTTTCCTGTTCTGGGACAGGGCGCGGAAAAGACACCCCGGCCGGCAGTGATGAAGACCCTGGCGCCCGAAGCGCGGCTCGCCCGGCCCTAGCTCAGTGCCGAGCCCTCAGCGTGGACTGCACCGGCCCCGGGAGCCCCCGCAGGCTCTACCTGAGCGTGCAGGTAAGCACTGGGGGCTTCCGAAATGGGACTGGCTGGCCAGGTGGGTGTGGCTTTTTCCTCTCAGCTTTGGCAGCTGGATCTCTACAGCTTCTAGGCGGAAAGAGAGTCTGAGGGAGAGCCAGGGACCTGCCTTGTGCCTCTTTGCCAAGCGCCTCACAGCACATCCACCGTGAGCCTGTATAGATGGAGCAATTTGCTTTATTAGGTTATCTAAGGGGAAATCTCAGGAGATGACAGAAGCTATGCAGCCACACCCTGGCCAGGGCGGATAAAGTGGGAAAAGTGGGCCTTCTCTGAGGAGCTACTAGGAAGACAGGCAGGTTTTAAGGTAGCTGTTTATTCCCTCTCGGGTATGTGAGACCATCAGGCGATGCTTTAGAGGGGGCACTGTAAGGTAGACGGGGCTTCGCCAAAACCCGGGTACTTTTCTCTTGCAGTAATCACCAGGTGACTTTCAAAAGACAGACTTCACATATGTGTGGATATTTGGTTGTAGAAATAATACAGGATGATAGCAGTAAGAATAGCTACTATTTATTGAGCACAGACTTTGTGCCGGGCGCTGTACCATGTATCATATATCTCACGTCAGTCCTCAGAACAGTCTCAAGACAGTTAACTGTTTTATCTAAGTTTCGTGGATGAAGTAATGGAGGTTCAGAGAAGTTAAGTAACTTGCTCCTGGTCACACAGCAAGCTGGGATCTGAACCGCTAAATAGGACAAGCTTTATAACATGTGACGTAAAGAATTTGCACAGGGCAGAAAGGTAACACCCAGAAACTAAATGCCTCCGATATCCTGTATCTTTGAGAAATCCACTATTTAGAGTTGAATGTTTTATCTTTCCTATATAACCACTTAATTGTATGTATACATTTTAAAATTATTTATTCTTGCATACTAGTCTGTGGCTCTTTCCTTCAACAGTAAACGTTGGTGTTTCTTCACACACGTCAATATTTAAAGAACTACCTCATTCTTTTGAACTGCCACGTAATATTCTACTTCGGGGTTTACCATGAATTTCCTAACTGACCCTCTGTATTAGTTCTGATTGCAGTGGGCGCCTTGAATGTCTTCTACACGTTCATGCAGCTGCAGGGTTGAGTAATGAAGGATGCCCGGCTTCTGCACTTTGTCAGTGCTTGCATCTGTTAACATGTACTTGTGGGGCGCTTACTCTGTGCCAGGTGCTGTGCTAGGTGCTGACGCGCAGCAAAGAGGAGCTATAGACCTGAAAGTCTAATGGAGGTGCTGAGAGTCATCAAATGATCACGGATGTAGGAGTGGGAAGGGGCAAGGCCACGAGGCAGAGGCTGAGGATGAGGGACCAGAGTTACCTGGGCTCTGCGCATCAAGGAAGAGTGTGCACGAGGGGGCACACCTTGAAGGGCCGCGTGCAAATGGAGGGCAGATGGGGTGTGGGAAACTCTCATGCCCTTTGAGCATGTCCTCCCTTATGCAGACAAAAGTCCTGGTCCCGGGTGGCAGCTGGCCCCAAGCCTTGATCTGAACATGGGTCCCAGGAGCTTGATGTTACTTCAGAGACAGCCTTGGGCTTCAAGGCTTTTCTGGGCCTTCTGAGAACTGAACCAAATGGTCCTGTTATCTGTAGGTTCTGTGAGAAAAGCAGGTCTGGTACGAGAACAGTTAAAGAAACCAGAAAGCCTTTTTTTTTTCCTTTCTCTTGGGCCACTGGTAGTTAAATCGGGAGGTGGTCAGAAACTGGCTGCTTGGAGCTGGGCGGTGGCTCTGTTCTTGACTTTTGATTATGGGGTGTTGGGCTGTGGTTGCAGCGATTCCTGGGGTCAGCAGATCTTCCCAGGAGCCCCGAGGAGCTCCAGCCAGCAGCCAGTATTCCATGTTCGCATCTTTCTGGGCCCTACAAAGCTCTGTTACGTTGATAGGTCCTTCAAGGTCGGGGATGTGGGGCTGCAGTAGGGACCCAGACACAGGGAGGTGACTTCAGGCTTGGCGACCCTCCCCACCAGCCTCTCAAACAGCGAAAACCTGAGACTGTCCCTGTGGAGGCACGGTAGAAATTCCCAACCCCCTGGGGGCCGTCTGCCCTTCCTGTGGCTTGGCCAACAGGCCAGAAATAGTGTAACCTTTGCTCTGGCCGGCAAATGGAAACTTCCAGCTGCCGGCCTTTGCCGCCACCGCTGACAAGCCTGCTCGTGATGGTGTGGCAGTTGGTCAAAGGGTGGGGACGAAATAAAGTTGGCAGCATTTTCCTAAATACGAGAGATGGGCTCTCCGCCCTCCCTCCTCAAGCAGAACGTGAGGTCGAGAGAGGGAGGGAGTAGACTGAAAACTAAGTAACCTGGTGATGTCACTTTCCACTTTTTTTCAGTTCCCTTTATTGGCTTTTTGATGCTAAAAGTAAAAAATTTGAAGACTACAGAAATAATATAATGCTACCTGGGGTGCAGCACTTAACATGTGTCAGACACTTTGATTATTTGCCTACCGTGTCATCCCGGTTACTTTTTACACCAGCTCTGTGAGGCGGGTGGTTGCTACCTTCTCTACTTTAAGAACAGGGGCAATGAAGCTTCAGGGAAGGGAAGGGACTTGCCCAGAGCCACACGGCCCCCAGGAGGCAGGGAGCCCGCCAGCCTTTCCGACTGCAGACCCGGAGCATGTTTAAGACCGCAGCACGCGTCTGTGTCATTTTGGAACCATGGTGGGCACAAAGACACACAAAACAGGCCTGGAATCCCTCTTCCCAGGTACCTTCAGTTGAGGTTCAAAAACAAAACAGAAACTATGGGTGTTTAGAAGGTTAAAAATGCAAATGCCAGCCAGGTTCAAAATGAAATGTAAAGTCTTCTTTCCCTCTTACCACCTTCTGCTTTATTCCCTGCCCCCCCCCCCTTAATTCTCAAAAAAGTTTAAATGATGCATCAGGGAGATGCATCACCTGACCTCCCAGGGAGAACCAAGCTCCTTACATTTCCCAGGTGGTTTTTTTCGAGGTGTATTTTATTTCTCTTACCCTCAAATGGGATTGCACTTGGTGTGAGGTTCTTGCCTCGGGCGTCTTTCTGTGTTAGCTGCAGGTTATGTTCCCTGGAGGAAAGACTTTCTGTCTCTCACCTTCCCCTCCCCGCCGGCCCAGCCGCTGCTCTGCCCAGCCTTCTCTGCCTGGGCTCCTCCTTGACCAGGAGACGGGCCACGGAGGGGTGGGCTGTGACCTTTCTCTGCTTGCGTGGACCCGCGTGGCCCCTCCTTGGCAGGCCGGTGCCATGGGGAGCTGGGGACAGTTGACACCATGGTGGGGTGCAGTCGCCCAGTGATTGCCACGGGCCTGGTGAGGCTGTGGGCCTGAGCTGAGCGCTCAGGGCTGCCGCTCTGGGGGCTCATGCGCCGTAGGGTCGGGTGGACCCTACGGGAGGAATCTAGGCGCCCAAGAACGCTTTTTGCTGGTGGAGAGGGCCGGTGGCTGATGGGCGCCAGGGGAACGCACGGCCGCTGTCCTGCCGCAGGGTCTGGGCGCATTTTCTTCCAGTCTCCCGGCCTCCTTGTCCCCACTGACCTGCACAGTGAGGGGTGGACCTGCCGGGCTGGTCTTTAGCAGCTCCAGGGGTGCAGCATCCTCCAGCTCGCGGGCATCCCTCCCCGCCGCAGCCCCCTTCACGGGAGGATTCTGGTTGTGTCTTGGCAGCAGGCCCTGCAGGACAAGGGGTGCAAGAGCAAGAGTCAGGGGACGAAAGACGAGAAGCTCCTGAAGAGGCAGGCGCCGGCCCCCAGGCGGGACCGGGAGGCCCAGGAAGCTGGTGGCACCATGAATGTAGAGAAAACAGGTAAAAGAGGACTGCTCACTGGCCTGGAACGGCCTGGCTAAGGCTGGCGCTGGAGGGGAGGCTCTGGGGGCATCTGAGCTGTCCCCACACACTGTCCTTCTCGCCAGGAGGCAGCCCATCCAAACCCTGGACGCTGCGGCATGGAGCTCAGAGACCCCAGCCCGCCCAGCCCTCCTCCTGGGGCCCCGCCTCCCAGCACCGCTGGGGCCCCGCTCGCTTGCTCGGTGATAAGAGGCTTTGGCCAGCACGGGCTGGGGTTGAATTTCCCCGCTTTTTGTCTTTTCCCCAGCGTCTGTCAAAAGCAGGGCGACGGGGAAAAGATGCCACCGTGTGCAGAGTGGCCTGACCACTTCCCCTCGTACCCGTGGTCCCACCGGGGACCCAGGGACCCTAGGACAGGGCCTTCCTCCACTGCCTCGAGGCCGAGGGAGAGGGGCTGGTGGCTCCACTCGTCTCTGGCAAGGCTGACTGGTTCTGGAAGATTCTATGGGCCCCTTTCGTGGGATTCCCCGGAGGGAAGCCTGAGTCCAGCGGTCACTGGGAAGGAGCACCCTCAAGGAGCACAAGGGGGAGGCGAAGGGCGTGCGGAAAGAAAAGCGTTGGTCTTTCTCGTGTTCCCCTCTTCCTGTCACCAGAGGTTGATTTGTGTGCCTGAACTTGCCTTGGGGTGGGAGCATCGAATCCCCCTCTGAGTCTGTGCCAGAGACGCGTTTGTGCGCCCGTCTGGGCCTGGCACGCTGGTGCTCCGTGGCAGGTGCCAGGGTCTGGCCCAGGTCCGGGCAGACAGGCCTTGGGGAGGGAGACCTCGCCCAGCCAATCAGGTGGCCTCTCCTAATTGGCTGAGAGGAGAGAGGCCCCTTGTAGTCAAGAGTGAGGACTGACTTTGTCCGGGCGGCCAGGGTGGGGCCTGCGAGGAGCCGTGCCCAGGCGGGGTGTCTGAGACACACACTGTTTTGAAAACTGACCTACTAAGAGGTGTGAGGCCTCCTCCGTGTAAGGTCCTGTCTGATCGCTTGTCCCCAAGTGCCTTTTGGATCTCCCACTGTCCCTTAGCTTCTTCAAGGTCCTTTCTCCCCCAAAGAGCCCTCGCCAGGCACCCTTGCAGCTGCCCCGGCGCAGGGACGCCATGCTGAGGTTGGGATGGACCCTGTGGCGCGTGGGCTCTGCGGGTGTCGCGGAACCTTCTGCGAGACGAGCCGCATCCCAGGCAGGCAGGGCTCTTCCGTGTCCTGTTGGGTGACACCCACTGATACCTGCTCATCCCTCATGGCACCCAGGCTGCTGTCCCAAGGGTGCCTCTTTGGGCAAGGACCGTTGTCCTTGTTTCTCAGCCCCTGAGGGGCCTCTCCCGTACATCTCTTCACTGCCAGAGGCAGCCCTTCCCGAGCCCAGGGCACCCCCCCAGCTCCCGCCGCAGTCTGCCAAGGGCTGAGGGCCAGGCCGGTCACATGCTGCCTGTGGCGGCAGCCCCGTGGGCAGGCCTGGAAGCATCCGTCTGACCTCACTCTTTCTAGAACAGAGCAGAAGCTGGGCCAACTGTGGGTGACATGCATCTGTGTCATATGCAGGCCACATGGCCAGGGCCACTGGCCAACCAATGGCTGCCCCTGCTCCAGCTCTCTAGAGGGCCTTTTGTCAGAGTGGTTCCAAGGGGCGGGGAGCGGGACTTCTCACCGCCTGCCCCTCCTGCGGACGGACTGCCGGGAGGGTCTGCCCCACCGGGAACCTGCTCCCTCCACCCTCCCCGCCCGGCCCTGCAGGCTGCCCTGTGGCTTCTCTGCCATCCTGGTGAGCACACTTGCTGCCTCTGTGGGTCACAGCTGCCAGCGGGGTGTGTGACTTCAGGTGCAGGCGGCTTCCTTCACAGACCCCGGGGGCCCCCAGGGCTGTGGCTCCAGGACCTCTTGTGGGGACACCCAGAAGCCCCAGGGCTCTGGGGTCAAGTGGAAGCTTGGGGCCAGCAGGCGCTCCTCTTCCACTCCCCCCCACCCCCCGCCCCAACTCCCGACACTTCGTTCTTGGACACTTCCTTCTGTCTCTGGGGGCTTTGCCCTTTGGCCCTCTCCTCCTCCCTTCCCTCCCGCGGGGCTCCTAGCAGAGACCAGGGCGGTCCAGGTGCCCTTGAAGCGAGCTCTCACGAGCTTCCTACCTAGGATACAGGCCTTGACTGTGTCTTTGCCCTCCGTCCATCTGTCTGTCCCCCTCCTGCTCCTGGTGGCAGGACTGTGTTAGGCTGTGGCAGGAGCCAGACGCAGGTTGGAATCGGCACCGCGCCCCCCCGCCCCCCACCCCCCGTACTAACACGTCCTCCTGCCCGTGCAGTCCCTGCACTCAGTCCGCCGAGTGCAGCTGTCGGCCCCAGAGCAGACCTGTCTGTGTTCCTGTCCGCGTGTTGTGTCTGTCTCCAGGTTCTGGTCTGTCTGTTCCTGGCACTCCCTCCTCTCCCTCCCTCTCCCTCCCTCTCCCTGAGCAGGCGGCCACGCCCTGCGGAGGGCGGGGCTGGGGGCACAGCGGGAGGTAGACTGGGCATCCCCCCCCTTCTCCACTCTGGGGAGAGTTTGGCGTCTAAAGAAATCCTGTCCCCCGAGCACAGTGTTTTCGGGGGAGGTAACCCCGACGCCTCAGCGGCTGTTGGAAGGCAGGCCTTTCTTAGTCGCGGTGACTCGCAGGCTGGCCACGGAGAGGGTATCGCCCATCAGACCTGGAACCCACGCTCTGAAGGGAGTCTTCAGGGAAGGTTGCTCGCCTGAGCCCTGACCCCGGCAATTCCAACCCCCAGAAGCTGCCCTGCGGAAGTGACTTCCTCCGAGGCAGGCCCCGGAGCGCTGAGGCTCACCCCGCTGCTGCCCCCAGCCCTCGCCCTGCCCCACCCTCGCCCTCACCCTCATGCCGGTCGGCCCTGCCCGGCGGGCCCCTCTCCTCAGCCAGGCGGGGTCCTCTGCTGCCCTGCTGATCGGCCCCTACTTTGCTCATAGGTGGGCGGCTCTTTGGCAGCGGGAGGTGCTCGAGCCTGTCGGGGTCCCCAGGTGCGGTCCCCATGGTGCATAAGATGGTGGAGGCCATGTCCCAGCTGCAGGAGGAGAAAGCCCGGCTGCAGGAGTTGGCAGCCCTACGGGAGAGGCTGGCCCTCCAGGACAGTGACCAGCAAGCCACATCCGCCCAGCTGCAGAACCAGGTACCTGGGGAGGACGGGACGGGCAGACGCCACTGCCCACCAGGGAGCAGGCCGGAGGACATCCCCTGGGTCACCTGGACCCCTCCAGGCCAGCGGCACAATGGACAGCTGGGGCCTCGTCTCCCAGCTTGGGAACGCACGAGAGGGCGCGGTGGCGCGAGTCCGAGTCCCGGCCCCCCATCCTGGTCCCCCGTGTGCCCCAGGGTTCCCAGGGGCCGGGACCTACCTTTCCCAAGTGTCGGGCAGCGCAGGGAGACGTGAGAGGAGCAGAAGGTGTAGGGATGCTTCCCGCCCTGCGTCCACCCCATCCAAAGTCATTGCAGAGGTCACCCCACAGAAAACTGGCAGGCAAGGAGGGGCCAGCGTGAGTGCACGTGGGAGGAGGCAGCTCTCCGACCTCTGGGGGCAGGGAGAGCCACGGGTGGGTGTGCTGTGAGCCTCGTCTTCTTAGTTCCCTGGCTGGGACGGCCCTTGGGGACCCTCAGCGCTTGCTTTATTCTCTACTCCCCCCACCCCCTCCATACACGGGCCCCAAGGCCCCTCCCCTTGGGCTTAGCTCCCCCTCCCATTGTCATGTCTGTCTCTCTTGCCGTGTCTGACCCTCCCCACTTCCCCGGGTCTTCAACCCCGTCTGCCCCATCATCCCTGCGTTGGGTCGGGGCCTGCTCTGTGGAAAGCCCTGCCCTTGGGTGGAGCCAAGTTCTTTCTCTGGGGTCACGCAGCATGTGGCCCTTCTCTTGACTGAACATCGCCAAACACTGTGGCTTGTTCTCAGTTCCAGGGGGCAGTTGATTCTTTTTTTTTAAGGGCAGCATTTTTCCAGCTTATGAGTGTGTCCTGCTCTTCAGAACTATCTGTCTTGACCACCAACAGCCTCCTTGGGGCGTCCCTAGTGCCTGCGTCTCCCTCTCCTACGCGGACCCCGTTGTTTGCTGCCTTTGGGCCCGTCTGCCCCACGAACAGGGCCCCTCCGGGCAGGCGTGACACCACAGCCCTGCCTCACTGTTGGCCCCTGCGGTGCCCACCTGCCCCCCTCCCTCCAATGTTTGTTGGGTGCCCAGGGAGACGGGTGCCGAGCTGAGGCCTGGAGGTGTCCAGGGAGACAGGCACACCCTCGCCTGCGAGGCTGCGGTCTGGGGAGGATGCAGGTGGGTCACACGCGCCCAGGTCAGGGGGAGCACCAAGGGCTCTGAGGGGGGCACACACACGCGGCATGGGGGCTGTGCCGGGGCTTTGTCCGGAGGTCAGGGCCTCGGGAGGGGGTCGGGGTGGCTGCCTCGAGAAAGCGACACTGGAGCTGAGGTCCGGTGCAGAGTGGAGGAAGTGTCTGAGCTGAGGGAACAGGTCCGTGCAAAGGGCCGGTGGCCAAAGGAGCAAGATGAGTACAAATCCCTTTTATAAAATGGCTTAGTATTTGCATACTTCCTCTCATATACTTTGAATCATCTCTAGATTAATTATAATGCCTCATACAAATGCTATGTAAATAGTTGTTATACTGTGTTACTCAGGGATCAACTTTCTGGATTTTGATTTCCCAATATTTTAAACCTGAGGATGTGAAACACGAGGATATGGAGGGCCGGCTGGACACGGGTGGGACCAAGGCCCGTGTAGCTGGGCGCGCATGGGGCAGTGCCACGCGGCCGCAGGGTGGTCGCAGGCCCGCCCTGCAGGACACGCCCTGTGGGAGGCACATTGGGCCCCTGGAGCGACCTCCTCAGCTCTTCCTTCCCTGACCTGCCCCCGGTTAGACGGTCCAGGCTCTCCACTGTTCAGACACGTCACTTTGTTTTTAAAGAGCTTTACTGAGCTATAGCTCACTTACCATAAAATTCACCTCTTTATAGGTGTGCGGCTTAATGGGTTTAAGTATATTCAGACGGTGACGCAACCACCACCGCTGTCTAATTTCGGAACATTTTCATCACCCCGAAAAGATCTATTAAGTCACCCCCCACACCCCCCAGCTCCTGGCAACGGCTGATCTGCTTTCTGTTTTATGGATTTGCCTTTTTGGGAACATTTCATGTAAATGAAATCATAATAACACATGGCCTTTTGTGACTTTGAACAAGTTTTTTTAAGAAAAATTCTCCCCCTTAATTAGCAAAATCTACTTCTTAGAGGGGGGAGTTGAAGGTGAAGCATCAAAGCCTCTTTGGTGTCTTTGAGCCCCTGCCTCCCCTCACTCTCCCCTCCCTCTCCCCTCCCCCGCTCGTCCTGACGACCTGGAGAATTTGGAACGGCGCCCGGACTTTGCTCACTTTGGTTTATCCTCAAACATTCTGACTGCTGGCTCTTTCCTGACAATTCCTCAGCGCACACACCTGAAGCTGCAGCCTCTGAGCCGCCGTCTGGAGTGTCCTACCCCGCGGAGCTGTGGCCAACTACGTGGGTCTGGAGCTGGGTTCCTATCTTGACTTTGGCACTACTCGTTAACGGTGTGACCTTGGGCTGGTCAGTCATCACTCAGCACTGCGATTTCCTCGTCCGCACAGGGACCTAATGATGGGACCCGATGAGATGACCCAGGGTCATTGGCGGGGCTGCCATCAGCCCCGTCGTTACTGGGAAGAGTTTTGAGTTTGGAATCACAGGGTCACGAGTCTGGTCCTGGCTTTGCCACCCACTGGCTGTGCCGCTGCAGGAAGTCACTTCCTGCCTGAGGCTGCATTTCCAAGTCTCTATAAACGGGGACCAATAAGTATTTGCTTTGTGGTTATCAAGCAGATCAGTTGTGAGCCTGGACAGAAAAATAGATGGCAAACTGTGAAGCGCTGTGTCTCGTGAGGGCCACTCCTGAGTGCCTGGTGACCTGCCGGCCTCGCTGTGGTTTGACAGTGAACTTCCTGGTCTTCTAAATGCTGATCGTCTAAGGAAAGCCGACGGTGGGGTACTGTCCGCCTCGTTCTCTTGGTGCCTTGTCCTTGGCCTTGTCCAGCCTCACCTTCCCAACGTGGCTTCTCTTCCTGAAAGGCAGTGTTAAGGGTGGTTAAGGAGGAGGGCTCTGCAGCGGGGGGGTCCTTCTGGGGGACCCCGAGTTACACTCCTATGTCCGCCACCTAGCGGTCAGGTGACCTTAAGCAAGTTGTGGAACCAGAGATTCATTTAATCTCTGAGAACCTCAGTTTTTCTTCCTGTAAGATGGGGATAATAATAGTACCTACCTCAGAGGATTGGGGGTTCAAAGTGTTGATCTCATGAAGTGTCCCTGCCCTGCTGGCGTGGCCGACTCAGTGACCGGGGCTGCTGTTGTCCTTGCCGCAGCCTGGGTTCGTGAGGGTGGTGTGCGACACTCCGGCCTCCCATGGGTAAGTGTCTGGTGGAGACTTTTGTGCTTATGGGGAGCCCGCCATGCTCCTTGTGGGGAGCAGTCGGACCAAAGGTCACCTTCTCAGTCCTTGAGCACCCAGCTGACCCAGGCCTCAGAGCGCCACTGCTCTTGGTCTGGCCACGAAGGGAGGCTGTGGCTAGTTTGCATGACCCCCCCGATGTTGGCAACAGCCCCAGGTGATGTCCCAGGGGCTCCCAGCGCCCCGCTCCCTGGAGCCATGGCCCCATCATACGGGTGCGGAAGCCAAGGGGCGGCGAAGTGGAGGCTTGTCTGAGGTTGGGCGGTGGGCAGGGCGATGCCCGCGGTAGAGCCTGGGCACTCTGGCCGGGGAGCGCGCGCTTTCCAGCCGCCCCGCAGTGGCAGGACTCGAACGTAGGAACTTGGCAGTGGAGGCAGGGCCGGATGGACCCGGCCAGGCCTGGTCAGCGGCCGTGGAGCCAGGAGTCAGGTCTCCCGGAGAGCGGGTACGTTGAGGGCAGGGTGGAGTCCTCCTTGGGGCTGCCCCTCTGGCTTTCGGGCTGTTTCCTCGGGGCCCGGTGGGTCCCAGGCCCTCTGGCCTCCCCCTCTGAGTGAGGCCTCAGCCTTGCCGCTGGGGGAGCCTCCTTTCCCGAGGAGACACTTCTGCTGGTGGCCAGCACAGCGCGAAGTGCAGGCTGACTGCGTTGAGAAAACAGACCTGCGCAGGGCAGCCCTGCCCCCGGGGAGCCGCTTCCACTGAGAGATACAAACGTCAGGCCCCAGGTCCCTGCTCTTCCAAGGCCCCTCTGTCCCAGGCTCGTGACTCAGTTTCTCTGGTGGACGGGGCGCCAGGGCCTGGAGAGGGGTGTTGCCCAAGCCCAGCCTGGTCCCTTCCTCACCCCTGGGGCGGACACTGAGCTGCCTTGGAGCCCATCACAGCAGCCTGTCAGGAGGCTGCTTTGCACTTGGAGTGCGTCTTTGCTGGTACTTGCAGTGGTTACTGAGTATCTGCTGTGTGCTGGCCTCCTGCTGGGGCTGGGGCGCGGGATGAGCAATGGAGAGGGTCCCTCCCCTCTTTGCGGACACATGCAAGCACCGTTGCTGATGCAGAGCTGTGGTGGGTGTGTGATGGGGGTGTCTACTGGGGCCCCCTCCTGGGGAAGTCCGTCCTCTCTCGTGAGGCTCCCCCTCAGCCCCCCACTCTCTGCCCTCGGCTCCGAGCCTGTCTGCCGTCTCCCATCTGAGCTCCTGCTGGTGCCTCCGTCTGTCTCTTTGCTCATTGTTTTCCTGACTCTGAGGCACCTTCCCCCCAAGACACCCTGAGGCAGACCCCTCTGGCAGAGGACAAGGGTCCCACTCCAGGGCAGCACAGGGTCTAATTCCCCAGCCCCAAAAGGGCCTTGCCTGCCAGGTGCAGCCATTGTGCCTCTGACCGACCGCCCCGCAGTGTCAAACCCTGTCCCCTTCTGTCCTAGACAAGCCAGGAGATGACTGAGGGCCTGGTATCTTGGACAAAAGGGGTCGTTTACAGCCTCGTCTTCAGCCTCCCACCCACACCCTCTGCCCCTTCACAGCCACACCCTTTTGGAGCGTCCCTCAGGGTTCCAGGCAGAACCCGGGAGCACCTGGGGTTCCAATTGTGATGCAAGAAGGCAACAGGAGCCGGGCTGCAGGCAGGTGGCAGGTGGGCATCCTCACACCCCAGGTAGACCCTGGACAAGCCCACTTTCATGGCAGCGGGGTCTGAGTGCCAGGCAGTGTGCTGGGGACAAGTGAGGCCAGAGCACACCCAGCCGGTGCTGAGGACACAGCCTGGCTGGGGCGCCCATTCTGTGCGGACGGATGGCCCTGGGGTGATTGCTGGGGTAGGGCAGTGGGGTTCGGGGGCCCCAACCTTTCAAACGGAGGCAGACCCACCTGTTTCAGGGTGAAAGGGGGTGCAAGAAGAATACATATTTTCTGAGACTCAAAAATTAGTGAAAAGCCTAAATTGGTCAAATATAATTTCACGGTCTAGAGACCTCTACTTTTTGGTGCTGCTCACAGGGTTTTGTTTGGGGGATTTTCTTTGACTTACTGTGTCGAGGGGCCTTCCCCCGCTGCCATTTAAAACTCCTGATCAACACGACGGATGAGTGCCCGATGGTCTGCGTGTGCACCTGCTGTTGCGTGCCGGAGCCTTCCCTAAGGTTGGCGGTCCAGGTGGTTCCCAAGTTCATGGCTAAGGAATGAAACACTGCCTTGTGCAGATTGTCCCTCTGTCCCATCTGGGGCCAGGGAACTGATCACCCCTCCCACCAGGCTCTTAACAGGAGGGGGCATTGGGAGGGTGCAGCGAGGCGGCATGAGCTGTGCCCCCTGTGTGGCCCATAGCCTGGCACACTGCTTGGAGGGCTGTTAGGAATGGAGCCCACTGGGACCACCCTGGTCCTGTGGTCACCTGGCTGTGCCCGTAGGTCACCTGCTTGTCCACTAGGACGACTGGGGCAGCCTGGTTCAGCCGCCCAGCCCCTCTCTGGGTCTGTGTCTTGGAATCCTCGTCCCCAGCCATGAGTGCGCAGGCTGGTGTCCTGGCCTTGCCTCAGAGGTCGGGCGGGGCCCATGGCTGGCTGGCCGGCCGGCTCACAAAGCCACAGGCCTGGCTTGCGGCTCAGCCGCCTTCTCCCGCCCGAAGACAGGCGCTCCCATCCGCGCTGCCCACACGCTGTCGACGGCCCCTCAGCCGTCTCGGGAGGTTTCACCCCCCCACCACCAAGAAATCCCAATGCCTGGCCTCTCTTGAAAGGTCAGGAGTTTGGCGACACAGCCTGTGTCCCCCTGGCTGTGGGGGGTGCATGGTGGCTGCCTCCTTCAGGTGCATCTCGGGTGTTCAGTCCTGCACCGCCCCTCACCTGCCTTAGCGGGCGGGCCCCGGGGGCAGTGGACTCTGTCACCTGTCATTTACAAATAAGAACCCAGTGTGTCGTGGTCTGCTGTGTAGGCGGCACCTCCTAAGGCTCTGCAGAGCAGGTCCGACTCTCGCTGCTCCTTTTCCAAGCTGTTGGGCAGCCATCAGAGGCTGCTCTGCAAGAGAAAGGGCGCCCATATCCAGGCCAAGGCCGACATCTTTGTCCGCATTTTGGGTTCTTTTCCAAGGAGAGGTTCCTGATGCGGAACCAGCAGGAGGACGGTTCCAGGAAGGGTCTCCACCCTGGGATCTGCTCTCGGTGCAGGGGTGGGGGTGGGGGTGGGGGCTGGTTTCCCGCCCAGGGCTCTGGCTGAGCCAGTCACCCTTGCCTCCTGATGGGGCGCACACCCGCTTCTCTTGCGAACAGCCTCCTCCGGCTCTAACTTTCCTGCGAGGCAAGGAGGCAGGCTGGGAGCGGGGGTGGATGATGCTGGTTCCAGGTGCACCCTGGTCACTAGCAGGCCCGCCCCCACAGGCGGCCTCCCCAGGAGCCACTCAGTGTGGACAGTTCTAGGGCTGGGCAAGGACGGATCCAGATTTTATAGTGCCTACAGTTCATGCAGTTTGGGGGGTCCTTTTAAGAAAAAAGAATATAGAGTTACAAACACAAAACTAGATACAGGCCTTAGCAGGGGCCTGTGTCTCCTGAATCTCTGTGAGCTTCCTGCTGCGTGAGCCCCAGGTGGCACAGGGATCATCTCTGCTGCATTTCCCCCCAGAATTCCCCGCGAGCCCAGGCTGGCTAGGTCCTGCGGTGACGGTCAGGACCAGGCCAGGTGTCCCTCACCTGGAGTCCCAGGTGTGGCCTGCTGCGTGAACACAGGGAGGGCAGGGGCTGAGGCCTGGGTGTGGGCTGGAAGTTAGGATCAAGGCTCAAGGGGACCCTGGCTTTGTACCGGCAGGTGGAAAACCTGAAGGAGAAGCTCATTGGCCAGGCCCAGGAAGTGAGCCGCCTCCGGTCGGAGCTGGTGAGTCCAACCACGCATCCTGCGTGGGGCGGGTGGGGGCGGGGCTGATGGGCCCTGTGCAGACAGGCACCTTCTGATGAGGGGTGTGACCCGTGCTGCACAAGTGGGGGAGTACTTATCACTCGGCACTAGGTCCTCGGAGGTCATGGGACCCCTGAGGGGAGGGAGGTGAATGCTCCTTTGCTGAAGTAGAACGGGAGTGTGAGCTTTGTATAAGTGTGAACTTTGTATAAATGTGACTTCTGTTACTTTCACACTCAGGAAAATAGAATGAAAGGGGTGGGTGCTGCTGGGAGCTGCACCTGCCTCACCACCCTCTTGATCTCTCTCTCCTCTGCCTTCACCCTTATTTCTCTCTTGAGCCCCTTCTCTCTCCTCTCCATCACTCGCCTTTTTCTTTTCTCCTCTCTGTTTTTCCCCCGCCCCTCCCCCTCTCTCCCCTGCCCTGGCATTCTCTCCGCCCCGCACCCTCCTTGCTTCCCCTGATCTGCCCTGGCCACATGCCCCCCTGGGCTGACCCTGCAGGGAGGCACGGACTTGGAGAAGCACCGGGACCTGCTGATGGTGGAGAATGAGCGACTGAGGCAGGAGATGCGGCGCTGCGAGGCCGAGCTACAGGAGCTGCGTGCGAAGCCGGCGGCCCCCTGCGCAGGCTGCGAGCACAGCCAGGTGCGCCCAGGACCAGGTGGCCCCACAGGGCCCCGTTCCTAACAGGGGCCCCAGCTCCTCACAGCGACGCCCCGCCTGCTTGTCTGCCTGGCCTGCCTCACACACGTCCTGGCCTCGTCTCCCGTCTGCAGGAGAGCGCCCAGCTCCGGGACAGGCTGTCACAGCTCCAGCTGGAGGTGGCGGAGAACAAAAGCATGCTGTCAGAGCTGAACCTGGAGGTGCAGCAGAAGACCAACCGGCTGGCCGAGGTGGAGCTGCGGCTCAAGGACTGCCTGGCAGAGAAGGCGCAGGAGGAGGAGAGGCTCAGCCGGCGCCTGCGCGACAGCCATGAGACCATCGCCAGCCTGAGGGCCCAGTCGCCGCCCATCAAGGTGAGCCTCGGCCCGGCGGCCCTGCGCAGAGCCCGTGCAAGCCTGGACTCGGCCTCGCGCTCGGCCACTGGTCCCCAGCGCTGGGCTGGCGCGCAGGTGCGGGCGTGAGTGGATGAAGGCAGCCTTCCAGCTCTGCGCTCAGTCTCTCTCTGGCCCTTCCCCCTCTCGCCATCCAGGGCCAGGCACCTGGTGGGCCTCCGGCAACCAATGCTCGAAGTGCCCACTGCGGGCCAGGCGTGGACGTAGGGCATCGCCCGGTCCCACCCTCATCTTTGCTCTTCTGTCTGCTCTGTGCCCGGCTGGGGCCACAGCCTGGCTCACAGTGGGCTCATTAAGACGAGAAGATTGCAGGAGGCCCGTGCAAGATTCTGGAAAGCCAGGACCTCGTGGCATCTCTAGTTTTTTCCAGGCTCTTGGTGGGATGTCCCTGAGGATCCCCCCGCCCCCAGGCCAGCTGTGTCTCAGGGCCCCAGAGTGAGGTCAAGGTGCCCTGCACCGCCATGTACCTGTCCCTCTCTTGCCTGCAGTATGTCATCAGGACGGTGGAGGTGGAGTCGCCCAAGACCAAGCAGGCCCTCAATGAGTCCCAGGCCCGGAACCAGCACCTGCAGGAGCAGGTGGCCATGCAGAGGCAGGTGCTGAAGGAGATGGAGCAGCAGCTGCAGAGCTCGCACCAGCTGACCACACAGCTCCGGGCGCAGGTGTGCAGGCCGTGTGGGGGTGCGCGTGGCTGGCGGGGAGCAGAGGTCAGCCTTTGGTGCAGTGCAACAGGCCTGGGCTGTGGTCCCTCCTCTCCCCGCTGACCGTGTGACCAAGGGTCAGCTTTGTCTGAGTCTGTCTTTCCTCATCTATAAAATGATGTGATCCCAAAGCCCACCCCACAGTGGTGCTCAGGGGCAGACTCGCAGGGGGCTCTTCTCACAGGGCTGAGCGCACACGCCTAGTCAGTATCACAGCAAACACTCTCCCTGCTGTCCTGGGGCTTGTGCACCTGTTATGTGCCAGGACACAGGTTGGTGCTGGGGCGACGCAGGGGAGTAGCTGCACGGGGCACTCAGCCCTCCTGGCACCCGCCTGCCCCCCTCCCTCCTGAGCCCCACATACTGAGCTGCTTCTGGCCTTGGCCGCCAGATCGCCATGTACGAGGCAGAGCTGGAACGGGCCCACGGGCAGATGCTGGAGGAGATGCAGTGCCTGGAGGAGGACAAGAACCGGGCCATCGAGGAGGCCTTTGCCAGGGCCCAGGTGGAGATGAAGGCCGTGCACGAGAACCTGGCAGGTGAGCTGGCCCGGGCCCTGGCCTGCCCCACGCCGCAGCCCTTGGCCGGGCCGCCTCACACCCGCCCTGTCCCCACAGGCGTCCGGACCAACCTGCTGACGCTGCAGCCAGCGCTGCGGACCCTCACCAACGACTACAATGGGCTCAAGCGGCAGGTGCGGGGCTTCCCCCTGCTGCTCCAGGAGGCCCTCAAGAGCGTCAAGGCGGAGGTGAGGGCAGGCCGTGGGGGCGGGGCTGGGAGCGGCCCCGAGCCCTTGGGAAGGGGCAGCCTCTGCCCAGGGCTCTCTTCCAAGATGCAGACAAAGCCTCCCAGACAACAGCCCCCGCCCACACACACACACTGCCACCCCAGATCTCGTTTGAAAAAGCCTGGTCTGGGGCAGGTATTTGGACATTTATCTTATTATGAGTCTTTCACCCAGACATGTTACAGATATCCTTATATCACGAACATGCTACATATGTTCTTACATCTGTTAGGGTTAATTTAATTTTTTCAAGCTGCGCTTATTCAACATGAGAATAGCCAACATCTCTTAAGTGCCTCCTACATGCTGAGCCTTATATAGCCGTTGGCTCCTTGAATCTGCATGACAGCTCTGCAGGGTAGAGAGACTGAGATATTTTAGGAGTAGAAAATAGTTCTTCTTTAAACTACGATGTCAGTAATCCATGGATGCGGTACAAAGTGCAAACCCTGCAGAAGGGCATCAGATGAAACAGAAAGGACTCTCTCTGCCGCCCGCTCCCCAAAGGCGGTCTCTCTGCCAGCGTGTCCCCCGGGACGTTGTGAGCGTGAGGAACGGGGGTCTGTGCCCTCTTGCCCACTGGGGCAACGTGTGGATGTGTAGGCTGCAGCTGGCTTCTTTCCCCTGTGAAATGCAACTTGGAGATCTTTACCTACCAGCTCCTACAGATCCACCTAGAGTTAGATGGCGTTATCCCCATTTTACAGATGAGAAAATTAAGGCTTGAAGACATGGAGCATGCTGCCTCAGGTCCCCCAGCTACTCAGGGCACAGCTGGGATTTGGGTCCAGCCAAATTTGTGGTCAAGTGCAAGTGCTGTGGAGTGAGGCTGAGTCCCAGCTCTTTGCTTATTTAGCAGGGCAACCTTGAACTATTGGCTGAGCCTCTCTGGGGCTCAGTTTCTTTCTATGTAAAATGGGACTGGTAGCAGCGCCTACCCAGAGGGGTTACTGGGAAAATTTGACATGCGACAGCACGTGTCCAGGACTCAGCCAGGGCGGGGGACAGTGCTCAGCCTGCCTAGGGGCAGGCTGTCCATGGAGCTGGCCCCCTGATGGCACTGTGTGGCCCCCACCAGATCGGCCAGGCCATCGAGGAGGTCAACAGCAACAACCAGGAGCTGCTGCGCAAGTACCGCCGGGAGCTGCAGCTGCGCAAGAAATGCCACAATGAGCTCGTGCGGCTGAAAGGTGACTACTGGGCAGGAGGGAGGGAGGTGCCTGGCATAGGGGTGGTCGGCCTGGCCTGGAGGTCCTGCCCTTCCACACGGCCCCCGGCACCACTCCCATGAGCTGTGCCCTGTCGCCGAGGAGCTCTTGTCATTCCCTCTTCGAGGATAAGGCACCAGAGACACAGAGAAGTCAGGGACTTGGCCTGTCCCACTCAGAAGCCCTTGCCCAATGTCCACAGCAGGCCACGCCCTGGCTCGGGGTGGCCGCGGGGTCAGGTACTGAAACTGGGTGGTGACTGCCACTTGTTCTGACCAAGAACCAGGTCAAGCTTGAGACTCCACGTGTTCACTGGGAAAAGGTCCAGGGAGCGCGCCTGCTCCGTGCCAGGTGCCCTTCCAGACGCTGAGACAGATACGGCTGGGGCCCCGCAGACGCCATCCCTGCCCTCACGGGGCTCACTTCAGCCGGGAGCGCGGACTGTGATCCTTCATTAGCCAGAGAACCCCAGCAGGGGTTCTGTTAGCAGGCTGGAGAGGTGTGCCAGGAGCCCCTGGGTATCTGACAGTAGGGGGGCTTCCTGGAGGAGGCGGAGCTAGACCTGAGAGCTGGACTGGGAGTTGGAGTGGACAGGTGATGGAGGAGGGTGGACCCATGCTGGCCATGGTGGGGAGCTTTCTCCCCATTCTGGAACGCTGGGATCCCACTGAAGGGCTGGGAGCGAGGGGGTGGTACGACCAGACCCGCTTCCCAATGCCCCCGGGGCTGCCCTGCTGCCCGTACCATTAGTGTGTGGCCCGCCGTCCACCTGCTGCTGTCTGGGCCGGTTTTCCCTTCTGATTCCCAAGCCCCATCCTGGCGTTCCCAGGGCCCTTTCTGAATGACAGAACAAGCCTTGGCTGACTGGGACCCAGCCCTCATTGTGTACACGAGGAAACTGAAGTCCAGAGATGTACAGAGAGTGTCCATTTGGTTATTCTAACCAGACTGGTATCCCCCTCCTTCCATCCACATGACCCTTACAATTGGCCTTTTCTCCCTGTCCCAAGGTGAAGCTCCCGCCCTCAACTGGTTTGCTCAGGAAGAAAATGTACCCATAAGTGAGTTCATACTATAGTGTGAGTGACTGGTAACAGCTTTGTGGTCCCGGGGACCTTGCTTAGAAGGCAGGAGGCTCCTGCGCCACTAGGTTGCTTAGGACACCACTGGCCACAGAGCAGTCTGGTCTTGACATGGCCTGTACCCTTCTCTCCTCCCCCACCCAATCCAGGGAACATCCGAGTGATCGCTCGTGTCCGGCCAATCACCAAAGAGGATGGGGAAGGACCTGAGGCAACCAATGCCGTGACCTTCGATCCTGACGACGACTCCATCATCCACCTGCTGCACAAAGGAAAGCCTGTGTCCTTCGAGCTGGACAAGGTCTTCTCCCCAAGGGCCTCGCAGCAGGACGTGAGTGTGGCTCTTGGGGGTGGCGGGGGACAGGGACAGAGAGAAGTGGAGAGAGGGCGTCACAGAGGGACTCACCAGGAAAGGGGGAGATGGTGGGAGGGTCGAGAGTGGAGGAAGACAGGACAGAGAAGCCTGGGTGCTGGGGGCCCTCTCTCCTTCCCCTCCGGAGAGAAGGTGGGAAGCTAAGACTGAGGGCCCTAGAAACCTCTCCTGGAAAGGACAGGTCCCTGTACAGCCCTTCCCATCCATGTGGCCCCTCCCACCCAAAGCTCCACCCATCACATGGCCCCTCCCACCCAAAGCTGCACCCACCCACATGGCCCCTCCCATCAACAGCACTGAGTGCAGGTCCCTGCAGCCAGTGAGAGGCAAGCCATCTCAGCATCGGCTCTTGTCTCATCTCGGCCAGGGCCAGCCTGCCAGGCCTGCCTTGCTGGTGCTCTGCTGTCTCTGTGCCTGGCTTTACCCTTGCCCTAGCCCCGGCCCACGTTCAGGCAGGCAGGCAGAGGAGGTGCTGGGAAGGTGGCTGGCCTCTGCCTTCGATTTGCTGCGCCCCCTGGGGCTGGGGGTGGGCCTTTGGAGCCCCCCAGGCTGAGCTGCCCCTTCCTCAGGTGTTGGCAGGCAGCAAGTTCTGCGCTGTCTCCCCTTCTGGCTTTGGGCAACCAGGTTACCGTTACTGTCTAATCCAAGTGGCGTATTAGTCACGAATTCCTCCACAGTGAGCCGGTTGTCCACAAGAATGTGCTGTATTATTGCTGAAGTAGAGAGCAGTTGGGGGGAGGTGGCTGGACTCAGAGCCAGTGGGGGACCCTGGTCCCAGCAGCCCCGGCAGCCCCACACCTGCCCTCTCACGTCTCCTCCCCAGGTGTTCCAGGAGGTGCAGGCCCTGATCACCTCCTGCATCGACGGCTACAACGTCTGCATCTTCGCCTATGGCCAGACGGGCGCCGGCAAGACGTACACGATGGAGGTGGGTACCCGCCGGATGGGACAGGGATTCAGACACTGAGGACCACCCCTTGCAGCCATCAACAGGGGGTCTCCTCATTGGTCCCGGGGTTCTGCGTGGTGTGTGTTTCGCCCTCCTGGGTCTTCACAACCACCCAAGTCGCCAGGCTTGAAGAGGGGGCAACTGTGGCAGTCCCAGTGGGTAGGAGAGGCGAAGAAACCTGCAGCAGGAGGCTCTTGGCCTGAAGTCGGCGTCCGTCTCTCAGGACCAGCTGTCGATGAATCGCCCACGCACATCTGCTGGGCTCCTGCTGGACGGCTGCCCCGCGCTGGGCCCTGGGATGGTCGGAATGAATGTGGGCAGGTCTCTGCTGTAGAGGAGGCCCCAGGCAGTGGCAGGGACTGGCCCAGTGCAGACTGGTGACGACTGTCATGGGGCACCCAGCTCTTGCCGCCACTACCAGCGCAGGGCTTCATCTCCCTGCTTGGGTCTGTCCCCTGCTTGGGTCTCTCCGCGGGGAACCGGGGCCTCCACACAAGGAAGCACCTTCACTGTAGATAAAAAGGGAAGGCTGGCCCCGGGGGCGTCTTTGGTTTGTTAGCATTTTCCTGGCTCTTGAGAGGGAGCTGTGGGGTTCCCTGGGTAGAGGAGGAGGGCAGGTATCCTGGTGTCCGGACAAGGGGAGTGGGAGGGCCCTTTGGCAGGAGGCGCCATCTTAGGGGAAGCGCGAGCCCAGGTGAGATTTCCCTTCAGAAAGGCCAGGCAGCTCATCGGGCCCCAGGGCACCTGCCGGCCACCTGTGCCTCCCCCTCCACACCCGCAGAGCCCAGCTCTGGGCCTCGCCGATGTTGGACCCCAACGTGGGCAGTGGCAGGGAAATCTTAGCTCCCCGGGGCCCCTTCGAGGTGGCTCGCCAGGGGCGGGTACACACCTGGCGCTCAGCAGCCCCTGTGCGCAGTCCCCCCCACCCCAGGCATTTCACCCGGGGGCTCTGCTTGAAGTCTCAGGGCGGCTCTGGCAGGATGGTGCCGGGAAACTGAGGCCCAGGGAGGTCAATGAAGTTGCTTGCAGCTGTTAGAGAGAGTTTTGGGGGCAGACCAGCATGCGGATGGGAGCTTCAGGCACGGAGGCCGGCCTGCAAGGGGCAGCTGGGGGGCGCACATGGACGCCCTGTGAGCACCTGCATGGGCCACCCCTGGTGGTGGGGGGGGCCCAGCTCACTGGGCTCTCACTGCTGCCCCAGGGGACCCCCGAGAACCCAGGCATCAACCAGCGGGCCCTGCAGCTGCTCTTCACCGAGGTGCAGGAGAAGGCGTCCGACTGGGAGTACACCATCACTGTCAGCGCGGCCGAGATCTACAACGAGGCCCTCAGGTGGGCGGCCCTCGGGTTGAGGCCCGCAGGAGGGCGGCCTTTGGGTTTGAGGCCCGCAGGTGGGCGGCCCTGGCGCAGAGCCATGTGGGATGGGAAGTGAGGTCTCCTTGAAGGGAGATCGGGGCTGCACGTCAGGACTGAGCCCCAGGGTCTGCTGGTCCCGGCCTCTCTGCCCCAGCCAGCGGGCAGGGGCGGGGGGCTCTCCCTGAGCCCCCGGCGTGCCCAGTCGTGCCCCTTTCCCTCTGGAGTGTCCTCCCCGTACCAGGCTGTACCAGACGGTGATGAGTGAGGGTGGGGGTTGGGAGGCCCTGCCCACAGAGACCAGTGCACCGTCGGGGTGGGAGTAGCACCATGGCAGGCCTCTTGGGGAACAGGTGGCCTCATCCTTCAGCAGATTGAGTGCAGGGGGGACGTGGGGAGGACGGGAGGGCCCCCCCCCAGTGGTCCAGGAAGGCTTCCTGAGGGTGTGAGGGTTGGGTGGGGCCACATTCCCGGCTCAGCGCTGGTGCGGTGCTAGCAGAGGGGGACGAGGTGTGGGGGAGGGAGTGACTGTCCCACCTGCCCCCCCAGGGACCTGCTGGGGCAGGAGCCCCAGGAGAAACTGGAGATCCGGCTGTGCCCAGATGGCAGTGGGCAGCTGTACGTGCCAGGGCTGACTGAGTTCCAGGTGCAGAGCGTGGAGGACATCAACAAGGTGCGGGGCTGGGGGGTGGAGGGGCTATGCGGGGAGATCCCCCAAGAGCTGAGCCGCTTCGGCTCAGCCCTGTCCCCACTCCTCTCTGAGCCTCAATTTCCTCCTCTGTACAATACAGAGGGCGACACGCCTCACAGGGGTCCCCAGGGACGGGGCAGTTCCAAGGCCCCACTCAAACCCTGTGCCTCTGCCATGCCCACCCCCCGCCCCCAGGTGTTTGAGTTCGGCCACACGAACCGCACGACGGAATTCACCAACCTGAACGAGCACAGCTCCCGCTCACACGCCCTGCTCATCGTGACGGTGCGCGGCGTGGACTGCAGCACCGGCCTCCGCACCACAGGTGAGTGAGGGCGCCGGCAGCCGGGCAAGTGCGCCCTGCCCCGCCCCGCCCCCGCCCGGGGCGCCCTTAACCTGCCTGGTGCTCTCCCCGCAGGGAAGCTGAACCTGGTGGACCTGGCCGGCTCGGAGCGCGTGGGCAAGTCCGGGGCTGAGGGCAGCCGCCTGCGGGAGGCCCAGCACATCAACAAGTCGCTGTCGGCCCTGGGGGACGTCATCGCGGCCTTGCGCTCCCGCCAAGGCCACGTGCCCTTTCGCAACTCCAAGCTCACCTACCTCCTGCAAGACTCGCTCAGCGGGGACAGCAAGACCCTCATGGTGGTCCAGGTGAGGGCCTCAGGTGGGCTTGGCCAGCACCAAGGCCAGGGACCCCTTCCAGCTACCCAAGCTGTGTAAGGGAGGGACCTTCGTCCCCAGCAACTCCAGAGTCAGTGCTGTGCACCCCCGCAGCCTCCCCACCAGGCCTGACCACATGCACCCGGCGTGCCTCCCAAGGTTCTCCATCTTGGCTAGAGTCCCCTGGCCGTGAACGCCCTCTCGTGAGCATGCTGCCCCCTCCAGCTCTGTGGGGGCAGCTGGCTTGGGTGGTGAGCGAGCCCTCCTGTCCCCTAGGTGTCCCCCGTGGAGAAGAACACCAGCGAGACCCTCTACTCCCTCAAGTTTGCTGAGAGGGTCCGCTCTGTGGAGCTGGGCCCTGGGTCCCGCAGGGCTGAGCTGGGATCCTGGTCCAGCCAGGAGCACCTGGAGGTAAGGAGATGGCACAAGCCAGTCTCAGGGGCGCTGAGTCAGACTTCAGGCCAGGGGCAGGATGGGAGGCAAGGAGGGGGGACAGCGTGGAGTAGGAGAGACGCCAGAGGGGCTGCGGCCAGAACCTGATCCCAAACCCAGTAGCCTGTTCGTTTGGTCCAAGTATTTCTGGGCCTCAGAGGTACCTGTGGGGCCTCAAGCTGGCTGGGGGTGGGCAGGCCACAGGTTGGCACACAGGTGCGCGGCAGTAGGTAGTTCACTTCTCTGTGTGTACTCTCTCGTTTACCTCTCGCAATAACTGAACCAGGGCATCGCCGTCATGCCCGTTTTGCAGATGAGGAAGCAGTTTCAGGAGGCAGGGAAGGGCGTGGGGGGCAGCAGGATGGGGGCGGGGCAGCAGGGCCCCCACCCACCTGCTCACCCCTGCCCACAGTGGGAGTCAGCCTGCCAGACGCCACAGCCCTCGGCCCGGGCTCACTCGGCCCCCGGCTCTGGGACCACTAGCCGCCCAGGCTCCATGCGGAGGAGGCTGCAGCCCTCGGGTGAGTCTTCGGGGAGGTGTGGGTGGTGAGCCTCCGCACAGGCCAGTCGCAGCCACGGGGCTGCCCTTACCCCAGCAGGCTTTTTATTTTTAAAAAAGTGTCTAGAACTTCTCTAGAGCCTGTGTCACAGCTGTCCCTGGCCCCAGGAACTGGGGCAGACAGTGCTGGGTCTGTTTTACAGAGGGGGCATCAAAGGCCCCGTCTCCACAGGCCCCTGGCTGGGCTAGCGCCTCAAGGCGCAGGGCGTGCGTGGGTGTCCCCGGCTGGGCTGGCAGGGCTCAGGCGGCAGGCCTTCCACAGCAGGCCTGGCGTCCCCAGCCCTGGGCCTTGGCTCTGGGGGCGGGAAGGGCAGGGCTTGCCCCATGCTCCATGCCCCAGATGAGGAGTGAGCCTGGTCATAGGACTGGAATCCAGGCCTCTGGCCCCCAGTGTGGCCCTGGTCACAGAAAGGCCTAGCAAGCGCTGGGAGTACATGGGGGCGGCAGGGTCCAGAGGGGTCCTGGCCCGAGACAAGCCCCGCAGTGAGACGCCTGTTGCTTTGATTTCAGCCTGAGGCTGGGGCTGCAGAGTCTCCAGGTGAGTGTGGGGCCGGTGGCCCAGCGCTGCCCGCCACCTGACCTCGTCTTGGGTTGCCGGGCTGCGCCGGGAACCTGCTGCTCAGGGCTGGGGCTATCCTTCTGCTGCCCGCTGTCTGCTTCTGCCTGGCTCCCTCCTGCTCTTATACGGAGCCTAACGAGCCCCCTCCACCTGCAGGGAAGTCGAGGCCGTTGCCTGTGTGATGGACTGACGCACGCGTCCGCCCTGCCGTGCCAGGGGCTAGGTCCCGAGGCTGCCGGCCTGCGCCCGCTGCAGCTGGGGCCCGGGAGGCCGAGGCCAGAGTGAGGCTCCTCATCTGTCTCCCCTGAGATGAGAAACATGTTCAGAAGGAAACGGTGTCTCTCGGCTGTGGCTCTCGATGCACATGACACGGGTTGGAAGGGCAGGGCTGTCCTGCTCCACCTGGCAGGCCCGGACCCTCAGAGGGTGGTCCCTTGTGGGGAGGGCAGCGGTGCGGGGAGGGCAGCCCCCTGAGGGCGGGCGGCCAAGGGGCCCCTGGGAGGCCCAGGAACCCGAGAGCAGGCCGGTGGGTGGGCGTGCCAGGGGCCCCCCCTGAGGGCCCCGCGCCGGGCGTGTACATAGTGTGCAGTGTGCGGCGGTGCACGCAGGAGCACGGCCCCACCGGCCCCGGGCTGGGCGGCGCTGATGGCTGGCAGCAGGCCGGGGCCGGGGCCCTGCTGCTCCCTCATCGGCCTGGCACCAGGCTCTCCTTGCGCGCTGGCCTCGACGTTTCCTCCCTCTGAAATCCTATTTAAGAACTTTTGGAAGCTTAGCCATTTTTACTTAAAATAAAAACCTTTTTACACAAGTGTGGTCTGGAAGAGTGGGTCTTGCGCACCGCTGGCCACTGGGAGCCGTTTCCCCGCTGCCTGCCGGCCCCCACGGCCCTCCAAGGCAGGCCGGCAGGCGGGCGTGTCCCGAACACCTGCGCCGGGGGCCGGCGCCCGCCTCCCGACTGTGAGCAACTGGCCCACAGAGAGTGCTGTCACCTCCATCTCGTAGGTGGGAAATGGGGGCTCCTCGAGGCTGGGCGAAGCCATGGCTGGGCCCTGGACTTGTCCTGTAAGTGAACTGGCTGCAGGTGAGTGCCACCCTCCTCCCCAGGTTTACAGGACCTCAACCTCAAGTGCCGGGCAGCCGCCCACCCCTGCCATGGGGGTGTGTTGGCCTGTACCTGGTGCCAGCCTTGGGGGGAGACTGTGTGAGTGGGGCCTCCAGCAGTGGCTGAATGGCCAGCTGCCGCCTCGGGAGCAGGAGGGACGCCCCCTGCTCAGGGCTGTGTCAGCCCTGCTCAGCCCTGGGTCGGGGCAGCTCGGGCTGGCCGGCCAGCCCTGGGGGCTCCTGCATAGGGTGGTCTGTTCTGGGGGGACGGGAACCGCCCGCCCAGCCCCGTGCCTGGAGGCTGCCTGGGGCCAGGGGCGCATGCTGGGCTCCAGGCCAGCAGTGCTGGCCATGGCTGTGAGACGGGGGTCCTGGCACCCTGCAGGACACAGCTGTTGGCCTGGGAGGGGCCCACTGCACCTCTGGGAGTGTGGCTGAGATGCAGGGGACGGCGGGGCTCACCTATCTCCCAGCTGTGGAGGGAGAGTTGCTGCCTCCTCTCCCCTCCCACCCGCGCCCCCCCCCCCCCCCCCGCCATGAGTCAGAACTGGCCCTTTCCCGTTGGCCTGGCACTCTGCTGCCCCCTGCTGGCCCCACAGCCTGATGCACCGCCCCTGCCCAGGCCAGGCTGGTGATCCTGCAGACCTGGGAGAGCCTGTGGCCAGATATGCCCCTCTCGGCAAGAAAACCAGGAAATAGTTACAAATTTAATAAAATTTGCCTTATAAATTACAGCAGCAGCCCCAGGGCTTGCTTGGCTGCCCCAGGAAGCAAGAGTTGGGCAAAGCTGGGCAGCTACTGCTGACAGTTGTCCGAGTTCGGGGCTGTGGAGGTGGCCGGTGGGCCAGTGCCGTCGCCTCCAGGATGGCGACAGGGCAGCAGTGGGGCAGGGCAGAGGCTCACGGGCCGGTGGGCACACAGGGAACAGGAGTGTAGGCTGAGGCCAGGCCCCAAGAGCTGCCAGGTGCCCTCACCCGCTGGATTCCTCAGTCTAAACTGGCCATGAGCAAGTGCAGCTCCCGGAAGGCACTGCCGTGGCGGCCGCTCAAGCCCGACTTGCTCTTGACGAGGCCGCTGATGCCCTTGAGCTGCTTGTAGCAGAGCCGGCACTTGTGTAGCCTGTGGGCAGAGGGGCAGCACTTGAGGTGGCCAGCTGGACCCCCACCTGACCCTGGGGCCTCGCCTGTCCTAACTACTCCTGCCCCTCCCCCGGGCCATGCCAGGCCACACCAGGGCTCAGGGCAAAGACAGGCCATGGAGGCCCAGGCTCTGCTACCCCCACCCTACACCCCAAGCCAGGGGCTCTGTCCGGGCACAGTGACCTCCTCCACAGCTGTTTCAGCAGGGCCCACCACGAGCAGGCTGGGCCCCCGGGCCTCTGTGCCCTCACCCAGCGTGGCACCCCTGCTCCCAACACAGGCACTTCACCAGGCCCCTCACCTCTCCTCCCGGCTGATGTCCACGCCCACAGAGGGTGGGGCTGCCAGGATGTCAGTGATCAGGGGCAGAAATCGCTGCAGGATTAGCTTCAGGGAGGTACAGCCCGTCTGGACATAGCTTCAGAGGCAGATGGACAAAAGGAGCCACAGACAGACAGCAAGTACACAAAGACAGATGGGCAGAGGCTGATCAGACGCAGCCACCTCACGGGGGCCCCGCCCCGAGGGGTCTTTCCCGTGATCCCTGCAAAAGCCTCTTTGCCCCCTCCCCTCCCTGCTGTGAGGCAGGCGGGGCTTCCCCACACATACCTCTCATACTTGCTCTGCAGAAGCTTCTCGATCTGTGGCAGGACCGTGGTGCACAGGTCCAGCTTCCACAGGGAACTGGGGAGAGGCCCAGGGACAGGCGCCCTCAGCACCCTGCCCCGCCCGCTCCGCCCGCTCCGCCCGCCACAGCCACTTACGCTTTCTGGTTGACAATGTTCAGGAGGTCCACGACCACCGACAGGTCATTGATGGCCACGGCTGAGTCCACCGACGTCTGTGCAAACAGAGCGCCCGTCACAGAGGGCTGGGGGGCTGGGGGGCGGGGGACGGAGTGGCCCCTGCCTGGGTGTGCTGACGATGGGGTTTATTGTGGGGTATTAAAAAGGCCACCTAAAACGATGAGCGCAAAGCCAGGCCCATATCGGTGCTTATGAGGCCGCTTGTAATAAATGGCCGCTTATGAGGACGAGGTTGGAAGGAAAAGGAGAAGTCAACCACAGGGTGGTGGCGGGGCTGCCTGCCCCCCTCCCTGCACCCTGGGGCCCTCTGCTAGGTTTGGCCTGAGGCTGGGGATGGCGCTTGCCTTGATGTCGCCCGTGGTCCACGCGGCCCGCACGGTGTCCAGGTTCTTGTGGCGGCTGGTGAGCACGACACACATGGTGTCGTGGCCTTTGCGGATCTGCGACATGGCGTCCTCATCCACCAGCTCTGTCTGCTGGGGGAGCTTCACCGCCTGGTGGGGTGGGGGGGGAACCAAGATGCTGGCAGCAAAGCTCTACCCTCGCCCCACGGGCCTCCACCCCCTCCCTGGGCTGGGTCCCCACTCACGGGCAGGAAGTCAGAAGCCCTCAGCCCAATGGGCTCGTTCCGGGCAGCAGGGATGATGGCAGGCTCGGCCTTGGGCGCAGGGGTGGATGTGACGACCTGGGGCCAGGGCAGGACCTCGAGCTGGAGGGCCGGAGCTCAGTGGGCGGCCAGCCTGAGGGCTCCCTCTGCCCCTGGGCAGGAGGCCCCCAGCCCCGGGTCAGGGCTCCAGCCCCTCCCTGGGCCTCACGCCACGGCCCTCTACCCTGACATACGTTTGGCACCGGGAACTGCGTGTCCGTGGCTGGGCTGGGCTTTGCTGCCTCCTTGGCTGTGGCCATGTCTGGAGGCAAAAGGAAAGGATCTCTGGGTCAGGAAGAAGGCAGGGCTCGGGGTAAGACCCTGACAGCATCTGTAACTGGGGGCACAGAGCCGGAGCCAGCGGGGAGCCAAGGAGGGCGGTGTCAGCAGTGTGGGTCCTCGGGAGACCTAAGGGCAGGGGCTGCACCTGTCCTTCACTTTCTACCTACTTGGTCCCAGGCCTGGCAGAAAGCGGGCGTCTAGCACCACGTGTGGAGGGGACCCAGGGAGCCCCAGGGGGCCGCGGTCTGCCACTCCACGAGGAACGCGTGTGCCGGGGGCGCTGGTGACGCGTGGGTGGCTTCTCTCCCCAGGCCCCGCTTGTTCCCAGCGCGTGTATCGACTCCAGGCCCGCCTGCATGGTGGTCTACTGTCCGCCCTCCTCACTAGGGTACAGGCTCCCGAGGGGAGCGCCTGCCTGCCTCGTTCTCGCTCGACCACCAGGGCCCAGCACGTAGTAGGTGCTCTTAGCCAGTGGGAGGGAAGCTGGGGTTGTGCCAGAGAGGGGAGGCAGAGGGGAAGGGGCGGGGTGCAGGGGGTAGAGGACCAGGGAGCTGGGAGGCCAGGCTCGCCCCCACCCCCCCGCTCACCGTCTTCTGGGGGTGCTGGGAAGGGCTCACTTCTTCGGGGGGGTGTCCGACCTGTAGAGGCGACGGGGGTTGGGGATTCATGCTGGCTGCCCAAGGCTCCTGTCTGAGCCCCTGGGGCTGAGGGGGCCTGGGGTCCGGGGGCCGGTCAGAACATGGGATGGAAGGTGGTTCCCAGGCATGCGGCTGCTGACCTGGGACCCTGGACCCTCCCACCCATTTGCACTGCGGGCCTTTCTTAGCTCCGGGGACTAAGGGGCTGCCAGGGCTCTGCTGGGGCCTGGAGGACCCAGCAACAGAGCCCGACCCGCGGGGGGCTGGGAATTAGGAAATACACGGGCACCATCCTGGAAAGGATCATTTGCATCCATTTCACAGAAGGGGGCGCCAGGGTTCGAAGTCGGGGAGCCCAGCCTCACTGATGCTGTTCTTGGGCTGGAAGATCTCGTTGTAGTCCTCTGCGTTCTGGATCTCGGCCCGAGACTCCCGCTCGTCCCGGTCATCCTCGCTGCTGGGGCTGCGGCGCTCGCTTTCCGAGTTCTGCTTCACCCTGCAGGGTGGCCGAAAGGGGGCCGGGGCGTGAGGTCAGGCTGGGCCCCCCGAAGTCATCCCAGAGACAGGCTGCCTCCCGGGCCCCGAGCCCACCTCTGAGGCTTGCTGCAGGTCGTGCTGGGCCGCTCGTAGATGCGCCGAAGGGGGGCGGTAGGGAGGGGTGGCTGCTGAGCCAAGGGCCGGCTGTCCTGCACGGGGTCCTGGGCCACCGTGCCTGTCCTGGTGACCCGTGTCAGGTCCACCACATAAGAGGAGACGTTGCTCTGGGAGAAGGCCACGCCTATCTGCAGGGAGGGCAGAGCTGGGGTGGGGCCCCTCGCGGCAGTGGCTAGGGTACGGGTGGGCAGGGTCCCCACAGGGGCAGAGGGAGGTGGGGGCCTGATGGGCTCGTGAAAGCAGCTGGGTGGCCCGATGGCAGGGTGGGCGGTGGGCGACGGGCGACTGCTCTCTCACCAACTGGTCGTTGCAGATGGCCAGGTCGGCCACCCTGCCCCAGCTGACTGAGACCACATCAAAGCAGCGCTCGGGCTCCCAGCCGTAGACGCGCAGTGAGTCCTGGCAGCCGCTGTACAGGCAGCAGCCATCGGGGTTGAAGAGGATGCTCCTGGGCCAGGTGAGAGGGGACCATGGTCCTGAGAAACCTGGGGAGGCTCAGGGACCGAGGACACGAGGGGGCAGACGCAGAGATGGGAGGAGCCCACCCACGTCCACGCCCCACCTCCCCAGGAGAGGGGCTGGGCCCACTGCCCAGCTGCCTGCGTACCTGACGGGCCCCGGCTCCCCTTCGATACAGCTCACCACCTGGAATTTCTCCAGATCCCAGAAACGGATGGTCCTGCAAAGGTGGCCAGGCTGTAGGGGAAGCCAGGTCCCGCCTCTGGGGCAGCCGGCTCCTTTCCTCCCCACCCCTGCTCCTGAAGAGCGAAGCCTTGGGCCGAGGCGGGCCCTACACAGGCAGGGAGAGGGGACCCAGGGCACGGGAGATGAGCACGGGCTTTGGGTCTGGACACGCCCTCGAAGGCCCAGGACGCGTCCAGGAACCAAAGTCAGGGGACGGATGGGACCCGGCCCCCATCCGGGCTGGCTGGCAGTGAATTCATTCTACAGAGGCACATCAGGCATACGACACCCTGGGACAGAGAGACAGGCAGGGGACAGATGCACATACACTCAAGAGGCAGGGATGTGAGGAATGGCAGTCACCTGTGTCTCCTCACCTGTCAGAGCTGCCGGAAGCCAGGAGGTACTCGTTGGGATGAAACTCCACCACGCTGACAGGCCCCGTGTGGCCGGGGAACTCAGACATCATCTTGCCGGCAGTCAGATCCCAGAGCTGGGGCAGGGCGCGGTGCACATCAGGACCAGGCCGGGCCCTGCCGCTGCCTGCTCGCCCCCCATCCCAGCCTGAGCTTTTTATCCACACACCACCTTCCAGTCTGGATGGGCTTGGGACACGCAACCCGTCAGGAGGGCGGTGAGGACCCTGCCTGAGTGTGGTCAGCCCCCAGCCCTGGCCCAGGCCAGCCCGGGAGGCACCTTCACTGTGTGGTCATCTGCAGCCGACGCCAACCACTTCCCGTCGGGGCTGAACCGCAGACACCGCACGGCCTGGCTGTGCCCCTGAGGAGAGCACAGGCACGGGGCTCACCCTGGGGGCCTGGCTCAGCGGGCTCCCCTTCCCGCCACCCCCGGGGAGCAGGCAATAAGGGGATAGGGGTATGGGAGATGCCACAGAGGAACACGGCTCCCTATGAGGTCACGGACCCCAGCCCTGCAGGGTGCTTCAAGAAATCAAGATTGCCCACCTGTAATGTCAAAGGGTCTAAAAACCTCCAATAATAATTCTGTGCTCAACTCAATGCTCCCAAACTCCTATGAGCAGGCCACCCCCTCCTCTGACGATACCCGTTCCCTGCCTGTAAAACCAGAGCATGGGGCACAGCTTGGTAACCATGGTTCCGAGGGAATTCCTGGAGAGCTGGGGGGTCCAGGTGGACCACCCACAGCAGCCTGCTCCACTCGATTTATGCTTCTCACTGGGGGACTTTCGTTTCTCACGTTCCCACCCACGGTGGCCAGCAGGGCCCTCTGGCCCCTGCCAGCCTGGGCCCCATACACGCAAGGAGCAGCGGGCACCTTCCTTACCCTGTACCGGAAGACACAGCCTTTCCTCCTGATGTCCCAGAGCTGCGGGGAGAGGAGCAGAGGGGCAGAGTCAGGACAGGTCACGGCCCGGGCGGGCTTGGGCTGGCGAGGCCTAAAGCCGGGGCTGGAGGGCAGTGTGTGGCTGTGGACAGAGAAAGGCTCTGGGCCCCTCCAGGCCACCGCACCCCAAAACGACGGAGCCAAGCTTTACTAAAGCTGGTAATTCCAGGCCGAAACATCTGGCGAGCGCCTCCACACCTTCCTTCCCCAGGAGGGTGTGAACACTGCCGCAGAGAGAGAAGAGGCCCCCACAAAGAGCCAAAACCCACCCCCTGAGAAAGGACACAGGGCCGGGTCCCACTGCAGCCCAGCGGGAGGCGCAGGGCTCAGAGCAGCGCCTCCTCACCTTGATGTTCGTGTCCTGGGAGCCTGAGGCCACAAACTCGCCATACGGGTGGAAATCCAGGCTGCAGATGTTGGCTTTGTGTCCCATGAGTGTGCGAAGAACTAACAAGAAAGCAGAGATGATGACGTGAGAGGTGTACAAAACAGCTGGAGGAAAAGGGCTGTTGTGTTTGTGGGTGCTATAACATTAACTGAAGAGTAAGAGATTTTAAAATTGGGTACTGTGGGGAGGGAACCAACTAGGGTCCTACCGCCCTACTACCTTCCTGTTTTCCTCCTGACGACAGCCATTTCTGTTACTGCCTGAGCCCTCCGAAACTATCGTGCAATCCCCCCAGCTTGCACCTCTGGCTCAGCCCAGTATGTTCTGGGAGCGAAGGGTGAGCAGTGCCAGGCAGAGGGAAGTGGTAGGCACAGGCCTCAAGGAGGGCGCCTGGGGTGTCCCTGGCATGCACACTGGCCCTCTGTCCCGGGGAGGGCGGCTGCTAGGACAAGCTGTGAGAACAGAGAGCACAGGAGGACATGCCTGGGGCCTTAGGGCCTCAGAGCCTCAGGGGCAAGGGGCACATCACGTCCAAGTCTCCCACCCTTCTAGGTCCCGCAGGCAGCTCCATGGTCTGGCCCAGCTCGGCCCACAGGCAAATCGTGTTTCTGTCTCTGGTACCAATCAAATTTGCCTCCTCTTTCTGGCCTCGTGTCTCTTGCTTTTTAAAAGATTTATAATTCCACTGTCTGAATGAAACCGATCGCCCCATGGAGCCAGGGCCAAGTGGCACAGGAACCGGCCATCCTCAGGTCTGAGCCAAGGTGAAGGGGGTGCTGGACAGGCGGAGAGCTCTCTGTTGCAGGAGATATGCACACAGACGTGACGTAACGCTTTAGGGACAGGAGTCGAGCTCCAAACACTGGGCGAATTAAACTATCGTGTGACGGTCTTTGTCCCTCAAGGTCCAGGCCCAGGGCTCTGGGGGCCAGGCAGAATGGGCAGCGTCTTTGGCTCTGCTCCTGGTTTGCTGTGTGACCCTGGGCAATCCTTTACTCTCTCTCACATCGGGTCAGTCAGAATTATGTAATAAGATGGACATCAAGTTCTTAGCGTGGGCTTGACATGAGGTAAGTGCTCAATAAACGCCAGTTGTAATTCTCTGTAATTTCTTCCTGCACAAGTCCTGATTTCATGCTTTCTTCTGTTTCCTTCTCTTCTCCTTAGGCGTCAGGACACTTGTCCCGGGTCTGCATCTTGTGGTCCCAATGATGACCCACTACTCAATGCCATGGCCTTTTGGGCACCTCCCCTGTCCCGGAACATCCGCTGAGCACCTCCAGGGTTCCCCGAACAGGCTGAGTGGTTTCTGGGCATGAGGGCCCCCAACCCCAGCGAAGCCGGGGGGTGGCCAAGGGCCAGAGGCTCCGAGGGGGAGGCAGCCCACCGGAGGCCAGTCGGCAAGGAGCAGAGCCAGAGTAAACCAGGCACCTGACCCTTGAGCCGCTGGGTCACCTTTGTCTCAGGCTCCCAGGGCAGGCCAGGCGCAGCTGAGAGCGGGTAACAGCGAGCTGCTCTGGCTGTCACCCGCACTGAGAACGAAGTCCGTCCCACTGTCTACCACACCCACTCGTCCCACGAGCTGGGACTGCACTCCCTTTACGTCCTTCATGGAGTGTGACAGGGCACCTGGCGCATCTGTCCACTGAGTATTTAACTCAATCGCACCAAACCCTGCGAGGCTGCCCCTCCCCGCTCTCTGTAGGGGGCACGTGCCAGCAGGGGCTCAGTGCTGCGTGTCCAGTCCAGGAGGCCTCGGCCACCCGCCGCCCAGTCCGGGGCCTGAAGGGGGCAGACTCAGGCTGGCTCCTGCCTCGGCCCACTCGCTCTGCATCCCACAGCCAGGTTCCCAAATGCTGCCACACCCCGAGACACTGTGGCGAGCCCCGCCCTGCGTGGGCCCCGCTTCGGCTTCGGCTTCAGGAAGCGCAGGCCGCCTTCCTGTGGCATCCTGGGCACCCGCCCCGCCCTCTGGCCGTGCCACAAAAAGCAGGCAGGACCGCATTCTTCAGGCGTGACTTCTGCCTTTGCTCTTCTGTCCCAGGAGGGCCCTCCGAAGGCCTCCGTCACAGGATCTGTCACAGGGGCCCCATGAGGGAACCTCCGAGCCCTCCCAGCCGAGCAGCTGCCCGTCCTCCACCCGAACCCCCCAGTGACGGGCTGCCTCCCAGAGCAACCGGCGTGTCAGCGGCTCTTCCAGACCCTTCTGTACCGGGGGGCCGGTTGGCCTGTCCCTTCCACTCACGCCGCGGTGGGAGGGGTGGAGGTGGGCCTGTGGTCTCAGCTCTTCCTGCCAAGGCTGCCGAGGACCAATTTCTCTCCCACCAGAGAGACCCCCATACTCAAGGCAGCAAATGACAATGGAGAGCGTGGGGGCGGGAATCTGACGCCAGGATGCAAGTCCCAGCTCCTGCCACTCACAGCCGTCACCACACTCAAGGCCCGATGGACCTGGCTCTGCACCGGAACCCCCTGGAGGCTTAGTGAAAGCCATAGGCTGGGCTACCGCTTACAAGCCACGGGCTGGGAGTGGGGTCTGGTCCACGTGTCTGTGACGAGCTCGAGAGCAGCCAGCCCTGGGAGTCCGGTGCCCAGGGCCTCCAGACAGCGGTCTTCAGTTTTCATTCTCTACCCATCTTAGGAATTCTCACATTTCCCTTATGTGTGAAATGGTCGGCCCTTGTCTCCTCTTTTGCCCCTTGCTCCTCGGTGCCTGGTGAATGGCTGGTGCCATCCACTGGGACCAGGGGCCAGGCAGAGGCTCCCCAGATGGAGAACCGCCCTCAGCCCGGGCCTTTCTGCTTTCTCAGCTGGAGCCCAGGCAGCGGCCTTGTTCCGCCCCAGCCCCGTGAGTCCAGCAATGCCCCCCGTGTGAGGCCGTGGCCCTGTGCGTGGCCAGGCAGTGGGGCCGCATGCTGAGACGCCAAGCCTGCAGCCCACTTGTTACCTAAGAGACCCCAGGGTCTGTCCTTCTTAAGCAGCCCACCACTCGGTGGGCAGGCATCGCCCACGAGGCCCCAGGGTGCCGTCTACATAAGAAGACCGCTGCTCTTGGGCAGGCTGGGCCTGGCGCCGGGGCATGCGTGGCTGCCGGCACCGTCCTGTAGCAGAGGCAGAGCACACCCGCAGGGGAGGCCCAGAGGCCTGTGCTCCCAGCCAGGCAGGGGGCTCTCTTCTGGAAAAGCGGCCTTGCCAAAATCCACACCACCCTTTCCTCTCCCGTCCTTCAGGCCACGGGTGGCCTCCCGCCTGACATGCTGGAAGGGCAGACGAGAGGCGGGCAGGAAACAGCGAGCAAACAGGTTTACTTGGACCTCTTGGTGTTGGCCTGCACAGCGTTCTGTGCTAATGTATAAAACATTTTGAGATAGAAACTGCAGTATAGCCACGTTGTTTAGAAAGATGGAGGGAAAGAGCGAAACACCAGGTGAAAGGAAAGGAGGTTGAGGCCTCTGAGAACGGGAAGGAGAGGGGCAAAGGCCTCTTTTTTTCATTGTATCTGTAGAACTACCAGTATCTGACTTAAACTCTGTCTAACTCCTATAAAGGTGAGAACTAAATTAAAGCAAAGCGCAAGGGAAACAGAAGGCCTGGCCCCCCAGCCCCACCCCTGCAGGCAATAGTTAGAGAAGCTGAAGGGGCTGCCCCCAATTCAGGGCTCCCCCTAGTATGTCCCACACAGCCACCTCACTCCTGCACACGTCCTGCATGGCCCCTGGTGGCACTTAAGGTCCTCCCAGGTTCTGAATCCACACAGTTGTCCGTTCGGACTTCACTAGGCACCTCTTTGATGCCAGCGCTCAGATAGGAGGGCAGTCGCTGCTGCCGGGCTCATGGGAGCGGTGGGGCGGGGGGCCACCACACTCTATGGTACGCGGTCCAGCAGGGCCGCAGGGGACGAGCGGGGAAGGCAAGCGCCGGGGCCTACTTTTGGCAGCTTCCAGGTCCCAGACGCGGATGGAGCCCGACTGGGAGCCGGCCACGATGAGCTCCTCGGGGGTGTTGAGGCGGACACTCTCCACTGGGGACGTGTGGCCCGTCAGGCTCTGCAGGGAGAAGGTGGGAGCTTCAGCGCACGTCCTGGACAGACCCCAAGCTGCTGCCCAAAATTATGGGTCCCCAGGAAATATGTCAGCAAGAAGTGGCCCAAGCAACAGAGCCACACCCATGCTCTTCCACAGACGCTGGGCAGCCGCTTCCCTTGGCCTTGGCCTTAGCTCCCAGGGCTAACGGTGGGCCGGACCCCGGTCACACTCCAACCCCTTCCCTGCTCACTGTGCCCGTGACATAGACGCCCCCTGCAGAAATGGCCCTGTGCCCCCAGAGGGCAGCCACTGACCCTTTAGTCTGGGTCCAAACCGCCGCCCACCTAGGCGCTGCTCCACCTCCACCCTGTGCCTGGCTCAAGGCCCTCAGGAGGGAAAACTACGGCAGAGCTGAGGCCTGGCTTGCCAACAGCCCCCATCTGGCCCCTCTGAGCTGCCTGGATCCCCGGAGGACCCAGCCGCACTCCCAGGAAGGGGCTCTCAGAGCCCACAGCCTGGGAGCCACTCTGCTGGAAAGTACAGTCTCATCCAACTCAGAGCCAGCCAGAGCCGGGCCGGGCCGAGCTGAGGAGGGAGGGGCGGGAAGTGCCGGCATTTCCAGCTTTCTGGGGACAGGCCGGAGTCTGAAGTCCATGGCGTGTCGCTCCCAACCCCAAGGCACAGCGGTGACTCCATCAGTGTTTGCTAAGACCGTTCCCCATGGGGGTTGGGGACAGTAAAACTCCTCCTCAGAAACAGCTGGTCTGACTCCCAAACACCATCAGCAGAAGCACATCTTGGTATGAACCCCAGGAGTCAAACGCGCGAGCCAAGAGTCAAGCGCGTGATATCACCCTGTGCTGCACGGCTGCGGGGGGAGAGCAAGGCTCCCAGCTCCCGGTGCGAGCGTAAATGGATTTTTGGAGGGCAATCTGGCAACCTGTTTTGAAAGCGTTTTTAAAAAGCGCACCCCTCTGGATTTAATGCATCGATCACAGATCTGTTCTAAGACCCAGGCAGATGAGAATGTTCAGTGAGGCCAAGCAGGGCCACCGGGCCGCACCTGACTTCCACACTGGGAGCGGGTGGGGCGCAGCTAGTTCTGGTCCTCCCCACAAAGGCACACCACAGAGCCATTAAAGATCATGTCGTGAGAGGGCAGTTGTTGACACAGGAAAATGCTCACAGATTATTTTTAACAACCAGGCCACAGAAGTGTGAGGTATCATTCTGAAAATGTTTCGCTATATATTTCTGTGTGTGCACACATATATGTGCTTGCACATGCATGCGTGCACAGAAATGCATACCTCTGCACCCACATGCATGTGCGTGTCTCTGTATCTGTATCAGCACCTACAGGGGCACAGACCGAAATACCAACGCAGTGAATGGAACTTCATACAATTCATTGTTGTATCTTTTCCTCCTCTGTGATTTCCTGTTTTGGAAATCAGTTTTCGACACTGGGTGTCGTCGTGTGAGCAGGGGACAGTGCTGTTCAGGAGCCGGCTCCAGCCAAGCGCCCTGAAGCCCTTCCAGTGGAATGAGGTAGGGGGTCTACCATTGCCCTCAACACAGCTGACGGGTGGGCGGATGGGCCCTGCGTAGGGCAGGCTCAAATTCATTTTGGCCTTCTCCTGCAGGCTCCCTGGGGTGTTGTCCCACGGCCGGGTGATGTCCCCAGTTCTGATGTCCCTGCCATCTGGGGTTGCCCTGGGTCTCCCTGAGCAGACAGCCGGGGGAGGCAGGGATGTTGTGCTCTGTCCCCTACCCTTGGGACAGGCACCCAGAGGAACGGGTGCCTGCCTCTGCCCCCAGCCCCGCCCTGCTCACAGTCCCCTCCCGCTCCTTGCCCCGCCCCCCACTGGCCAATGGAGACTTACCATGATGCAGTTGGGCTTGTGGGTGGACCACAGGTTGACACGACAGTCGTCCCCTCCTGTTGCCAGCAGCCGCCCGGAGCCTTTGCCCAGCACCAGCGAGGACACATTGCTGGCATGGGCGACGATCTCTTCTACACAGGAAAGAGCACGGGGGGGGGGGGGGGGGGCAGGCAGTCAGGGGGCTGGATGGGCCACGTGGGGGAGGGTGGGCTTGGCCCCGCGTGGCCACCAGCTCTGGCACCAGAGGCTTTTCTCGAGGGCTCTGCCCCGTCAGCTTCTCTTTGGGCCCAGACGCTCGTCCCGGCACCAGCTGACAAGGCTGGGCCTGGGTCTGAAAGATATGACTATTTCTCAGCGCTAGTCATCCCTGCCTCGCCCTTGGGCCTCACTGTTTTCTTCCTTTTTCTGCACATCCACTGGTAACCTTATTGGCCTCCCTATGCTCAGTTTTTAAAATGGACTTGCTATTTTTATTCAGCTCTGTCTTGTAAGCAATGATGTTCATGAAATTACAAGTGTGATATGTGTATTATATTTTTTCTGTGATACAAAAAGAAAAAGGAAAACAATTATTAAGATAAAAAACATGGAACTATGGTACCCCCTAAGCACCTCACAAGCTGCCACTCACTGTGCACACAAAGCTCTCTTTCGGGAAGACACTTTAGGAACCGTTTAGGTCAAGTCTAGACAAGCTGTGCCCAGGGGAGCTCACCCAGGACGTCAGCCCACAGCTTCAGAACCGTGGACCTGGCTCTGACCTGAGCTCTGCTATTGCAGGCTGTGTGGCCTTAGACAAGTCACTCGCCTTCTCTGAGGACTGGGTTCCTCAGCTAGTAAGCGGGGAGAGTAACAGGGCCTGGCTCACTGAGCTGCTGCATAGGGAGCGGGTGCTCTATGTTGTCAGGCAGGCTCAGGGCTAGTCACCTGAAGACAGTGGGCACTGGGGCCCTGGGTGGGCACAGGCGGCTGGGCTGCATGAGGAGGGGGCAGCCGACTGAGAAGTCTAGGTGTGAGGGGGTGGGAGTGAGGGCTGACCAGACAGAGTGGGAGCTGTGGGCAGCCACAGGGACCCCTGGCCCAGCCTTTCGGGGCAGCAGTGGGGCAGCAGGTAAAGCCTAGGGGCATCAGTGCTCCAAAGGGAGCAAGACACAGACAAGGAGCCAAGAGGCAGCCCAGGTCCCCAAGCTCATTCCTGAGTGTGTCCCTCCTGAGAGGAGGGAGGAAATGAGACAGGTCTCCTCACCCAGGTGGAGGGAAAACCCCACCGTGCCAACACCCTGAGGCAACTAGGAAGCAACTGGGAGGCTGGCTTGGGTGACGACCTCCACCCTGCCTGGGGGTCTCTGTGGTACAGGCCTCAGACCACAGGAAAGTTAGGGAACTGGGCCCAGGAACCTCATCCCTCTCTAATCTGCACCTTAACCAAGGAAACTTCTGTCCTCTGGACACAGCAGGGACAGAGTAGCCTGGGATCCTCTGGGGCTCCAGCCACAGACGCTTGTCTGCTCAAGAATTCTGCTGGGCCAAAGTGCTGCCCAACCCAGAGAGCGGACGAACCACATGCTCCCTGGGCACTTGGTTCCCAGGCCTCGAGCCCTTTGCCCTTCTCCGATGACACTCATGTGTGCACTGCTCCCCACCTGGGACCTACCTACAGGCCTGGGTGTCTACCCCGGCGCTCATGCTTTCCAGGGAAAGTTCTGGCTGGGCCCACCTCACTGGGCCTCCTTGGATACACTGCCAACCCTCTCTGGGCCTCAGGACTACTGGCCCTTGAGACAGCCATTAATTCATAATATATTTGATTCGTGGGAGCCTGTCCCAGGCCCAGCACTGGCGAGACAGTGGGGGAATGAGAGTGACAAAGTTCCCATCTTCATACCACCACCTGGTCAGATAGCTCCTGGGCCAGGGAATCCAGCTGGAAGAACCACAGACTTTGGGGTGGAAAGGATTTGGAGGTTAGGCCCTTCTAGAAGGGCTCAGACCACTCCCCTCTAACCAGCCTGACCAGGGGCTGACTGGAGCTCCTGGAGGGCTGGGCGGGAGGAGGGGGCACACCGCAAGCACCATGCAGAGGAGGCCTCAGCACAGGGCAGTGGCCAAGAGCTCCCCTCTGGCTGAAGGACCACACCCACCGACGGCCCAGGCCTGGGTACTCAATTTCTGTGCAAAGAGATGAGGGTCTCACAGAACCTACAGGAAGGCCAGGCTGGCGCCTGCTGCCCCGCCCTGTGGCAGATGGCCATGCCAGCCAGCTTCCCAAGCACAAGTGGCACAGCCTGCACCCCATGTCCCAGGCAGATCTGGGAACACCGTATTCTGGCCAGAGGCGCCAAGGACTTGTAAAGACCTAGGATTCAATGACCCCATGCGGGCCAAGCACCTTCTGATTCTCAGACTCTAGAGCCACAAGGAGCCAGAGGTCACTGGCCTTGGGCTCTTCAGACAGCAAAAATGCCGTGAGCATGAAATTGTCAAACGCCAAACACGTGACCTCCCACCTGAACACTTTCACAGCCTGGCCTTGCCTTTCAGCTAAAGCAAAGTCTCAGAAGGGCTGGGATCCTCCCCAGCCTCTGCGGGACCACACTCTCCCCAACGCGGTGCTGCAGCCCCTGGCTCCCCAGACTTCTCCAATGCACTGAACTTCCAGCCTCAGGGCCTCGTGCATGTGGCTCAGGAAGCCTACGATACTTCCCTACCCCACGCCCTATCATCTGGTTAATTGAGCCAAAGCACATGTCCCAGCTTAGATTCAAGGAGAGATGGAGGGGTGTGGCGATGTTTCCTGCCAGTCACTCTTCCCAGGCTCTGCCCCCCATTTCACAGGGACCTGGTCTACTTTACCCCCTACTGCCTCCCCTAATGCCTGGCTCTAGTCTCGGGAAAGGCCATCTGTTAAAGGGATAGATACATAACCCCAGTAAATACAAAACCACTCAGTCCAAAGCGCACCTTCCTGGGGAGACCTTAACAGGATTCTCCCAGAACTCGAGGGCTTAGAGGAATAATTTGAAAATGGTCCAAACCTCTCATTTTATAAATAAAGACACAGAGGCCCAGGAAATAGCTTTGCTCAAGTTCCCATAGTTAAAAATGAAAGAGCCTTGCTCTAGCTTCTGGAAACTGCCCAGGGACAACTCAGAACAGGGCAACCAGTTTGGGCACCAATCCTCAAAAAAAAAAATGATCTGGGGAAACTTGGTACCCTTGTGAGTCTTCGCGGGGGTCCAAGAGAATAAAACTATTTTTATAACTGTACTAAGATGGTAATTTACTTTAATGCTGTTGTTTGCTCATAAGACTATAGTGGAGTTTTCCAGAAGATACATGACATGATGACATCATCACTGATGGTATGTTTAATTATATATCCTTGTGCAAAAATGTCTCAGTATTACTAACGTGGTAAATAATGATAGACATAACCCTCATAAACAAAATCTCTTTGGGGCCCTCTGTAATCTTTTAGAGTATAAAGAGGTCCTCAGATCAGCGTTCAGAGCTGCTGCACAGAGTCACTACGGGAGTGGGTCATGCTCACACTCAGTTACATGCCTGAGTCCTGCCGACAGCCCTCTGCCGACCCTCTCGCCCTGGCCCCCGCCCCAAGATGCCCTCATCCGATGGGGGAAGTTTGACTTTGAGATGTCTGAAAATGCCAAGAATATCTTTCAGGATTTTTTGCCCCATCCCGCCTGTCAGCCTAACCAGAAATCCCGCACTAAGTGCTTTCTTATATTCATTTTCTCACTTGAATCTCTCAGCAACTGTAGAACGTAGGTGTGATCATTGCATTGTACAGACAGGAAACTAAGCCTCCGAGAGGTTTGGTTGCCTGGCCAATGTTACCCAGCTAAGTGCTAAAGTCACGCTTTGCATCTTGTTCTGTCTCACTCCAAGGCCTGGGAGTCTCCCCTTGTGCCAAGAACTGAAGACAAAGCTGGGGGTTCAGGCTACCCCAGTAACAAACAGCTAACAGGGTAAATGGAGTGAGAAAGAAAGAAAAAGAAAACCACTCACGCAACTTCCAGGCCACCTTGGTGACCACAGGGGTGGCCATCCTTCAGCTGTCTGGCACCTGATGCTCCACCCACAAAACAGACTGTTTTCCTCCAGGGGTGGGGGTGGATCCCCCCCAGATCCGCCAATCAAGTTGGCAGGGAGTTCCCACACATCCAGGCAGAGGGAATGCCTTTCTCCTGGCTCTGGACCGACTCAGTTTTAAATCAGCCACAGCAGCCACAGCAGCAGCCTGAGCACGTCTGGCAGAATCCTGGATCATGAAATGTCAGGCTGAGCCATCTCAGCTCAACAGTCGGCTGGAACACAAACAGAAGGGATGGCTTGTTAGGAAACACGCAGTGGGAGCTCAGGACAGGGGCCCTGATTTAGAGACTGCAGCTGCAACTCCCTGCATCATCGAAGCCACTTGGTAAAGACAGACACCCACCAAAGCCACCAGAGCCAGGAGCTGCACTACAAATTGAATTAGAGAATCAGGAGACAGGGGCACCTCAGACAGGGCGACTTGGAACACAGGGAAAAAGAAGGTCTTCCCAGAGACCAGGAAGATGGGAGGAGGCTCTGCTCCAGGAGGCTGGTGCCTGAGATGCAGCAGCCGCAGTGGGGCGGGGAAGAGCACATGGCCGCCGATCAGACAGATTTCTGGGAGTCACTGTTTTGTCTGACCTATGGGAAGGGGGTGGAGTCAAGGCTACAGCTTAGGGGCCCAGGAGAGGCACCCCAGGGACAGGTACTGAAGTCTTCTCTGGGGAGAACGTCAAACAGGGTCCCGAGGACGCATTCCCCCACGCCCACCCCCAGTTTGTGGCAAGGGAACTACTCCTGGTCTCTGAAATTCCCAAGGACAGTGCTGGGAACTAGGTCTCCAGCCTGGCATGAGTCGGTATGACTCCTCAACTCTAAAAGGCCATCTACGGTGCCTCCTCCCCTCTTCCTCCAAGCCTTTTCCCCAGGAAACCTCTCCTCTCCATCCCCTTTCTCCTGGTTCCCCAGTCCTGCCTCGCTAGTCCTCCATTTCTCCCTGCCTCCTGTGTCCTCCATTCGCACACATCTTGTCTCCTGAGCTCCCTAATTTGGTCCCTGCCTCGCCAGGCCCCCTTTATTGCTCTTTCCCCTCTGCCACCATAATCCCCATTCATTCACTCTCCTGCTTCCAGCGTCCCGATTCATCACCCACCCTCCGGCAGACCCCCAGCTCTGCTTCCGGCCTTCCTGGATTGGTTCTCAGGCCTCCACGCCTGTCCCGCCCCAGCCGGGGCTAAGGCTGGTCCCTTGGCCTCCCCTGATCCTCCCACTCCGTTCAGCTTGCGGGGACGGGTTCCAACCTCCCCGCGCCAGAACCCTCTCCGCCGCAGCCCGGCCCGGCCCCGCCTGGCTCGGCCCGGTCCAGGGCCCACCGTACGCCCCCTCGCTTCCTCGCCCCCTAGCCCACTCCACCTGCAGCTGCGGCTCGCGAGGCCGAGGCTCTCCTCCAGCGACCCCCACTTGCCTCCATCCCCTGCCCTGATTGGCCGCTGCTTGACAA